>NC_136415.1:244607678-245216428 GCF_051521515.1 Lactuca serriola | reverse complement strand
AATGGTGTTTCCTCCTAAAATCCATTAAAAATTAGGTCGGAGTGATCAAGTTTCCGCCATGTTGACATTATTAGTCCCTCCTCCTCACATTCTTTCCAACTCAAATTCCAATAAGTACCACGGAACCCCTGTCTTCACAAATATTTATAAAATGAGTCCTGAACTCACACTTTTAACCCTCGACTTCTAAAAATGTGGCAATTAACTTCTCGAACCCAACACCCTGCATATATAATTATTTATTTTAGGGCTACTATTTGTTCATCAATTTATTTATTTATCTAATAAATAAACGGGTGTTACATTCCATTTAGCTATGAATCCCTCCATTTTCCTATGGTTGATTTCAAGATAATGGATTAATTCAGTTAGTTACCAAATATAAAGTTATTAGTCATCATGGTCAGACTAACTAGCATAAGTCAATTCATGAACTTTTACTCCAATGGTCATGCAAGTTAAGGACACTAAACTAATTTTAAAGATAATTTGGACTCTGAATGATAAAATCTATGAACTACTATTCTATGGTCAAGTCAAATAATCCAACAAATATTATGGTCAAATATTGCTTTCTAACACAGTTAAACAGCTAACATATCACCTAAACTAGGATAAGGTCAATCTCTAGCTCTAGCCATTCTATGGTCATGATCAACTAGGTAAATGAAGTTCATGCTATTAACTACAGTTTAACTACACAATCTTGAGGAAAGGCAATAAAGATAGAAGCTTTAACAAGCTAGGTGAAGATTTATCAAACAATATTTAAAGAAAAAACTAACTTCATAGATCCATCAATTATGAAATCAACACATAGTATTAGGAGTTCATCTAATGTAAACGATTAGCCCATGATTACAGTAAAAAAACTCATATTTAAATAACAAACTAGATTGAACATAATCAAATCTAAGCAAATCGAATGATTAGTGATGATTCTGCAGGTAAATCTCTCTTAGCCTTGTTCTTCAATCGAATTCTGCCTTCCAGAGGTTCTTGGAAGGGTATTGCCACCTTCTAATTGCAGGTCTCTCGAACCATCCCAAAAATTCGATCTAAAGTAGTGTATTTATAATTGCCATATGTGTCACACCCCCAAACCGGAACGGCGGCAACGTCCGGGGGTGGATGATGTCATGTGTAGTATCATAACAATTGCATCATAGTAATCAAAGTAAACACAACCATTACCTTGAATAACTAGAATATTTACATTATTTTAATACATAATTTGTATACATCAAAAGTATAGCAAAATAAAGACGAGACTCTATACTCTCCGTCTTCTCAAAAGTCTACCGATGTACCTGTCTACTGATTTCCTGAGAATACAAGCGGTTTTGAAAGAGAGTATCAGCATAAAAGCTGGTGGGTTCATAAGTATATTTTTGTAATGAAATCCTGTAAATGAATCAGTCAAAATATTTGTATATTTCCAAGAAAATCCAATATTTTCTAACATGTGAGTTAGTTACAATGTTCCATAAAGTATTTGTTCGAATGTCTAATTACCACCAGATAAATCGTATAATATTGATTTGAATGTAAAATCCCTTTTGTAAGAAAACCCTAGCTATCATTAGTATGAATAAATTGTTCTATTTGAAAACCCTGGTTATTACCAGTATGTATAGTAGTTCTATTTCTCGAAAAGAAACCATGTATATTTCATACTTATGCTAAAAAAAGTATTGTTCATGTAAAGTATATTACTACGTAAATATATCGTTGTTATCTACTTGCGAGTTTTATGACCATACTAACTGATATGGCGCGAATCGGGCGCCAATATGCTCTATGACTTTGTCACCCGTAGACCTGCCGGTACTACTATAGCTAACAACAAGGTGCGGGATTGTCAGTCCCGTATAGATCTATACACAAACTCACGCTCTCCCTCGAGGAGACTATGGTTCATAAGGGTAGTCTTCCACTAGTACATGTAATTGTACCCAAAGACGTGTCTCTCAATCTAGATTAACGACTTTACAAGTAATAATATGGGAAACCCTTTATATAAATAACGAAGAAGTTTATAAAAGATAAGTTTGTAAAACCGTTGAATGAATTCCCAAACTATACTTATTATAGTTTGTATGTTTGTATATGTATAACCTTGTGTTGAATTCCCAAACTATACCTATTATAGTTTGTGTGTTTGTATATGTATAACCATGTATTGAATTCCCAAAATATACCTATTATAGTTCGTGTGTTTGTATATGTATAACCATGTATTGAATTCCCAAAATATACCTATTATAGTTTGTATGCTTGTTAGGTACTTTGATTTATGTATTGATCTGAAAACTATGTGATTATACTAGTAAGTTGAAAACGTCCCTTATGCACATCATGTTACAAAAGGGATAAAATATCTAAATATTTTATAAAACATGGAAAGTCTTTGGGTTACATCGATTGCATAAGTTTTAAACTCGTTGAAATTCTTTTGTATAAGTTCACAAAAATATTTGTATTTGGCTTGTATCCCCCCCCCCCCCTGAAAACATGAAAAATAGTAAAAGCATAGTGGTATGAACTCACTGTTTGTTGTGTGCAAGCGTCGAATCAACGAACTGGAAATGAAGACCCTCGAGTCGTTGTATGTGGAACTTAACGGAATCCTAATAATAATTGAATACATATATGTATCTAAATTAGTGATCTCGTTAAATAAAGTGTTAGAAAAACACTTGCTTTCGGTTAAGGGATGTTACCGGGATTTGATTGAATCGAGGAAACGGATTTTTCACCTCTTAAGAGGTGTGTACGGATGTGAATAGGTTTTTACAGTCATGAAGAGTGGTTTACGGCCGAACAGGCAGTTTACGGCCATGAATGGTTTACGGCTGTGAACTCCTCATTGAAGGGTTTACAACCCTTGCAGATTTGAAGGGTGTACGGTCGTACACTCAAGAACAAGGGTGTTTGATTTTCGAATAAAACGTGTTCCAGATGCTCCAAATCGACCCCAAATAACGATTTTTGATGATTTTCGGGAGAATAAGGGTGTTTTTGGGAGTTTACGGTCAAGAGTCTAAAGAGAGAAAGAGAGGGTGTTCGGCCAGAAAAGTGTGAATGAGGGGGTAGGGTCTCATATTTATAGGGGTTTTCGTGGTCGGTGGTGGGGTCCACTCGACGCTGGCCGTAACTGAGTGTACGACCGTACATGGTTTACGGCCATAAACTCACTTAGGCCGAAAACTTTTTTACTTTTTCAAGGAACTTCGGGGTTTTCGCGCGATTTTGGTTCCGACTCGTATATAAAATTTAATTAATTATATAAAACTAGTTGATTTTCTAACCAAGAAGTTTGACAGAAGCTCAATAAAATAAAATTTAATTTTTATTAAAGGAAATTGTTGGGCTGAAGATTGCGTCTTTTGGGCTCGATAGTATTAGTTATTTTGTATTCCGGTTTGGGCCTGTCCAAACCGAGAGCCTTTTATGCTTTGTATATAAGTTAATGCTTGCATGCATATTAGGTTAACGATTTAGAGATTATCGAAATAGCGATTCGTCTAGAGTATAACAGGTTTCTTTAATCGTTCTTGTAACCTACCAATCCTCTACAGTTGATGTTCTTAATCGAGCTCTTCTGAGGATTTTGTTTAATCATTCGACACGTTTGATTCAATCTTGTCTTGTTCTTATTATTGCGTTCATACAGTTTTATATTTACATACCTATTCAAGATCTAATCGATCTTCGTAGATTAAAGGTTGTTTTAAATCACATCAATTGGTATCAGAGCAGGAGGCTGTGTAATCGATACACATCTTTTCTGTGAAAAAGATTTCCATTAGGGTTTTTCCGCAATTATTAATATTTATTGAGCCGTCATCTCTTTATTGACGTATCTTGATATTTATTGTTTTGCCCTAATCTGCTTTATTACAAGTCTGATCTTTGAACAGGTTTTTACGATCATAATGGACGCGATGCAATCAAACCCTATTAATATTTCCAACATCATCGGTTCGACGACAAAGATTCCAATCTTGTACACCCATGACTATGAAGTATGGGCGCATCACTTTGAAGACTACGTGATTGGATCGGAGGATAATGGGTACCTAATATGGGAAGCCATCATCAATGGACCATTTTCTCATTCTGCAACGTCCAGAATCATTAAGACACAAAAGGAGTACAATGATCTGCTAAAGGACGTGAAGGATATTACACAAGATGAAAAGGACAAATTCCAGTGCAATATTAAGGCATTAAGGTTGATCAGATTCGCCCTTCAGTCCGACACATTCAGATTGGTTAGCTCATGCACGACGGCAAAGGAAGTTTGGGATAGACTTCGTGAACTGTATTCTACAGACGAGGATCTTGAACATTCTATTCAAACTTTGCTTTTATCTGAGTTTGGAGAATTCAGGCAAGGAGCCGAAGAAACGGTGACCCAGACGTTCGATCGCTTCAATCATCTTCTCAGCAAGATGATCAAACACGATATTGAAAGGAAGCTTATCGAACAGAAGGTTACTTTCTTGAATGGATTGAGGTCTGAATGGAGAGCAGTGGTTTCCACAGTCAAAGCCCATGAGCAGTTTAAATCATACTCTTTGGCGAAACTAGTGGGCATTCTCAAGTCCCAAGAGAAAATTGTGCTGCAAGAGAAGAACGTCGTTTCTAGTCTTGGTTCGTTAGCCCTCCTATCTAAAAGTAAAGCAGTGATGGAGGATGAAGACCTCAACTTGGAGGAATATGACCTCACGTCTGAGGATTATGCCATGATGGTGTCTAATCCCAAGAGGTTCATAAAGAAGAGATTCCCCAGCAACAAAAACCGAAACTGGCAGGGGAGTTACAGCTCTGAAAAGGTGAACAATGAACCGAAGGCTGAGGAGCCCAAGAAGGAACCGAAGGTGGATGGCGATTCCGGAGTAAGTTGTTTCTACTGTGGTGGGAAAAACCACTATGCTAAGGACTGTGTCCTTAAGAAGATGGCTGAAAAGGATGATGGAAATAATGAGGAAGCTGTGTTGCAGAAGAGACTGGATGAGTTGAGAAAGAAGAAGTCTACCGCTAACCCTTCTATTAATGCTCTTATTGTGCAGGGTTCGGTTAATGATGACGAGTTCGGTAGCACGGAAGTTTGGTCTACCGACTTAGAAGACGATGAAGTGAGGAAGCCTACCCATGGAAAGGCTTATGTGGCTAAGGAGGAAAGCAGTGGAGGAAGATGCTTCATGGTGACTGACGTATCTCAAATGAGGGGATACAACACCGATGGAGGAAGCGATGGACCGAAGGTACAGGAGGATATGTGCTTTACGGCCAAACCACTCAGCCAGCAGTTCAATGAGCTCGATGAACTGATAAAGAAGGTACAATCTGTTTTTATTTCATCTAAAGTACCACCATCCTCATATGAGAAAGAACTAAAAAACGTTAATAAAAGAATTTCTCATCTAGATAGTAGCTTAACTCAAACTCGAGTCACCAATTCTAACCTAACTGATCAATTAAGCAGGGTGGCGTTGAAGAGTGAGGAGCGGAGAATGTGGATCGAGTTAAAGGAGTCGGAATTAGTTAAAGTTAAAGACGAAAACATTTATTTGCAAAGAGACAATTTAAAATTGTTAAAACAGCGGAATGTTTTTTTGTTTAATTGCTAAACGTTTATACTCTAATATTACTCAGCTTCACTTAGATTGTGAAATAGGCCAAAAGATCCATCGTATGATTTTGCCCTTCCTAGAGTTTAAGGAGGATGAAATCGATGCCGAAGCCTACAATTGTGAGAGTGTGATATCGTCTGATGATGTCAATCCGACCTACATGTATGGACTGGACAAAATTGAGTCCTTCATTAAATCCAAGGACCACAAGGACATGCTCAAAAATCTTTTGGATGAAAATGATAGACTTAAACTGAGAACCGAAACTATACAAAAATTTGACTCTTTAAACGCCAACGTAAGCTCAGAAAACAAAATTGATGTTGAAAATACATCTGAGCTTAACGAGGACGAAAACATGAGTGAAATTTCTGTAGAGGACACGGTTGACTGCTCAGAATTTGTTAAAAGCGAACCTGAAAACCACAAGAATCTTATTTCTGAAAATTCAGTGGAGTTCGCTCGATTGTCCCAACAAAAGTCCCCGATATTAGTTGAAAAAGCAGTTGTGTATCAAAAGGTCAGGACCACTCCGAATCAAGTATACAAGGTGACTGGAGTAACCGAACACCAAACAGCTGAACTCACAGCTATTGTTAATGAAGACAATGTTGATGGCTGCGATGAATACTTCTGGGAAGCTCCAATAGATAATGCAAATGAAACCGTTGGCTTATCTGAAAGAACCTCCTGGATGAGCAAAGGAAGATACATACCTGAACCCTTGAATAAGCCGGATAATTTCGATGAACCTAGCACCAGTGGTACGAAAGATATTCCTCAGGAGGATGATCGTTCGGCAAAAGAAGACGCTCCCTCTACTCCCTCAGTGCAAACTGGATCTTCTTCAGATATTCCCTCTGCTCCCATGGCTCAAAGTAAAACTCCTGAAGTTCAAAAGGAACCAGCCAAGGAGACAGCGAAAACGAAAGCGAATGTTCATCATCAACCTAAACAGATGAGGAATAGGAAGAGAGAAAGGAACCACAGATACAGGAAGAACCTTTCTGAAAGGAAACAATTCTGGCATTCCCAGAATGCATACTACTCACACCAAGACAAGAATCTGAAGTATGAAAACAATCCTGCAGGAAAGCCTGAATGTCACAACAACCGAAAGCCAAGGTTCGGTTCACAAGAAAATACCAACCGAAGGCAAAGGTTCAGTTCTGAAAAAGACTTCAACCGAAACCAAAGGTTCGGTTCCAAGGACAACTCCAACCGAACGCAAAGGCTCGGTTCAGAAGTCAAAAGAGAACAAGACTCTAAGGTCAGTCCCTCCAATGATCAAAAGCAAAAGGGTCACCAAGAGTCTCCAGCCAGGAAGTCCTCTCAATCCAAACCCTCTCATTCTAATTCTTCTCGTTCTTCTAATTCTTCTACTTCCACCGATTCATCTCCATCTCGCTCCAAAGCTAGTTCCGCTTGTTCTCAAAAATCTCATTCGTCAGCTGAACAAAAGGGAAAGCAGAAGGTCAATGAATCCAAACCAGAGTCCAAACCGAACACACCCAATCCTAACAAAATAAAAGTGTTTACCATTAAAAAGAAAGATGAAACAACTCTCATAAAACGAACATATCTAGTTGACATCTCTCTTACTGTTCCCGTTCCCATGAAAAGCTCACGAGGACCCAAGAAACTTTGGGTTCCTAAATCTGCCTAATTTTTGCAAGTTATAAGTGACGAGCAGTTCGACGAAGAATGGTACATCGATAGTGGCTGCTCACGTCACATGACAGGGAGGAAAGAGGAGCTCAGGGAATACAGATCTCTTGCAAATGGTGGCAACGTCAAGTTTGGAAATAATTCTTTCGGCACCATAAAGGGATACGGGATGATAACAAATGGGGACTTCACTATAAGGAAGGTGGCTTATGTGGAAGGACTCCAACACAACCTCATCAGTGTATCTCAGCTTGTTGGAGGTACAGGTCTCAAAGTCTCATTCGATGATGAAGGTTCTGAAATCATAGAGAAAAAGACAGAGAAAGTGATTCTCAAGTCAGAGCGAAAGGGTGAAATGTTTCCTCTAAACATGAAACCCATCAAAGGAAACCCAGCCATATGCCTGTTATCAAAAGCTCAATCCGACGAAAGCTGGTTATGGCACCGAAGACTCTCTCATCTCAATTTTAAAGATATCAACCGACTTGTCACTGGAGGTCATGTCAGGGGTCTTCCATTGCTCAAGTTCGACAGAGATCATTTGTGTGCAGCATGCGAAATGGGGAAGCAGAGTCGTCAAAGTCACCCATCTGTAATCAACACAAAAGTTGTTGAACCACTCGAATTACTTCATATCAATTTGTGTGGTCCTTCATCTATCGAAAGCATCGGTGGTAGCAAGTATATTCTTGTTATTGTTGATGATTTTTCACGATTTACATGGGTGTTCTTTTTAAAGCTCAAATCTGAAGCGACTCAAAAGCTGAAAGTGTTTATCAAGCAAATTGAAGTACAGCTCAAGAAGGTTGTTCGCAACATCAGGAACGACAATGGTCTTGAATTCAAGAACAGGGAGTTTGAAGAGTTTCTTGCAGAAAAGGGAATTAGTCACAATTTCTCAGCTCCCTACACACCACAACAGAACGGAATAGTCGAAAGACGAAACCGATCTCTGTGTGAAGCTGCCCGAACTATGCTAAGTTTCGCTTCCTTACCTCTTTATTTTTGGGCTGACGCTATTTCTGCTGCTTGTTTTACACAGAATATGTCCTATCTCAACAAGCGATTCACGCTCACACCATATGAGATAATAAACAACAGAAAGCCCAATGTGAAATTTTTCCATGTGTTCGGCTCAAGGTGTTTCATCTTTAACTCTAAAGAACACCGCAACAAGTTTGATGTCAAAGCCGACGAGGGAATTTTTCTGGGTTACTCGCTCACATCCAAGGCGTACAGAGTCCTAAACAAGCGTTCGAGAAGGATTGAAGAGACATACTATGTGACCTTTGACGATAGCTATGTCAAGAAGCTACAGGCCAAAGAAGACACCGCTGGGGAAATCTTTCCTCAAACTGGCCAAGTCACAGTCTCGATCGCCAATTTATACGAGAAATTTATGGAACTCTTTGACGAACCGGAAAAAGCTTCTCTCTCAGAAGCCGGTGCAGCTGACAACAAAGTTGATCATATGAAGCAGATTGTCGAAGATGCTGCAAGAAGAATGCATGAAGGAGAATCGCCCACTGATGACTCTCCATCCAACAATGCTTCAGTCGAGGGGGAGCCAAGCTCTCATATCGAGGGGGAGCCAAGCTCACAAGTCCAGGGGGAGCCAAGTTCTACAACTTCAACCGAAGGTCCTTCATCAACCGAAGGTGCTTCTCCAACCGAAGATGTCTCTCCAAATGAAGGTGCTTCAACGCCTGAAAGTCCAGCACCACAAGAAACCCCTGAACCTCATGTTTCTCAAGACCCATCAATTGAGGGGGAGCATGATGATATGACGCTTGATTATGATAGCCAATCTGAGCCAGAAGAAATGATCAATGCTGAACTAGACCCCACCTTTGATCCGAATTACCCTCCTCTTACCAAATGGACCAGAGATCATCCTATCTCTCAAGTAGTTGGTGATGTATCTGAAAAGGTTCTGACCCGATCACAACTGAGGGCAAAACAGACATCCTTATTCTCAAAGGTTGAGTTTTGTATGTTTAACTCATTCGTATCAAAAGTTGAACCGAAGACAGTTAACACTGCCCTAGATCACTCTGATTGGGTTCAAGCAATGCAAGACGAACTGAACGAATTTGAAAGGAACAAAGTCTGGCGCCTCATTCCAACTCCTCCAGATGCTTCGGTTGTTGGTCTCAAATGGGTTTTCAGGAACAAAATGGACAAGGAAGGTAATGTTATAAGGAACAAGGCTCGTCTGGTGGTAAAGGGATACTGTCAGGAGGAAGGGATAGACTATGAAGAAACTTTCGCTCCAGTAGCTAGGCTAGAATCTATTAGAATATTTCTGGCTTATGCTGCTCACAAAAACTTTGAGGTTTTCCAAATGGACGTCAAGTGTGCATTTCTCAATGGAGAACTCGAAGAAACTGTGTATGTGGAGCAACCTCTTGGGTTCGTGAACAAAAAGTATCCAAATCATTGCTATATTCTGGATAAAGCTGTGTACGGCCTCAAACAAGCTCCGAGAGCCTGGTATGAAACGCTTACAAAATTTTTAAAGATGTCTAAATTTAAACAAGGTTCGGTTGACCCAACCTTCTTTCGCAAAAAGGAAGGTAACCACCTTATGATAGTTCAAATTTATGTCAATGACATCATCTATGGCTCCACGAATCCCAGCTTAACAGCTGAATTCAGAAAGCTGATGGAGACTAAGTTTGAAATGAGCTCAATGGGTCCTATTAACTTTTTCCTTGGTTTAAACATAAGACAGGGACCCGAAGGCATCTTTATTAATCAGGAAGCTTACACTAAGACTCTCCTAGCAAAGTTTGGCATAATGGGAGACTCAAAAATCAAAGTCCCAATGGCATTCGGCACCAAGCTTACCCCATCACTAGACAAACCGGCTGTCGATATCACGCTCTATCGTCAAATGATAGGCTCACTGATGTATCTAACTGCTAGCAGGCCTGATATCATGTTTTCTGTGTGTTATTGTGCTCGATTTCAGGCAAACCCACGCGAACCTCACATGCTTGCAGTAAAGAACATCTTACGCTATCTCAAGCGAACCACCTCCTTAGGTCTATGGTATCCATCCAACTCAGGCTTCTCCGTTCAAGCCTATTCTGATGCTGACCTTGGAGGATGTGGACTCGACCGTAAAAGCACAACTGGTGGCTGTCAATTCCTTGATGGGAAGTTGGTCAGCTGGCAATCCAAGAAACAAACGTGTGTGTCGTTGTCTACTGCCGAAGCGGAATACATTGCCGCTGCATCCTGCACATCACAAGTGATTTGGATCCAGAGTCAACTTCGAGACTATGGACTCAATATGAAGAAGATCCCACTATATTGTGACTCTGAAAGTGCAATTAGGATATGTCATAACCCAGTGCAACACTCTAAAACCAAACACATAGCACTGAGGTATCACTTCATCAAAGATCACGTGGAAGATGGAAACGTCGAAGTTCACTTCGTAAGAACCACTGATCAACTGGCTGACGTCTTTACCAAAGCTCTTCCTGAAGCATCATTCAATAAAATATTGCAAGGGCTAGGTATGATGGAATCTGAGTCAGTACCTCACACTACCTCTCAACCTCAAACGTAAGAAGCGAAACCAACCGAACGTTCGGGTTCGGTTCAACCATCTGACTCGCTCATTACTTCAAAGGTAGTTTTTCTTTGTTGTATATTTCTTGTACAATTTTGTTTTTCTTTGTATTAAAAGTATTTTTCACTTGCATGTCTAAATTCCTTGGTTTCTCAAAATTTTTCAAAACCGAAACCTACCGAAGGTTCGCGTTCGGTTTTTCAAAATTTTGTTGAACCGAAACCAACCGAAGGTTCGGCTTCGGTTTTTCAAAATTTTCCTGAACCGAAACCAACCGAAGGTTCGTGTTCGGTTTTTCAAACTTTTCTAGAACCGAAACCAACCGAACGCTCGGGTTCGGTTTTTCAACTTTTTCCCAACCGAAACCAACCGAACGTTCGGGTTCGGTTTTTCATATTTTTTCCAAAGTTTTTTTTAAGTCTTATTTTTTTCCTTCTTACTTATTTTTTTTCTCTTATTTTTCTTTTATTTTTTTTAATCTCAAAAAAAAAACTCCAAATTTTTTTTTTCTTTTCTTAATTTTTTTTGTGTGTTCGTTCGTTTGTGGGGATATATTTGATGAATTACTTAAGTGTCCCTAGAAGCATGCTGCTGTATGTGTCCCAAGCCTCATAAGATTTTGAATAATAGCCTTCATGACCTGGTATACACAAACCTTGTCTTCCCAATAAGGCTAACACATTTATTCTCATCGTGAGCTACCTTACTCTTTTCTCACATGAGTTAAGAGTTTCCTGCTTGATCCTTATTTTTGCAGCAGAGGTACTATATCTTCTTACACCATCTCCATAACTCTTCTCCACTACATTCGTTTCATCAACGTAACCCTTGAGACTCTCAGAAATTACCACTAAGGTTTATGGTTACACAACATCTGTGTTTATGATCTTAGTTTCGTGTCACTACGAGCTGAGTGAAACCCAAAATTCAACACCTAATGAATTGATGGTGAACAATTAAATTGCTCAAGTTTTCACTAAAGGATTGACGAATGTACCCTAATGAAATCTCAAATTTTCTTTTATGTGATTCCTATGAAATTGTTACAAACCATAACATTTCTTCCCTTGGGATCCAGTTTTTAATTCTTTTTCTGAGATTTTATATTTTTCCAAGACAATTTAAAATGAATTACTGCCTACTTGTTCAACAGGCTACACCGGTCTCACAAGTACTTTGTTCACTTTCTTTCTTATTTCAAGAATAGAATTGATGAATCAAAGCGAAAGCCACCCCTATTTAGCCTAATTAAAAGAAGCCTTTCAACATTTATTAATAAGTGTTTGATCGTAATTCAATGGGAATCCACACTAACACTTTAAGGTCTCTCTTGACCTTGAAGGAAGAGATTCGTGCCCGGGATCATCAGTTTCGTGTCATTATTGGCATCACAGAATATCCTTAAAAGAGTTGCTTTATTTCTTTTTCTTTTACACTCTTTGCACGAAAATCTTTGATTTTCCAAATTCCGTTGCTAATTATTTACAGGCTGTATTATTACTTGGTGGTTAATTATGAAGTTGTGGTCAAAAACAATCCAAGTGGGTAATTAATTCAAAAGATGCAGTTTAAACGGATAAGACGAAAAGTTGCTGACTGGGCGGGAGTTAAAAGGATAGAAATTCAAACGACGGTAAAAGTGGGCGCGTGTGAATGTGAAACGGCCGCGCTTTTACTGACACTGGTGGACGCGTGTGCGAAATCCAAGCGTCATCATTCTGGCATTAAAGGCGCATGTGGAAATGGAAACGGTTTTCTCTCTGAAACGGCGCTTGTTGGGCGGCGTGATCCTAGGAACCTGACACTCTCTCTCCTACGTGATCATCGCACGCCTCAACTGTCATCCATCTGTCACTCAAGAACCCGCTTCGTATTTCTATAAGGGATTTGAAACGATTTTTCTCTCTCCTAGCACCCACTATAAAAAGCCGTCTACACCCCCTTTTACCTCTTTACTACCTCCAAAATTTCCAAAGAGCAAATTCTCCCAAAACAGTTTCCTGTTCATCATCTTCTTCCTACCTGCAAAAATGGCTGAATCCTCATCTGTTCATGCTACTTCACAGATCCTCCCCATCCGCCCCCAACAATGTCTGGTTATTGACCTTAATCCACTGGCGTATGACTCCTATATGTCGCCGGTCATAGAATGCTTGAAGTACTCCCAGCTTGCTCCTGCACTCTCAAGAATTGAAACTGTGCCAATGGTGGCCCTATCGCAGGTCTACGCAACTGCTTACTACGACAAGGCCGTCGACAGGGTGTTTTTCGAGCTTGCAGAACACAAGACCTCCGTCTCTCGCCAACGTTTCTGCACTATGCTGGGGTTTGCAGTTGACCCTTCAAGAGTCCATCCGGAGACGATTCCGATCGGCCATTTGTATAACATGTTTTACAACATGGGATACACAGAGGTTCTCACCTCTGTCACCAAGTTTAAAAAGTCTTGCCTGCCGCCACAGTGGAATGGCCTATTTACAGTCCTTTTCAAAGGCCTGTCGGAGAGGAGCTCAGGATCTGACGGTGCAAGTCGTCTCTTCCTGTCAATAATGTATGGGGTCTACAACGGGATAAACCTGGACTATGGGTTTGTCATATGGCAACAGCTCATCCAGAGCCTCTCTTCATCATCCCGACACTCTGAGGTGTCGTTGGCCCGGTTCTGGATCTTGATTACAAGATGGGCCATGGACAAGTTTGATGTTCCCACTGCTGATGGTGCATCGATGTCTTCTGTGGGTACGTTCCATACCAAGAAGATCATCGTCTTAGATGCATCGAAATTTTCTTTCATTGGCTCCATCCCGGAGACAATGTATGGTGATGTGCCCTCCGACAGCAGACTGATCCGGACGATCAAGGAGTTTAGGCCGACTGGTCCTAGGGAATTGACACCGGATATGCTCAGATCGATCCACGATGCAGACAAACCGGTGGGCAGGGGCAAAAAGGCAGAAAAAGGGAAGCAAGCGTCCAAAGCTCCAAAGGGACCTTCTCCCAAAAAGAGGAAACAACCGAAGGCTGCACCATCCCCACAGCCGAAGAGGAGGAAGACTCAACAGAAGCGAAAGCTGGTAATTCCCTCTTCTTCCAGTGACTCTGAGGGTGAGAGTTCGGGCTCTGACGGCTCTCAAGGAGACGAATCTCCTCAACGAGGCAACACACCACCTCGTTCCCCTAACCCAGAGATGGAACTTCATAATTCCCCAGTTCCTTCACCTCCACCAACTCTTCCTACTTCCATTCCCACCATAAACCCCACTATTCCCCCAACCTCTTTCCCTATACCTCCACCAATCTTTACCACTGCAACCGAAACACCACCAGTAACCGAACCACCACAAACTGAAACCCATACAACCCAAACTACCCATACTCAACCACCACCCAAATTTAACCCAACACCCACTCAACCAGAACCAACCAAACCCACAACACCCCCAACTTCACCACCCCCTCCATCTCCTAAAAATGCCTCTGATGGCGAAAACCCTTACCTTGGTGGAGAACACATGAACTTTGATTCGGTCTACTATAGTCCGTTTCAAGTTCAGAGTGACGAGGAGGATGATGCTCGAGTGACAAAGAAGCATCTCAAAGAGCTTAACGAGAAGGTCGACCTACTTCTCGCCTCCTCTTCCAACCAGCAATCCTCTCTCTCTGAAGCTGCCCTTCAGAAAATTGTTGACGCCTTCTCCAGGGCTCAACATGATTCGGTGGCCTCAGCAACTGCTGCGATTGATGCCTCCACCAGAGCCTGTGAGGCTGCGACCGAAAAAGTCGATAAACTATTCTCCGATGCTTCCGTCCTGCTGAAGTCCTTGCAGGAAAGCGCCGACGCCACCAAGACGACTTTGGAACCAATTGTTCAACAACTGGCCAAGTTTGTCTCAACGGAGTTGACTTCGTTCGCTACCCTACGACAAAATATCAGCGACGACAACTCGGCACTTCGTGCCTCCATCGATGCCCGCCTCGCAAAGTTACAAGAAGATCTTGCAGCTGAGAATTCTCTGATGGACGTTCTGGCGAGCAACACTACCGCCCTCAAGGTCAAGAGCATGCAACTTTCCAACTCCCAACAACAACTGGAAGCTCTTTGATCCGTAAGGGAGGTGATCAGAACGTGTGTTTCGGATGTCCACGCAACATTATCCAACATCCTGGAAGCACACGACCCCATTTTAAACCATTCGGTGAGGCGTACCCTCGCTGAAAAGCTCTCTCCGGCCATGGACCTTCTCAGCAAAATCGAAGGCCTACCGAGTTTCGTGTCCATTCCGAAACAAGGGGGAGATGAGAAGACTGGATCGAAACCACCTCCTTCCTCTAAAGCTACTCACACAACCGAACCACCCTCCGCTGGTCATGCTTCGGGTTCGGGTGTGAAGAACAAGGGCAAATACATAGCTAAGGAAGAAGATGAAGATGAAGACAATGAGACCATTGCCGACATGTTAAGAAGAAAGAACAGTCGCAATGCTGACGATGATGCCAGTCATGTGGCGCGAGAGGCTGAAGAAGCCGAACGCAAGCAAAAGGAAGCCCACGATCTCCTTGAGAGCCGAAATACTCTCTTCCCTGCCTGGACCAGGGAGCGTATGATAAAAGAGGCCATAGAAACTCCTAGCATATTATGGCTCGAGCCGGTTATCTCGTTCGACTGCAACAACACTGTCGATTCGCAGTTTGATATGCCGCTGACTCGAAAGGCGTTCATCTTCCACGCCTTCTCCAACATATTCGAAGTCCCTCACCCGAATGCTGAGCTAGACAGGGAGCTCATTGACTTCTATCTGGAGGCCGCTCGTCCTCAATATCTTACCTGGAGCGCCCAGAAGATTGTGAACGTTCGGGTGCTGAAACCTTATGCCGTGGGGAGATTCACAAACGTTAAGTTCAAGCTCATTCGAGGATCAGCAAGAACTGCTCATCTTATCTCCCTGGCGGATCTACCGAATCTAAATCCTCATGATTGGATTGTCCTGTATAATATCCTTTTGACCAATGAAACCGAATATGGTCCCATTATAGACCATGTCAAAAGGATGTTAGCCTGCTACATCATGGAGGTTGCTCTAATGGATCAGGAGGTCGCCACAGTCTTCAAGAAGAAACCGAAGATTGCTCCAGTGGGATCGGCCAGTGATCTCAACCAAATGAAAACGGGCAAGATCGACCCGAGACGCAACTCGGTTATGTTCACTAGAGCGGAAGGACAGAAATGCCTCTTCTCTTTAGCTGACAAACACCTTTACACCACAGCTTGTTTGGAGCATGTGCTATCGATTGTCAAACGGTGTAAAGAGAACTCGGCTGATGACATCAAGTACTTCAACGACATGATCAATTGGTATATCCGGTTTAGACAGACCATTCTCTCCATCACCAAGTGTCTGTTTAGCACCGTGAAGAAGAAGGTACCTGCTTCAGCTGCTGGCCCAAGTCACAAGTGAAGGTCTCGCTCCAAATTGACGCAAAGGGGGAGATTGTTGGGCTGAAGATTGCGTCTTTTGGGCTCGATAGTATTAGTTATTTTGTATTCCGGTTTGGGCCTGTCCAAACCGAGAGCCTTTTATTCTTTGTATATAAGTTAATGCTTGCATGCATATTAGGTTAACGATTTAGAGATTATCGAAATAGCGATTCATCTAGAGTATAACAGGTTTCTTTAATCGTTCTTGTAACCTACCAATCCTCTACAGTTGATGTTCTTAATCGAGCTCTTCTGAGGATTTTGTTTAATCATTCGACACGTTTGATTCAATCTTGTCTTGTTCTTATTATTGCGTTCATACAGTTTTATATTTACATACCTATTCAAGATCTAATCGATCTTCGTAGATTAAAGGTTGTTTTAAATCACATCAGAAATCGGTAAATGGAAATGGAAAAAGGTTCGGTAAAAGGAAATGGAAATCGGTAAACTTTTTAGTTTTTCAAAGAACTTTGGGGTCCACTCGATGGGTTCTTCCACGAAATGTAAGCTCTCGTCTAGTTCGATCTCATCGAGGGGTATCGCAAGGGTTTCGTCGGATAGACACTTTTTAAGGTTCGAGACGTGGAAGACAGGATGAATGTTGTTGAGCTCTTGTGGTAAACAGAGTTTGTATGCTACGGGACCGATCCTAGCAAGGATCTTGAATGGTCCTATGTATCTCGGATTTAGCTTTCCATGTTTTCCAAAGCGTATCATGCCTTTCCAGGGTGAGACCTTCAATAGAACACGGTCACCAACCTGGAATTCCAAGGATTTTCATCTTTTATCGGCGTAGCTCTTTTGTCTGTCTCTCGAAGACTTTAGTCGTTCCTAGATGACTTTTGGACCTGTGAGAGTGTTATCGGGAACTTGCCCCTTGACTAGCTGCGTGTCGCCCACCTTAGTCCAGTACAGAAGGGATCTGCACTTACAGCCATACATGGCTTCAAACGGCACAGCCTTGATACTGGTATGATAACTGTTGTTGTAGGAGAATTCGACCAAGGGCAAACGGGTGTCCTACAACTTACCAAAGTCTATGAAACAAATGCTCTCAACATATCTTCAAATGTCTGAATGGTCCTCTCATTCTGCCCGTTTGTCTGTGGATGGTAAGTCGTGCTCATATCCAGCTTAGTTCCAAGAGCTTTCTATAGTGACTGCCAAAATCTCGAGGTGAATCTGCTATCTCGATCGGAGATAATGGACACAAGCACACCATGCAGACGGACTACCTCTTGAATATGGATTTGTGTTAGTCTCTATGCTTGAAATTGACCCATTGGACGAGTGGTGGTTCTGGAGGGTTTGCTGGATATACTTCGGAAAGGTTTCGGAGGGTATGGTACTCCTCGCATGAGTACTTCGGGGTCTAGAATATGAGAGAGGCAATTCAGAGATCTATGTCGGGTTGTCGTTACGAGTGACAAGGGTCTCGATAATCGGTCGGTTAAGGCGATGGGTTTTCGTAACATACGAACTTGGTATGGTGAGGACCACACTAATCCCTGTCGAATGACTACACCAGATTCTTTATAGAAACAAGTGTTAGGTCGATTTGAAAGAAACATCTGTTATAATGATGGTGTATCCGGAGTGTGCTCGACAGTGTATTTTGTGTAGGCTTTCTAGTGCTTTCTCGATTTTACAACTGCCACAAATCGTACTTCAAGAAGAGAGTACTAGCAGTGAAAGTGCTTTGATAACTAGTGACGATACTTTATATTATGATTATTCTCGGTACCTCTATGATCGCTTGACATATACAATTAATGTATAATTAAGAAGAATCAGACGGTCGACTGAGTGACTCTGCCCTAAATCCACAACCAGACAAGGAACAAGAATTAAGGCGGAATCATTCACTCTAATTCTGTAAAATCTTAGCTATGCATAACCCTAATGTATGTACCAAGCCATCATAGCTCATCTGCGATGATCTTTAGTTCTCTTATGGATGTCGTGGCTTGTTCGGACGAGTGAGTTATTTATAATTAGTTTTTAATTTCCCCAAATTTTAGACAAAATTGGAAAAATGGTCCCTGTGGTTTCTCATTTTTTGTGGTTATGGTCCAAACGTTTGAAAAGTTGTAGATTTGGTCCTCGTCAATGAATTTTGTTGTGGTTTTGGTCCCTCATCCGTTAAGTTCCTTACAATGACATTTTTACCCCCAATGACCATTTTCACAGTTTTGTCTTTTACTATACTATAAGGACCATTTTTGCATATATTCTTTTTTATTTTAATAAAGTATTATATATTAATAGATATTATTTTTAATATATAACATTATATATTAATAAATATTTTTTATTGGATTACTAATTTATTTTAGTTGATTTTTTTTAAAAAAAATTGTTGGAGTAATTCTTTTTTATTAAATTATTATATATCGATACATATAGTTTTTAATATATAATATTTATATCATAATAAATATTAAATTATTGGATTATTAATTTTTTTTAGTTAATTTGTGTAATTTTTAATTATTTTTTATTGTAGTATTACGTTTAATTTATTATTTTTTTCATATACTAAATGTTGTTTTATTGGATTATTAATTTATTTTAGCTAATTATTTTTTTTAATTTTTTTGTCGAAGTAATTCTTTTTTATTGAATTATTATATATCAGTACATATAGTTTTTAATATATAATATTTATATCATAATAAATATTATATTATGGGAATATTACATATTACGAAACATTATTTTATTGGATTATTAATTTCTTTTAGTTGACTCTTTTTATAATTTCTTTTTGTTTGAGCAATTCTTTTTTATTAGATTATTATATATCAATAAATATTATTTTTAATATATAACATTTACATCATAATAAATAATACATTATTGGATTATTAATTTTTGTAATTTTTTTTAATTATTAATTTATTGAAATATTACTTTTAATTTGTTATTTTTTTAATATAATAAATACTATCTTATTGGATTATTATTTTATTTTGAATGTATACTATTAATTGTTTTTAGTTCTATTAGTTTCACCACAAAGTCGCCGAAATACGTAAAAGTTTCGATTATCATCGTCAAAAATTAGCAAGATCACCTCCAAACACCTTCATCGGAGGTTCAATAGATACTATATCCTATTCCACCCAGCGTTGTTGGTAGCCACCTGCGACAACCTCTTCATAATCCACTGGAATCCTTCATATCCCACATAATGCACAACAAACCCCGATAACATTTATAAGTGGTGGTGGTGACCGAGTGATGATGGTGGTATTTTCCCAATGGTTTCTGATTATAAGCTAGATAAAATGAAAGTGTTTGGCAACGATCCTAACAATTTCGATGATGAGAGACCACGATTTTACGTATCCCATGACTTTGTGGTGGAACCAATAAAATTAACAAGAACTACTATTATAATTTGATAAAATAATATTTAGTATATGAAGAAAATAATAAACTAAAAGTAATAATCCAACAAAAAATAGTTAAAAAAAAAAAAGAAATTACAAAAATTGACTAAAAGATAATAATAATCCAATAATATAATATTTATTATGATATAAATATTATATATTAAAAACTATATGTATTGATATATAATAATTCAATAAAAAATAATTACTTCGACAATTTTTTTAAAAAAATAATTAACTAAAATAAATTAATAATCCAATAAAATAATATTTAGTATATGAAGAAAATAATAAATTAAAAGAAATAAAAAAATAATCCAATAAAAATAATTTTAAAAAAAGAATTAAAAATATTAACTAAAAGAAATTAATAATCCAATAATATAATATTTATTATGATATAAATATTATATATTAAAAACTATATGTATTGATATATAATAACTCAATAAAAAAAATTACTCTAACAAAAAAAAAATCATCTATAATAAATTAATAATCCAATAAAACAATATTTGTTAGTATATAATATTATATATTAAAAATAATATTTATTAATATATAATACTTCAATAAAATAAAAAAGAATGTATGCAAAAATGGTCCTTATGGTATGGTAAAAGACAAAATTGTGAAAATGGTCCCTGAGGGTAAAATTGTCATTTTAAAAAGACAAAAATGCAAAAATGGTCCCTATGGTTTGTCATTTTTGTGGATATGGTCCAAACCTTTTAAAAATTGGATTTCTGGTCCTTATTGAAAGGTTTGTTTGTGGAACAAGTCCCTGGGGTTAACAGTCGTTTGTTTGTGGCTGTTAAACCCCTCACGTGCATTGCACACGAGGGCATAAATGTCATTTTACTTGAGGGACAATTTTTACAATTCCTGAAATAATATATAAAGACTTCCCCAACGTTCAAGTTCTTCCCCAAACGTTGTTCTGCAACTTTCAAGTTATTCTTCCTTCTCTCTTCCTTCTCTCATCTCTCTTTGTTAACAGTCGGGGTGTCAGTTAATCACACGATGGTTCTCTATTTTTGTGGTAAGTTTGCTGTTGTTAAATGCTCATGGACACCGAAGAACCCAGGCAGACGTTTCTATGCTTGCCCTCAAAAGGTAAAGAAATTCGTTTGCACCCATTTTGATTTGTAATCAAATAACATTTGTTATTTTCCCCTTTTTGAAGGATTCTGCTTGTCGCTTCATCGGATGGGTTGATCCCCCCGTGTGTGAAAGGTCTAAAGTCATTATTCCTGGACTATTGAGAAATATTAACCGAATGCAAGCTTGGTGCACAGCTCTAAAGATCATGTTGCTGGCTAGTTGGGTGTTTTTTGTGATTTTGTTCATAAGGTCTGTTTAGGTTTAGGTAATAGGTCAATGGGGTGGGTTTTTATTTGTTGAAGATCGATAAAAGTGTGGTTTTTTGGTGGATTAATGGTTTTTGGTACTTTGACCTAGGTTCTTTGTAGTTGTTTGTAAGGTCAAAGTAAGTTGTTTATGTAGTAAATGACTTCCTAATATAAATATGAATTTTATGGAATTGCTTATGTTGTTTGTAAGGTTCTTTGTCGTTTTTGTAAGGTGAAAGAAAGGTTAATGTGAATAATTGACTGTAATGGTTATAATAAACAACAATAACCAAAAACCATAATAACCAAGGCTGCAATTACATAATAGACTACAAGCATATAGTGCAATTACATTATCCCAAAATATGCAACCATATATATATATATATATATATATATATATATATATATATGTTCTAATACTTATCATACTAATGAAAACCAAAATAACCATAAGTCATAAGTTGTTTAACATCAAAACACTTCCAAAAGTAGCAAATAACATCTACCAAAACAAACACAACCTTGATCTTCAACTTCCACCTAACTTCCACCTCCTTGACCTTTGCATGTCCTTGAGTTGTGACCTTTGTTTTTGCATTTGCACATGTTACACTGACATATTTCCTTGTTAATTTTTGAACTCCATCAGGACCCACTTTACAGCCTTCTTCCTGACTTACACCATGAGTACCAGTCTGACTTTGACTCCCTCTTTGACTCTGACTCAATTTTTCATCCTCACTTTTCTTCCTCTTCTTTGTAGGCCTACCAGGTTGCTTATGATGTATTGGAGGGGTAAGTGTGGTGGGACACAAACTTTTAGGCCACATTATTCTTCCTTTTATGGGCTCTACCTTATAGGAATATGCATTCTTACATGTATCCAACCAGTATACCTTATTGATCCACCTGTAAATGTCACCAACATCCTCTGAGTTCTTGGTCATTTCATAAAGGGTTGCAATGGCATGTTTACATGGGATGCCTATTAGCTCCCACTTTCTGCAAGTACATGTGTTGTTCTTAACATCTACCACATGTTGGTCTTGCCATGCCCCAGTGACTTGGTATTTCTCACCCCCATTCCACCTAGCAATGTAATGTGATGCATGAGACTTGTTTACATCCAATATGGTTGTTGTAGTGGGTGTTAAAGGCCCTTTTGCCTTGTCCATCACCTTCATAACATTACAGATTCTCTTCATCAGGTATTGTCTAATATACTCCAAACAACCTATGATAGGCTTATCTCTTCCCTCTATTATCTTGCTGTTAAATACCTCACAAAGGTTGTTTAACAGTATATCAGAGATTGCTCTTCCTGTTAAAAAAATTAACATATTGTTTTAAGTACAAGTACACATTTAACATATAGTAATTTATGGTAATTTATGTACCTGTAAAATGGCTTCTTGCCCAGTGTTTTGGAGGAATCTTTCTAAGCCATTCACATGCCTCCTTGTCATAGTTACTAAATTCTTTCATGCAATGTTCAAATTCAGGTACAGTGGTTGCAGTTGCACATATCCATAAATGATCCTTGTACTCTTTTAATTTCCATTTCACTCTCATGTTCTGATGTATGTGCCTGAGACAATACCTGTGCTCAGCACATGGGAATAGTTGGGCTATTGCTGATATTAAACCCTAGAACAATAACAATAATTAAGTATTTAGTTTATATAATAATAAGTAATTAATAATACAAGTTAGAAAGAGATACCTTTTGTCGATCTGTGATAAAAGTAAAGTTAGAATTTGAACCAAGATCCAAGTCTTCTCCTAAACACTGCAAGAACCATACCCAACTACTTTTGTTCTCTGTCTCAACAATGGCATAAGCAAGGGGGTAAATACCATTGTTAGAGTCCAACCCAACTGCTGTTAGAACCTGCCCAGGAAATGGTCCTTTCATATGTGCACCATCGAAACCCAAAAGATTGCTAAGGCCAGCCTTAAAACCTTTTTTCAGGGGACCTAAGCAAATGTAGATTCTTTTAAACCTCCTCGTTGGGTTTGATGGGTTTTGTTCACTGTAAACATCAATCTTGACAGTTGTGTCAACATTGGTTGCTTGCAATTCAAGGACATAGTCCCTCAAGATCTCATATTGTTTCGTATAGTCACCCTCCACGATCTTAGTTGCAATAGCCTTGGCCCTGAATACTTTGTCAATAGAAACACCAACCTCGAAGTCCTTTTGAAGTTGTTCCTGCAATGCTCGAAGAAGAATCCCTGGATTCATGTCGATTTGGTCCATGATTCGTTTGGATATAAAAGTAGCAGTGCAAGCTCTAATCTTCCTACTTTGAAGGCAAGTATGGTTGTCATTTAATGTCCTTACAAACCAGGGAGATTCTGTGTTTGACCTAGAAGCATGAAGGAACCAACTACAGTTTACTTTTTCTGAATTTACCTCTTTGCCCTTTCTTTTATTTTTGGTATTAAGGCCCACCACCCCACTTGCATTGATGACAGGGACTACACCTCTACACAATGCCCGAAGTCTAAGCTTGTCATTCTTTTTATAATATAAATTCCTCCTAGTTTCTAGTGCGTGCATGTCAATTTTTTCTTTCAATTCTTTCTTTGATTTAAACTTTTGCCCAACATAAAAACTGGCCTTATAGACATTGCCAAGACTGCATCTTTTCTCCTTAGCCAGATTTTTAAGAACACATCTTCTTTTCCTTTCATCTTCTGACCCTTCATCTAAAGAATCTCATCTATCATTGTCAATGACTTCTATGTCCTCATGTTCATCATTTGTCCCAACCCTGTTATGAAACCCATCCATTTGAACACAACCATAATCCTTATCAAGATTGAGTTTAAAGTCAGTCATATCCACCTCCACTTCTGATACATTGTTTTCATCATCAACAAGTTCACCATATTGTTCTTCTGATTGTTGCCCAAGATCATCACTGTCAGCAGACTTTTCATGTTCAGACTGATGGTCTTCAACATTCTCATCTTCTGGTGGTTGATAATGTTCTCCATCAAAAGGATCAAAGTGATCATGAGAAAAGTTCTCATAATGAAAGTCATCATAATCAAAGTTATCATGGTCACCACCTTGATCTTGTACCACATCATCCATGTTAGCATGCTCAACCTCTTGATCTTGAACCACATCATCCATGTTAGCATGCTCACCAGTTTGATCTTGTACCACATCATCTAATTTAGGATTCTCACCACCTTGATCTTGTACAACATCATCCAATTTAGCATGATCACCTTGATCTTCTACTACATCACCCAATTCAACTAAACAAAGCTTTTTGGCACAAGAACTTTGACCAACTATTGAGTTCACCCTTCCATTTCTTCTATACTGTGGTGAAACTTTTGTAGGGACTTTGTCAAAGAGTATCAAGGACATATACCCTGCCAACTGTGTTTGATCATTAGCTTCATCTATCATTGGGGTTTTATCCTTTGTTGGTACTTGAGGTACATTTGCTTCTTTTGGAAGATCACCATCACAGAGCTCCTTAATAATAACTTTTTGTTTTCCTTTTGGAGACATAAAATACGTCAGCAAATTAGTTTGTCCATGTTCTGTATACACTTCAATGACCTTGTTATCTCCAATATACTGAGCCAAATTCAAGACATCATCATCATTCCCTAAAGCTCTGAGGCCAAAATCTAAGTCTTCATGAGGAATCCTAAAATGGTAATATATTACTGGGGGTACAAAGTAACCTAGCTCTAGCATCATTGCGTCTAGTTCATGAACTGAGAACTCATCAATGTCTACTAAATCAATATATCGCACTTCACCTTTAACATATTTCGTGTTTGGAAGCTTCGTAAAATTTCCACCATGGTGTAGCTTTATGCTGAACATTGTTGGTACACGCTCTACAAGATACAAAAAACATTAAGTAAGAAATTATCAGATGTTTGTATTTTTGGCTCTATTCTTCAGATCATCAAGAAACCTAACAAAATTTCGTAAACAGAGGATAAGTGAAACTAACCATATTCATTTGTGATGTCATACGTCTCGCCTTTTGGCCTAATCGCCCACATTAGGAACACCATTTACAGTTGAAAAGCAAAAACAAGTAAACACCTTGGACCAAATCTTGATTATGGTTTTTGCGTTAAAAACGAATGACGAAGAAGATGGAAGTGGAAGAGATAACTAAATATTTTGTGATTTTGTGTGTAATATGGCGCTAAGACGGTAACAAGCGGGTTTATTTCAGGAATTGTAAAAATGGTCCCTCAAGTAAAATGACATTTATGCCCTCGTGTGCAATGCACGTGAGGGGTTTAACAGCCACAAACAAACGGCTGTTAACCCCAGGGACTTGTTCCACAAACAAACCTCTCAATAAGGACCAGAAATCCAATTTTTAAAAGGTTTGGACCATATCCACAAAAAATGACAAACCACAGGGACCATTTTTGCATTTTTGTCTTTTAAAAAAGTTAACAGCCAACCAGTTAAACTTAACGGATGAGGGACCAAAACCACAATAAAACTTGTCGAAAAGGACCAAATCTGCAACTTTTCAAACGTTTGGACCATAACCATATAAAATAAGAAACCACGGGGACCATTTTTGCAATTTTGTCCAAATTTTAATATTAATTTAGATTAAATCTTTAAAGAAATTTTATTTAGAAGACGTACCAAAATCTCAAAAGGGGAGGGGGTTCCTCGTTGCTCTTATATGTCATGTTGTTACACTCCTCCTTCTCCTCCGTCATTTCTCTCCGTCGGACAGTCTCTCTTGAAATGCCCCATTTCACCACATGTATGGCATACTTGAATTATACTAGCATTGGTAATTGAAGTGATGTGTTGAGTCGGGGTCCTACGGAAGTGAGCTTCTTCGCCATTTTTAGTCCTTGGACAATCTCTTTTGAAATGTCCAGATTCGCCACAACTATAACAAACCTGACTCACTTCCACGCCAAGAACTTGGGTGATTGATCGTGCCGGTGCCTTGCAGAAACGAGTGGTGTGTCCTTGTCTGTTGCGGTTCTTACATCTCAATTTGCGGCATTTTCCTAAGTGGTGGAAGTTGCATTTCTTGCAATCCGGTAGATTTCCAGCATATTGTCGTATTGGCATTGGTACTGGAGTAGCAGATGTTGTGGCTGTAGAAGTTGTCACAGGTTGTTGTCTCTTGGCAAGTTTTTGAGATAACTTGCGCTCCTTTTTGTTCCAGAATTTTCGTTTATTATTCCTAGGTTTGTGAGCAGGAGTATCATCATGGCTAGGCCCTTGTCGGTTTCCTTGTGTGTTATTACGGTTTGAAGTGTTGAAACCGTTTCCATTCTCATTTGGGTTGTTGGAATTGAATTGCGCCATGACAGCTATCACGGCGGCTGTGACCGTGGCTTGAAATGTAGTGAAGTCTATCTGCAGAATTGATGTCTCGCCAATTGGTTGGTTACCTCCTTGTGAATACATTTTTTTTGGCATGACGAGAAACGATCTTGTGAGTAACGATGGTCATTGGTAGTTCTACTTATAAATTTCACGCCTTGAAGGACTACCCTGAATGTTTCTGATAACATTCCTGAAGTGTATTCTATGGAAGTGGGTATTGCACAAGTGTTATTTAAGCTAAGTTATACTTGTTCCCAAGAGTATCATGATCCAACTTCTATAGTGTCCGGATAACCATCCTTAAAGGAAGCCTATATGAAATAAACTTTTGGATTTGAAGTGGCTATTCTTGAATGAATTTATGACGATACGTTTGTGAGGTGGCATTTCTCAGTTAAAAATTTCAAAGATGAAATAGTGGTATGACTTTGATAGAGTTACTTAGTTTGCATGTTACTGAACTAGAATATATTTTTGATAATGATGATCTGTAACTGAAATAAGATTGTTGTCACTATAGTTGGTATTGAGACTACACAGAGTTCGGAAAATTTGACCTAGGAGTAGGTCTACAACATACCAACAGAGGGAAATTTTGACAACATAAAGAACTAGTGAAATAGTACTTGCAAGACAGGAATGTTTACGGGGAAAAGTGCTACTTAGAGCATAGATATGATGTAACGTCCCAAAATTCAAGATTAAAAATTTTCTTTTAATAAAACATTACTTAAGCAAAACCATCAATCCAAACATAAACAGAGTATTAATTTCCAAAACACAGGTTCATTATCATAGTAAAACATTCCCAGGCTGTCTAATCTATGGTGTGTACCATGCGATCACCCCGAGCTCTTCCCTCCGCTATCGGAAGTACCTGAAACCAAAACTGAAAACCGTAAGCACGAAGCTTAGTGAGTTCCCCACCCTACCACATACCATACATAACCACATACTGCACATACTGGGCCACGCCCGCTATTCTGGGTCTCGCCCCTACCTCGGGTCTTGCCCGCTACAACGACCCCGCCGCTCCAGGCCCCGCCTGGCTTCGAGCCCCGCTCGGATACAGATCTGTTTCACTTAGGCCCCGCCTGTCACAGGGTCTCGCCCACTAACACATAATAGCACATAATCATATCACAACACATAAGCTAAACACCTGCTAACGGATTCTGTACAAAGGCCTCGCCTATCCGGGGCCTCGCCCTTATCCTGCTACTGATGAGTCATGGAACCCCATACATGCTCCTACCGATAGTGAGATACGGGC
Organism: Lactuca serriola; assembly: GCF_051521515.1. Taxonomy (NCBI): domain Eukaryota; kingdom Viridiplantae; phylum Streptophyta; class Magnoliopsida; order Asterales; family Asteraceae; genus Lactuca; species Lactuca serriola. The sequence continues at coordinate 245,188,671 of NC_136415.1, read as the reverse complement.
CCAGCCGACACTCACCCTTTCCTAACTTGGGCCTCGCCCCTGATCTGTTGCTAATGAGATGTGGAATACCATCCACACTCTGCTATTGATGAGATACGAGACCTCGCTCACACTCACCCCCTTACCAGGCACATACAAGTATCACACAGACAACAAGTATAAACTATCAATAAACCATTCCTTGGGCACCCGCCCGCTAACATTGGACCTCGTCCCGAATATCATACTAGCATGTTATGCCTAGGGCTAACTCCCGGGTCTTCTACACATAACTACATGGACCGGCATTGTGGCCGTAGACCCATTTACACAAACGGAAACTCACCTGCACTGGCTGAACTTGCTGATGATCCCACTAGCTGCTGCCCGACCACTCACTGAACTCCTGCTCTACTTGCTCCCCGAGCTATCAATATCAATGCAACACTTAGTCTAACTGACCCCCGACAGCCAACCAAGTCAATTCCGGTCTAAGTAAAGTCCTGGTCAAAGTCAACCTTTCCAGGTCAACCCTACTCGCCGAGTCCACATACTGACTCGCCGAGTTCATATACTCAGGGTCCTTCCATTCGCGACACGACTCGCCGCGTCAGTCCATGACTCACCGAGTCCAACGATTTCTGAGTCCTGACCTGTCCAACTCACTGAGTCTCCACCCGACTCACTGATTCGAGTCTCAACTCGAAGGGTTTGGGGCTTCGCGACCTGACTCGCCGAGTCCAAGAACAGACTCGCCGAGTACAAGGCAATCTTCATCCAACTCGCCGAGTTGTTCATCCAACTCGCCGAGTTCATGCCCAACTTCATCTGACTCGACGAGATGTTCATCCCACTCGTCGAGTTCCTCCTCATCTTCATGCTACTCGCTGAGTCCACTCGAAGGACTCGCCGAGTCCATTCAGATCTACATACATGCAGAGGACTTTTGAGTCATGCATGGACTCCAAACTGTAGATCTACCCTTCCCAAGCTTATTACCCACGTAAAGTTGCAAACTTTACGTGTAGAGAAGGAGATCTAGGCAAAATACACCACAAACTAGGTTCTAAGGCAAGAAGGCTCCATAATCAGCTCAAGGGCAGATACTTTATGGGACACTAGACCAAAACAAGCATGGATCTGAGGTAGCAACCTCAGATCTGAACTTCTAGCTCGAAATGCTTACTAACATGCCAAGAATGCCCAACACACACATAGATCTAGGTGCAAGGGAGTCCAAGAACTAGCTTATTACCTCCAAAAGCTCAGAAATGTCTTCCCAATCCCGGATCTACAGCCCCCTTCTTGCACTCTCAAGATTCTTCTTCTTTCTCCAAGCTTAACTCTTTTAGGCAATAATTGGCTCAATCAATGGATATGACGGCTAGGGTTTGGTATTCAGGGCTAAAGAGGCAGTAAAGGAACCCTAGGAAGAAGATTAAGGCGTTTATATAGGCTCCAAGTCCCGAATTTAGGGTTTTCCTCGCACAGACCAGACTCGCCGAGTCACCTTGGCCGACTCGCCGAGTCGGTCACTTACTCCTCGACTCGGATCCCGCTCGGACTCGCCGAGTTTCTCCTTGGACTCGCCGAGTCGCCCCTTAAAATTAAGGTTTTCTTTCCTTTCTTGGCCTTCCAAACTTTGGGTGTTACATATGAAGGCTATTCCTTAAACTAAAAGAAAGGATGAGTAGAGCATTTCCTAGTGGCGACGGGCACCCCTCGGACGAATCCTTAATTCGGCCAGCTGACGCTCCACATCAAGCAGGTGTCTCTTATATACTGTCTGTCGTGCTCGGAGTTCTATGACATCATCTCGGGTTACAGCTAGCTCTTGCTGCATAGCTTCATTGTCTCTCATATCTCTCCCATGAGCAATTTCAAGGCGATGAATGTGATTTGTACTGACGCTTGAATCTGCCTCAAGTTCCACAGTTCGCTGAATGGCTGCCACACTTAGCTCAACATTGCAAGCCACTCGGCGAACCAGGATTGGAAGGGCCCTGTCTGCGGGGACTCTCTCATTCAGACTGTAGAAGTTGCAGTCTTCGTTGTGTGGGAGGGGTTGGCCCTTCTCGTGGATCCACCTATTCAAACTCCCAACCCACATAGGTGTTGGACCTTGGAATTCAAGTCGGTGGTTAGGATTTGGTATTGGGGCCACTTGAGGTAGGTTCTCGACTTCAAGTTCTGAGTTAGCCTCTTTAGGGAATTGTTCTGCGAAATCATCTTCCAAAGGAATTTCATGATTTTCTTTTGGCTCTGCCTCGAGCCATCCATTATTTCCTTGGTTGGGAAAGTACGGGTCGCCGGGGAGATTGAATCCAGCCATGATATCTACGCGAGAATAGGGGTAAAGAGATAGTTAATAGACGTCTAGTCTAATAATACTTCTATAGTATTGTAATTGTATACTCGATAATTTGTTGTTATCTTATAGTAACTAAAATACTCCTATAGTATTTTAATGTTGTATGTTATGTTCTATCGATCTCTTGATGTATATAGCTTGATAAGTTTTAGGCTTGCCGCAACACCACGGTCACTCCCAGACACATGTTGGTCTTGTCTCAAATAAATATAGTTGATCAGACTATATTGATCCCAGACATGATTACATAACTATCCAGGTTTAACCGCAGTGTTCAACATCCAAATACGTTTGTTTTGTTCTACTTATGATACTGCTTCTGGTACGTATGTATGCTTCTATACTTCTTATAAAATACTTATATTTAAAAAAGTATACTTTTAGTTCAGAGCACTTCGGCCCCTTAGTGTTTATAATTGTATACCATGTAAGGTTCGGTATACTTAGTTCACTATAAACAATGGCTCTGATACCAATCTGTCACACCCCCAAACCGGAACGACGGAAACGTTCGGGGGTGGATGACATCATGTGTGATATCATAACAATTGCATCATAGTAATCAAAGTAAACACAACCATTACATTAAATAACTAGAATATTTACATTAGTTTGATACATAATTTGTATACATCAAAAGTATAGCAAAATAAAGACGAGACTCTATACTCTCCGTCTTCTCAAAAGTCTACCGATGTACCTGTCTACTGATTTCCTGAGAATACAAGCGGTTTTGAAAGAGAGTATCAGCATAAAAGCTGGTGGGTTCATAAGTATATTTTTGTAATGAAATCCTATAAATGAATCAGTGAAAATATTTGTATATTTCCAAGAAAATCCAATATTTTCTAACATGTGAGTTAGTTAAAATGTTCCATAAGTATTTGTTCGAATGTCTAATTACCACGAGATAAATCGTATAATATTGATTTGAATGTAAAATCCCTTTTGTAAGAAAACCCTAGCTATCATTAGTATGAATAAATTGTTCTGTTTGAAAACCCTGGTTATTACCAGTATGTATAGTAGTTCTATTTCTCGAAAAGAAACCATGTATATTTCATACTTATGCTAAAAAAAAGTATTGTTCATGTAAAGTATATTACTACGTAAATATATCGTTGTTATCTACTTGCGAGTTTTATGACCATACTAACTGATATGGCGCGAATCGGGCGCCAATATGCTCTATGACTTTGTCACCCGTAGACCTGCCGGTACTACTATAGCTAACAACAAGGTGCGGGATTGTCAGTCCCGTATAGATCTATACACAAACTCACGCTCTCCCTCGAGGAGACTATGGCTCATAAGGGTAGTCTTCCACTAGTACATGTAATTGTACCCAAAGACGTGTCTCTCAATCTAGATTAACAACTTTACAAGTAATAATATGGGAAACCCTTTATATAAATAACGAAGAAGTTTATAAAAGATAAGTTTGTAAAACCGTTTAATGAATTCCCAAACTATACTTATTATAGTTTGTATGTTTGTATATGTATAACCTTGTGTTGAATTCCCAAACTATACCTATTATAGTTTGTGTGTTTGTATATGTATAACCATGTATTGAATTCCCAAAATATACCTATTATAGTTTGTATGCTTGTTAGGTACTTTGATTTATGTATTGATCTGAAAACTATGTGATTATACTTGTAAGTTGAAAACGTCCCTTATGCACATCATGTTACAAAAGGGATAAAATATCTAAATATTTTATAAAACATGAAAAGTCTTTGGGTTGCATCGATTGCATAAGTTTTAAACTCATTGAAATTCTTTTGTATAAGTTCACAAAAATATTTGTATTTGGCTTGTATTCCCCCACCCCCCCCCCCCCACCCCCCTGAAAACATGAAAAATAGTAAAAGCATAGGGGTATGAACTCACTGTTAGTTGTGTGCAACCATCGAATCAACGAACTGGAAATGAAGACCCTCAAGTCATTGTATGTGGCACTTATCGGAATCCTAATAATAATTAAATACATATATGTATCTACATTAGCGATCTCGTTAAATAAAGTGTTAGAAAAACACTTGCTTTCGGTTAAGGGACGTTACCGGGACTTGATTGAATCGAGGAAACGGATTTTTCACCACTTAAGAGGTGTGTAAGGCTGTGAATAGGGGTTTACGGCCATGAAGAGTGGTTTACGGCCGAACAGGCAGTTTACGGCCGTGAACTCCTCTTTGAAGGGTTTACAGCCCTTGCAGATTTGAAGGGTGTACGGTCGTACACTCAAGAACAAGGGTGTTTGATTTCGAAAAAAAAAAAAAAAAAAAAAAAAAAAAAAAAGAAAAAAAAACGTGTTCCAGATGCTCCAAATTGACCCCAAATGACGATTTTTGATGATTTTTGGGAGAATAATGGTGTTTTTGGGAGTTTACTGTCAAGAGTCTAGAGAGAAAAAAAGAGGGTGTTCGGCCAGAAAAGTGTAAATGAAGGGGTAGGGTCGCATATTTATAGGGGTTTTCGTGGTCGGTGGTGGGGTCCACTCGACGCTGGCCGTAAACGAGTGTATGGACGTACACGGTTTACGGCCGTAAACTCACTTAGGACGAAAACTTTTTAGTTTTTCAAGGAAATTCGGGGTTTTCGTGCGATTTTGGTTCCGACTCGTATATAAAATTTAATAAATTATATAAAACTAGTTGATTTTCTAACCAAGAAGTTTGACGGAAGCTCAATAAAATAAAATTTAAATTTTATCAACGGAAATCTGTAAATGGAAATGGAAAAAGGTTCGGGTTGTCACAATATGTCGGTAGCCACGACGTAGTGAAATACTTACCACGTCGTGGTAGTCTTTTAATCCACGTTTGCAACAAGTATTTTTCGTGTCCAGAGAAGATTCTAGGCCATGTCGTGGGCAATATACATGCCACGACATGGGAATTCTTTTGATTACGTTCTTCTTCTTCTTCTCTTCTTTTCTTTTTATTATTCTTCCAACCTCCAAATTTCCAGTTTTGGTCCCTTTTCTCGAGAATGTCATCTTTTGGCTACAAAATATAATTTATAACATGTACCAAATATCTTCGTATTATAACCAAAATATAGCTAAAATGTATTGAAATATTACATAAACAAATGTATAAATATGGCAATATCAAACATTCATATGAGTTTTGACGAACTCTCTTATTATGTAGACTATGTGATGATAGGTGTTAGATTATGAAAATCCTCTTGAAGGGAAGTGGTCAACTAGAGAAAAACATCTTGGGGGAATTTAGTTAAATCAGTATGTAGAAGTATGTAGAATGATATGGTGAGATCTTAGGCCATGAAAATCCTCTCCAAGGAAGTGGTCATGGACCAGACAATTAGAGAAAAGCCTTTCAGAGGGAATCTAATTGATCCGGTAAGTAGATATGTTTATGCTAACATATGTTATATGATATGATGATATGTAATATGTGACTTATTTACATAATGTGTTCGTGTGTTTTTACGTGTATAGCATATGATCTATATAATGGGCGAGTGTTGTGATTTCTCACTAAGTCTTAGCCTTACAGTTGTTACTTATGTTGTTTAGCAGGACCATTAGGTGTGAGGAAGGGAAATGATTTGGCATGACTGCGACATCTGGACATTCTCAAGGCATGACATTTACTTGTCTAGTATTTATCGCTTTATGAGATAATTTTCAAAACACTTTTATGCTTCCACACTTTCATGTTTTTGAGTATTATATTGTGATGAGATGTGTTGTTGCAAATTAATGTGGTATCATGATTGGAATGTTGTCTTATTATGATCATTTACTCTAAATTTAAAAAAAAAAAAAAAAAAATGGGTCGAATTTTGGGATGTTACACCAGGTATATACTTTAAAATACTGACTATATGAACTTATTTTTTCGGTGACACAACGTTGTATATGGTCTAGATATGCAGATTTTCTCAAATGGATGTCAATAGAAATATTTTATTCTTGTGTATATGAACTTCGGAATGTCCGTAAATTCCAAACTTAAATTCAGAACGCACCTTCCGGTCCGAAATGTACGGTTTCATATTCCGGATGTCATATCCCGCCAACCACAGAATGACCTTTATCACTCCACTCCAGAATGCAACATTCCAAACATGGTGGTCATTTTGCAAATTTAGAAAAAAAAAAAAATTGTTTATTTTTATTAACACTTATTTATAAAATAAGGGTCCGTTTAGTAAACTAGTTACTAATAATTATGGTTACACTACTAAATGCAATTTAGAAATATTGTCATTTTCGGTTTTTTAATGACTATCCATTAATTAAACTAAAGTTACTTATAACTATAATATATGATTCGATTACGATGATTCACAAGCCTTGTCCATATGAAACATGAAGAATTACGATGATTTGATCATTTGAAATACAATGAAACTACATAACTCATATAAGAAAAACAAGCCAAACTACATTGCTATTTCCCCAAATTGTCTTATCACAAACTCATAATTCAATTTCTAACCAAAGCCAAACAAACAAATACAAGCGGATGGGTATTTGATATATAAAAAAATTTAAAAATTAAAATGATTGATATATAAAAGAAAATGTCATATTTACCAACATATAATAATAATGATAATAAAAAGTAACAACTTTTTCGAGTTTTAACCAAACATTGATAACACTAAGCAGCTTGAAAATCCCCAAAATCTTCATCGGGTAAATCTTGAGCGATTTGTTTGTCAATAGCCCGAGGCTCGTTTGACTTGTCAACAACAGGGGACAACGTTTTCTCTTTCTCTTTTGGAGTAAGAGTGAAGTTTGGCGGTGATGTGGGTGGTGTAATCACGGCGGCAACTGGCGGTGATAGTGGTGATGGCGGTGGTGGTGGTGGTATAAGAGAGATTCCCATTCCCACCTCCTTTCCTTTTTCGTTTGGATCCGGAAGATTATTTAATCCTAGCTCAAAGAACTTAGACCTCATGCTTTTACCACCTTTCTGTAATTATATTATAATACAATAAATAGCATTTAGCAACATACTTTTAATCCATTTTTTATTTGGTCATTTGACTTTAAATATGGTAATTAAATGTTAAAATGTTAGAAGTTAAAACCACTCTACTTCTCAAAATTGATTAAATGGTTTTGTTAATGACTTTTGAAAGTTGAATTTTTTTTTACGAAGGATTAAATGCAAGAAATAGCAGTGTACTTTTATTTATTTGTTTATTATACTTATTATAGCATCCTATTTTCATTCTTTTTCCTACTACAATTGTATTTTGAAATATATATACCCAAATATAAGGATTATTTAAACACAAGAAAACAGTTAAATGGCGAAAATACAAGTGGTTTTCTGTTAAAAGTTTTTTCATGGGAAACAAGTATGTATCAAACAAATTCAAAGACAAAATTTTATTTTTCAAATTTGAATTGGAAATTAGACAAAAAAAAAAAAGCTTACGTTTTTTAGTTGAAGCACAATGGTTTCCCCATCTTTTAAACTGTAATCAACTGCAGAAGTTTGCTGATATTGCTGTTCCATTTCTTCAGCAGTTTTCTTCTTGTCAAGATACCTTCACTCCATATAAACCAAAACATCTTAAAAAGGGTACATTTGTAATTTTGTTATTGTTAATTGTTAATTATTACATGTGACAGGATTGGACAAAAACTTTCTAGGGCTATTTTCAGTGATGAGGACGAAGAAGGGCATTTACGTCATTTTGCATGGACGAGAGATTTTATAGGGCTAGTTTCAATGATGAGAATGAGAAGGGCATTTACGTCTTTTTCACAAGGATTAGATACATACTTCATATGATCATGAAGAGCAGCTTGGAAATCATAAGCTTGAGGTCTTTCTCGGAATCCTATACCAATAAAAGCATGTCGAAGCCTCCCACCTGCATCATTTTTTAAGATTAATTAGGAAAATTTTTATTAGATTCAGTTTCCTTTTTTAGATTATATATTTATATAAAAACAAAATTGCAAAAATGGTCCCTGCGGTATGTTGAAAATCGCTACTTTGGTCCAAAACTTTGATTTTGTTGCGAGTTTGTTCCAATTTTTTTTCAACTTTTTTTTTTAAAATGACGATTTTGCCCTTTGTATTTTCTTTTTACAATTTTTTTGAAGCTCCTGGGGGAGGGAGTAAGGGTGGGGTAGATGCTATATATATATATATATATATATATATATATATATATATATATATATATATATATATATATTCTTTTTTATTTAATTTTTAATCAGGAAACAACAAAATTAATAAAAAAAAATTGAAAAAAAGTAAATACAAAGGGCAAAATCATCCTTTTTTGAAAAATTGAAAACAAATTGGAACAAACTCGCAACAAAATCAAAATTTTGGACCAAAGTAGCAATTTTCAACATACCACAGGGACCATTTTTGCAATTTTGTCTTTATATAAATTAAGGCGATTACCTCACAATGTCAATACACAGAAAATTCCCATATATATACAATTACTTCTTCCATGCTTATTTTTATATTTTATATTGTTTTAAATGGAACAAAGAAAAATTCATTAAAACATTCACACTTACCGATGTTCTCCTCTACACGTAGAACAAAATATCTGCAGAAAAATATAATTGTTAGTTGAAACACTAAAATTTATGATTAAATAAAAGAAAAAGCAATGTATTTTCACTGATTTGTTTATTGTAGCATCCTATTTTTGTTTCTTTCTATTACACTACACCATTATCTTTAAGTATTATGTCCTAAGAAAAATATGCTATTATAAAGAAATGAAAGTAGGATGATAGAATACACAATTAAATGAAAAATAGTGGAATGTCGTTCTGTAATTTTGGAATTTTTAGGGACCACTTCTGTAACTTTGCTATTAGTCGGGGATCAATTATGTAACTTTATGAAACATTAAGCTAAATCATTATTATATAGAAGCTGTTTCTGTAACTTTATGAAACATAGGGACCTTTTCTGTATTTTTGTAAATACAATGACCATTTCTATATTTTTGTAAAATGCAGGGACTACTTTATAGTTTTATGAAACAAAGGGACCATTTCTGTAAGTTTGCTATTGGACAGGGTCCATTTTTTATAGTTTTGTGAAACACAAAGACCATTATTTCTGTTAAAAAAAAATTAAAAGTAGGAAGTTTTTATGTAAACCTCCTGACAGGGACCATTTCTGTAACTTTCCTATAAACACAGGGACCAATTTTGTAAATTATTGAGACTTACCGGCTGCTATCAATAACAGGCTCCACAGGATGAGGCTCTCCATCTCTTAAAAAAGCACGTGCATAAAGTTCACCTACAAATTAAAAATAAGTAATTATAAAAAATATATATATATATTTGTTTACACAATGATATTTCATCTATATCCCAATTTATTCAACAACATAGTTTCATTCTTTTCACCCAATCTATGAAATAATGTTTTCCTCTTTTTGCCAATTTATACAACTGACATAATTTCTGCAATCATGTTTCAAAAATTGGGGGAAAAAAAAGTAAATGTCATTGAATAAAGTAATAAAAAAACATTGAAGAGTGGAAATATTGTGACCTGTTGTCTTATCTTCAAGTCTGATAATACATTCTTCTCCTTTGCTTACTACTTTCATTGTTCCTTCCCATGCCCATTTGTTTATATCCCATTCATCAGCCCTGTAATTAATGGGGAATAAAATTACTCCAAAATATAAGGTCTTTTTCATGAAAAAAAAATAAAGATGAGGTTTAATCCGGGAAAAACACAAAATATAAGGTCTTTTATGAGATTAACACTAAAATATAACCCTATACTACAAATATATTATCCAACAATGTCCATTAGGAGAGGCTAGAGCCTAGAGGCATTTACTTGTGAAATTTTAGGTTTAAAATGGTATATGAGTATTTTACTTTTTCAAGGAGGAAATGTTGGGAATTGAATTCCATTGGTTTTAGGATGGGATGTTGAAATCCAATGGAATTCAATTCCGTAACCATTTGCAACCAAATGTGGGATTGGAATGGAATTGAATTCCAGTTCCATAAATACCCTTTTACCATGGCAAATTAGCAACAAAATCTAACAGTCTATATAAAAAAACAATGAGAATCGTTGCTCCTACTTTACCTAGCTACTCTTATAGCCTGTTGTAGCCAACAAGACATATGAGTACATGTTGTTTAAGCAAAAAAATTATCATTGAATGTATGTAATGAGTAACAGATTTATGCAGAAGGGAGGAGAAGAAGTTGAGAACTTGTGATAAGAACCTGTAGGAAGCTGCAGTTTTCCTTGGTGGTATCTGAAAAAAAGACAATAGTATGTAATTAATAGTTTCAACAATGTAATGATACAACGTTTATGAAATAGATAACATAAGAAATAAATTCTTTGGAGATATAAGAGCGAATATCAGCATTGCTTATTTGCTTTCATCTACATTAAGGCCCTGTTTTTTTTTTCCCATCATTAAGTGTATAAACATATATTGTTTCTTTTGACTGAATCAACAGTTGAATGACCAATTTACTCTTATATCTGAAATTAGTGCTGACGTAAAATGACAATCTATCTGATGAATCAAAAATCAGTTGCATTTGAGAGAAACAGGAATCACGTTGAATGGACCTCTGTGTACATTGTTCAATCTCAAAGCAATTTAGCAATTTGGCAATTGGGGTTTCCCGAAACAAATACTGCTTCTAATCATCTATATCGGAAAATTATACATCAAGTTTGCATAACCTAATTCTGATACTCCCTCACCATTGGAGTCCTAATAATTATCCCAAAATAAGAAGAAAAAAATCACAGGTATGCTCACAAATTACAGAAATGGACTCTAGTTACGAACGGTGAATGCAGTACACAAATAGCTACAAGTCCAAGAGAAATTGATTTGACGATTAAACATGACAAGTATGAGGTGCGGGTATGTATGATCGTTGGTTAATTAACAAAACTCCGAATTCAACAAGCAAAAATGCTACTATATCTAACCAGAATCCCAATTTAAAAACTATGATCGTCATTCGTTCACTGATGCATGATTCAATCGTGGAAATGTAAAGCATGGAATGAAACAGATCAGGAAAGGAAGATATTACCAGATAAACGTAAGATTCAGGGACTTGAAAGAGAACGAGCTCAGCCGGTTCAATGTCTCCGGTATCATCTAAACTTGGAGGATCATCATTCTTGGTGCTTGTACTATCCGATTGCTTCTGCTCTTTCTCCATGATACAGACTAGAACAGACGTTCGATTGAATGGATGGAGATGGGGTTTAATGTGGAAAACAAATTTTCTGGATGAAGCAAATCAAAGAGATGGTGGGATTGTTCAATCTGGTGCCGGTGATTCGACTATTCGATCTGATGTAAGCCTTCAACGATGTTTTTAGGGTCTTTTCATTCTCTATTTGTCTCTCATATCATCGAATAGTAATGTATTCTTTTTACCGTATAGAATTGAGTAAAGCAACAATGTAAATGTTCATTTTAACAACATATTTTTCTTTTTTCTTTTATAAAATGACCAATATATATATATATATACTAGTCGAATGTCCGCGCGTTGCGCAGAAATACCTATATAGTTGAAGTCTTTACAAATATATGATTTTTTAAATATAACAATAACGTTGTTGTTAAATTTGATATAATAATTTGTATATACTAAATTGATATAATATATTGATTATTTTGAATTATATGATAATATATATATTTATTATAACTTCGTAATCTCAATCGTTTGAATGACTTCTACCCACGAATTACACATGAATAAAATTAAATATAATATATGATTTGATGTTATTTATAATTGTTTTATTGTTAATTAATTTTTTTAAATTATTTGCTTAATGTTTTAATTTCTATCATTATAATTATTTAAAACATCAAACATTGTTTTTTCATTTTAAAGCTAACAATATAACCATTTATATAGAGTTGTTTTTAACTATTGTTATTGTAAGTTATTTTAAGCTACTTATTTGGAAACTTCTATTAATTATAAAAATATATTTAAGAAATATTTTAGTTAAATTGAAATTACAATTTAGTTTTTGTTTTTATCACTACAATTTATCACTTTTAACTATTTATAAAATATTCTTTAGTTTTTTTTAAATGGAACTAAAATTTGTATTTGAGTTGACATTGTAATGCGCAGAAACACCTATATAGTTGAAGTCTTTACAACTATATATTTTTTAAAATATAACACTAACGTTGTTGTTAAATTTGATATAATAATTCGTATATTAATTTGATATAATATATTGACTATTTTGAATTATATGATAATATATAAATCTATTATAACGTCATAATCTCATTCGTTTGAATGACTTCTACTCGCGAGTTACACATCATTAAAATTAAATATTATATATGGTTTAATATTATTTATAGTTGTTATTTTTAACTAATTTTTTAAAATATATTTGTTTAATGTTTTAATTTCTATCATTATAATTATTTAAAACATCAAACATTATTTTTTGATTTTAAAGGTAACAATATAATCATTTATATAGAGTTATTTTTAACTATTGTTATTATAAGTTATTTTAAGCTACTTATTTGAAATTTTTTAACGATTATATAAATATATTTAGGAAATATTTTAGTTAAGCTGATATTACAATTTAGTTTTTGCATTTATCACTATAATTTATCACTTTTAACTATTTACAAAATATTATTTGGTTTTTTTAGTGGAACTGAAATTTATATTTAAGTTGACACTATAATGTTATATTTAAAATAACAATTTAAGTATTTTGTCCAAACTGTTCAAAAATTGTAGCTTGAAACTGATAATGGTTTACATGCAACAACATTTTAAATCTAATAAATTAAGTATAATATGTTAAAATTTAAAGACATAACTTTATAAATAGAAGTAAAGTTATTATTTTAAAATTGAAATTTAGTCTATTTATGAATACACTTTAGGTTTGATATTTATTTAACCTTATTAACCAACTTACAATCATTATTAGAAAGACACTACAATTTATCACTTTTAATTATTTATAAAATAATCTTTGGGTTGTTTAAGTTAAATAAAATTTATATTTAAGTTGAGCCTATAATGTTATATTTTAATTAATAATTTAAATATTTTATACAAATTGTTCAAAAATTATACCTTTAAAATGATAATGGTTTACACTTAACAATATATTAAAACTAATAAATTAAGTATAATATGTTAAAAGTTAAAAAACATAATTTTATAAGTAGAATTAAAAATATTATTTTAATATTGAAATTTAGTTTATATATGAATACACTTTAGATTTGATATTTATTTAACCTAATTACCAAATTATAATTATTATTATAAAGAAATTGAAAAGCCATGAGAGTTTCAAATAAATATGGTGAAAAGAAAAAAGAATGGGGGTTTCAAATGCATGAGATTCAAGAAAAAATGCTAGCTTTATAAGTATGTATGATATATATATATATATATATATATATATATATATATATATATATATATATATATATATATATATATATGGTTAAGTTCAAATGAAAACACTATTTAACGTAAGAACGTGAGAACACTATTTTATGTTACTATTCTACTATGAATTTTGTATATACAACGATATGACATTATTCATCAACAAATATACAAACAATCACACATTAATATTCACATTAAAATTTTGTATGTACAACTTTATGACATTATTCATCACCGAATATATGAACAATCACATATTTAACATTCACATTAGAATTTACTAAATTACTATTCATCAACAAATATACGAACAATCTCACATTAATATTCACATTAAAATTTTGTATGTACAGCTTTATGACATTATTCATCACCGAATATATGAACAATCACATATTTAACATTCACATTACAATTTACTAAATTACTACATATATATATATATATATATATATATATATATATAATTTTATAGTAGAATAGCAATATAAAATTGAATATATTCATATTATAATTACTACAATACTATACATATTAAATTCATAGTAGAATAGTAACATAAAGTAGTGTTCTCAGGTTCTCACATTAAATAGTGTTCTCATTTGAACTTAACCCTATATATATATATATATATATATATATATATATAGAGAGAGAGAGAGAGAGAGATATAGGTTCAAATGTTTTTGACAACTATTGTATGCATAAGGAATTCAGGAAAAAATAAATACTTAAATAATCAAGATAAGGCTAGATATGTAATTTTTCATATAAAGTAAATAATAACCAAAATTAAATCCCTTGATTTATGGATCAAATCCCTTAAAAGAGACCACCGATTCCCCCTTTTCTCTAAAAATAATCGTCTACGACCCTACGGATCACTACCAACTTCTCCTCTGTCGCCGTCTCATCTGTCGTCGTCTCCTCTGCACGCAATCCTTTATGGGCTCGAATTGCCGTTGATAAGACTTTTGTCGGTGGTAGTGCTGGCATGTCGGATCAGGATATCGAACAGCGGTTAGCGGGCGTGCCCGTTTATGCTCTCAGTAAACTCTTCGGAGGAATTTGTTGTGGTTTCGGGTCAAAATCCAGTGAAGTCTCTAGGGTTATTCTATTTCAAGGAAGAAGATGCCGAGACACTCCTTGGACAAATGAAATCCATGGATCCCAGAATGCGCCCTGGTTCGAAAGTAGTTATTGTTGCTCTAAGCATGGTAAGTAATCTGAATTACGAATCTTTTATTACTCGCAATTTAACTAAACTTAGAAAGTTATGCCTTTTGATTCTTGAGGTCAAAATCATTGATTTTCAACTAGGCTTTGAAATCCTTTTTGGGCGTTTTCATACGAGAATCCTTTAACCACTTTGAACACATGTTACAAACAGTATGATTTATGTGTTAGTTTAGTAAGTAAATGTCATATCAATTATAAAGCTTAAATCTTGTGATTCTTGTTGCAGGTTTTCCAGCTTAAAGTTAATGGGGTTTCAACTGTCGCCGTCTCCTCTGCACGCAATCCTGAGATTGATATCTCTTAGTTTTGGCCAACTCAGGTGTGTGTGTGTGTGTGTGTTTTTCAACTAATCAAAATTTTATTTTTTCCACCATTAACATATGCAGTTAATAGTGTCTGTCTCCTTTGCAGCTACATGCTTCAATGGGTCACAGTTTCGTCCATTGATACCCTTGTTAGAAGCCATGCCAAAGGAACTTGGTGCCAGCCTGCATGATATGCTTAATCTGATCACAGGTATTTTCTTGAAAGCTATATATGTTTTTTTAGGGTCATAAAAAGATAAAGATTGTGTAAAAAATGAGTTATTTTTCTTTTACCTACAGGCATGACTACACAACAAAGAGATACAGGGCTCTCTGAGGCTATTGTAGCAATGTTCTCCAACCTTCCTGTAAGCTTTAAATAAAACTTAACAGAATCTGGCCGGTCTTCCTCTTATTATATATATATATATATATATATATATATATATATATATATATATATATTGGATATAATTATTAACTTCAACTGTTAGTTTTTTTAGATAATGATAACAACTATTTTTGTGCTATATTCATGTGTAATTGTGTTTGTGAAACAAAAAACAAGAAATTTGAGATGAACAATAATTGTCTTTACTATGATGAAATACGTACAAGCCAAAATTGGAATGTAAAATGTAACGACCCAATTTTCACGTCCAAATTTTTTTTTAAAAAATATTACTTAGAAAACATTAATAATTAAAACATTGTTTAATTAAACCATTTCACATCGAAAACCAAATTTGAAATCCACAACATTTGAACAACCAAATTATCAGAGTATCAATCCCAGAATAAACTCATAACTGCGGAAACAAGAGTGTGTGTGATAGGCCGCTACCGCGCCGGCTCCTTCCCCTTTGAAGCAGAGATACCTGAAAACCAAAACTGAAAACCGTAAGCACGAAGCTTAGTGAGTTCCCCCACTGTACCACATACCATATAATCACATAACATACATATATTGTCAGGCATATCTGGGTGCCCGACCTACCCCTTCGGTCCTCTCGACCGGATACTGCCTAGCATATCTGGGTGCTGGCCTCCCCTTCGGTCCTCTCGACCAGATACTAGGGAACTATTTCTCCCCTCTACTACTATCACATAACATGTATCACAATATCAGAATCTATCTAACATGGCTGGGTATGACTACCCCTTCGGCCCTACCGACCGGATATCTCGAGGACTATCTCCCCCTACTGTCACTAGCACATAGCATCATATCATACTAGCACATAAACATAACACAGGTAGTAGTAATCCCTAGATGAATATCACAGAGACAATCATCTACATACAACTCCTACTAATGGGCCGACATTGTGGCCGTAGACCCACCGCTACTGGAAGGTAACTCACCTCGAAGTAGTTGCTGATCTGATCGGGAACTGACTGTCTACTGTTGTTGTTGCTGCTCCGGAAATCCTCCGGCTGTAATTCCCACAACATACTCAATCAAACACTGCTAACTGCCCTTTGGGTAAAATGACCCTTTTATCCTTGACCAAGTCGAAATCCAAGTCAAAGTCAACTTCCAATTGACTGGACTCGCCGAGTCCTTCCCTTACTAATCCGGTCCTACTCGCCAAGTCCCTCTCCCCACTCACTGAGTCACCCTTGACTCACCACTCGGGACTATGGGGCCGACTCGAGTCCCGACTCGCCGAGTCCTGCGAGCAACTCGCCGAGTTCCTCGAGCGGATCCCCTACTCGCTTCCAATCCACACTAGAACACCCCATACGAGGGTTTGGGGTTTCGGGACTACGTTACACGGTTAATTCCGTGTGCAGGTACGAAGGGTTGAACCTTCAACGCTTAAACCCCTCTTGCTCTGTGAAAGTTCATATGACTCGCCGAGTTTGAAGAACAACTCGGCGAGCTCCAGGCAATCTTCATAGGACTCGCCGAGTTGTTCATCCAACTCGCCGAGTCTAGGACCATCTTCATAGAACTCGCCGAGTTCCCCTTTGGGACTCGCCGAGTCCCACGACCCATTTCCCGAGTAGGCCAGATTTGAGACATGCAACGCTTCAAAACCACAGATCTATGGTCCTAGGGAATGTTTACCACGTAAAGTTGCAAACTTTACGTGCATGCATGGCCCTATGAGCTCAAACATGCAATTCCAAGCTCTTTAAGAGGCCCTACACTCAATAGGGACCTCAATCACCTCAACCACAGAGACTTTATGCTACTAGGATATCCAAAAGGTCCAAATCCGAAGTCCTTGCAGAACATTAACCATAAACACATAGAGATTTAGGTTCTTAGGGCTTAAAACCATTTTTTAGGGACAAAAAGGGGATTTAATGAACTAAAGATCAAGGTAGGAACTTTTCTACCTAAATAGAAGCCCTTCACAGAGTAGATTCCGGATCTTCTTCCCTTCTTGCACTCTTCAACCTTCTCCTTCTTCTCCCATGCTCCAAACCACATTCACAAATCTAAAAATCACCCACAAGGACACAAATGGGGCTAGGGTTTCGTTCTACATATCTCTGGGAGTGCTAGGGGAAATGGAGGTTGGGTTAGATCGTTTAAATAGGGTGCAAACACCCGGGTTATGGTTTTAGTCCAGACAGGGTCTACTCGCCGAGTCCCACGAGCCTACTCGCCGAGTAGACAGAGTAGATCCCGCGTCTAGTCCCGCTTCTACTCGGCGAGTTAGTCCTTCAACTCACCGAGTCCAAGGTTAAAATGCAATATATAAGGAGAGTTAATAACCAAGAATACATACCAGGAACCAGGTGCTACATAAAAACAATCTCTACATCTATAATAACAAATGGGTCAAAACTATGTTTTTGGCTGTTGCCTTATTTCCATAAATAAAATATGTTGCTGGAAATTATGTTTATAGGTAAACTTTTGCAAGTAAATCAAATATGGTTTTTGGCTTGTTTGATGATAATGCCTAACAAGTGTTTGTTGAAATGCCTGAAAGAGAATTTAAATAATTTAACCTTGTGGTATGCATTCTGTCAGAATTATTAGCAACACATGTTTTATGTAATTGTTTAAAAAGATAATTAATTTGTCTATGAGAATTCATTCATTCATCAATGGCGATTTCAATATGAACACCATGACATCATTTTCTCATCTGCTAGGATCTTCAACTAAGATTCCTATGCTCATTCCAGAATATTATGATCAATTGGCGGATCACATGGAGGATTATCTTAATAAACTAGATGAAGAGCTATGTGATGCAGCGCACAAAAACAACACAAAGATAACCAAGAATGAACCTGTTGATTCTAAAAGAATAGCCAGAGCAATCTCTTCAAAACCACGTTGATTCTACGAATACCGTGGGATTGGCTTCAAAATATGGGTTAATATGCACAGAATTTGGGAGAAAATCGAATGTTCATAAAATTGATGATCTACCATCCAAATTACATCAAAAACAGTTAAATAAGAAGCAGAAATTAAAATGAAACCCTAAAAGTCCATGGGCCAAATACAAACCCAAAAACAAAACCCAAAAATTAAGGAAAAATAACAAAATTGTTCATAACTCCATTTAGAAAGCGATTTCTGGACTCAAAAATGGGTAAGTCCCCTTCGAAAACTCATCAAGACGTGCTCCTTTCTCCAAGCTTCGATTTGACTGGTCGTAGGTCCATAATGGAGATTCGTAGCCAAAGTTATGGTCATTTTCGTAAAGCCCCTTTAGTCATACGATCGGGCCTCTAGGAACGCAAGGGCTCGATCCTCCACACTAGGGCCCACATCACTATGGGATTGCATTGAAGGAAACAATCTTCCACCATGAAACGTTCAAAACATTGGTTCATCTGCATCATCTCCAACAGTTACTGATCATACTGAAAACCTGAAGAAGAATGAGAAAAGATGTATGAGGGAGTTGTATGGTGCATTGCCTACAGTTGTTTACAACTATGTTAGGAGTTGTAAAACTGCTAAGGAAATCTAGAATACTCTCAAAGAAAATTTTCAAGGAAGTGAAAAGACAAAGATTAATTCAGTGAAGCATTGTTTGATTGAATTAAAAGAGTTCAAACAAAAGGCTGGTGAATCCATTGAAGGCTACTATGATCGGTTGAACAAACTCATCTACAAATGTAACTGATATGGAATCACAAGATCAACCATGGAGTTCAATCTCTCTTTCATCTTGGGTTTACGCAAAGAGTGGAGGAATGTTAGCTTGATGGTTAAAACGCAACAAAGTTTCGATACTTCAACACTTAATGACTTATACAATCTGTTAAAAAGTCATGAAGGTTATGTAAATGAAATACCTAAAGAGTCGAAAATGAGTCTTGGAGGTCCACTAGCCTTGATTTCGAAAGCTACTAAGAAGGAGATAATTGAGAAGGAAGATTCCGAAGAAGAAGGATTTTTGGTGAATTTCTGATGATGAAGCTTTTGCATTTTACTCGAATAATAGAGTAAAGAAGTTTTTCAAGAAACCTTTTAATCCAAAATTTAAAACTGGTGATGGAAAAGGAAATTTTGTGACTAAAGTTGGAGGAGAGGAGAAGAAGAAGAGTGAGAAGATTGAAGTGAAGGTTAATGATATTAAAGTCGAAAAGAAGCTTAAAGGAGACTCTGGAATCGATTGTCACTATTGTCATGGTGGCAATCACATGGCAAGTGATTGTATGCTTAGGAAGAAAGATGAGAAGAAAACAAAGTAAAAGACGAAGCATACTATGTCGAATGTCTGGAGGAAGTCAGGGCAAAGGCAAAAGGAATGTCTCTGGTGGCTAGAGGTGAAGTTGATGATGAAGGAACGTATCAGATTTGGTCTTTCGGATCTGATGACAACGAGATGCGTAATCCTACACATGGTGCGATGTACGCAAAGTTTGAAGAAGATGATGAAGAAGAGGTGATTGGTCATTGTTTCATGACCAAGAGTGGAGATAAATCACCAATAACAATGAAGGTACATTCTATTATTCAATCTTTCAATATTCCTTTAAGTGCTTATGATTCTGAATTAATTGATTTTGATGATATTTTTGCTTATTTTGATACTTTGGTTATTTCTGCTAATAATGAAGCTAAGAAATCTAGTACGCAGTTGCTAGAGGTTCAGAAGCAGTTAGAATCAAAGAAAATAAGAGCCGAATATCTAGATTTACAGATTACAAATCTAATGTGCAATAGGGATTCGTTAAATAGTAATGTTTCAAAGAAACATTTATTGTAATATAGCTAAACGACTTTATGCGAAATTAACTGCTTTGCATCATTATACTGATATTAGTAAAGAACAACATAGGACATTGTTGCCATTTTTATCTTTTGAAAGAGAAAAGATAGATAGCATATCATATGATTGTGAAAAGACCATAGCTGAATTTGATAAAGTTCCAAACAATAGGTATACTTATGGAGTAGTGAAAATAGATGAATATTTAGATGCAAATGAGTTAGTTAACATTGTGAATGAGAATTTGGCCAAAAATGAACAAATCAAGATTTTGAAAAAGAACTGAGAAATCGAAATCTAACTCTCAATGTAATTTTGCTAATCTTGAAGATAATTCTGATAATGTTAGCGAAATCAGTGAAATTGAGGAAGAAGAAGAAATTGATTGTTCTCAGTTGTCTGTCATTAATGTCACTTCAAAGGTTAAAGGTAAAGAAAAATGTAAAGATTCTAAAGTTAAAATTGACATTGACCAACCTTCAACTTTGAAAACTTGTGACTATGACCATGTGACTGTCGAAGATAGTCAAACAAACAGTGATGATGATGAAGTGCCAACAAAAACACAAGTTCCTAATGTTTTGAAAGAAACAGATATATTTCAAATTGTTGAAGATCAAGTGTATAGCGGAACAGACAAATTTGACAAAGTGATGAAAGAAAAAAATGCTTATTATCTTGAGACAAAAACAGTTGTGTATCCAAATTTCATATGCACAGATGATGTTATCTTCCTAAATCATGTGATTGTTACAACTGGAAATGTTGATAAAATCAAACCTGCATTTACCAAGTTGGTTGAAGAAGATAGCAAGCACATATCAGATGAACGATTATTTTCAAATCAAAGCACAATCGAAAATAATCTAACAAAAAATTCTTACACCTTTCAAAGACAAAAACCACGTCGAAATTGGTCTGAATAATCCATAAGTGTCAAAGTAACTGGAAAACCAATCAAAACATAGTATCTAAGTCGATGATCCACTGGCAACTTCCACAACTAGGGCATTATCAAGTTTTTCTACAGGCAATGCTAGTTTCCCACCAAATTTATGCGATACAAAGGAGTAGTTCGCTCCCGAATCAAATAGTATATTGGCAGGTAATCCATTTACAAGAAAGGTACCTGAAGCGACATTTGATGCCTCCTTCGCAGCTTCTAGCGTCATCTGGAAGGCTATCGCATTCGGCTTTGGTGGAATGTTGGGTCTTGTTTCCTCCTTCTTCTTTAGGCGGTCTCTCAAGATGTACCATTCCTTGTTGCACCCATAACATACTTTCTTATTGAACGTGAACTCGTTGGCATAGTGCCCGGGCTTTCCACACTTAAAACAAGTGATTTCTCCGTCACATTTCCCAGAGTGCTTCTTCTTGCACTTGTCGCACCACTTCGCTTCACCTATTCCTCCTCCAAACTTCCTTGAAACAGACTTGATTTTCTTATTGGGCCTTGAAAACCCTTCAAATTTCCTCTTCTCGCTAACCTCGACCTTGTTGGCGGCTCTTCCCTTGATCATATCCTCCACAGACTTGGCAGCCCAAATACATGCCTCTAAAGTAGATGCATGTCGTACTGGCACCGCATACTCCCATGGAAGTCCCTTTGCGTACTTGTCAATTTTGTCATCTCGTCTGGGACAAGGTGCAAAGCGAAACCCATCTTGTCTGTGAAGTTGTTGGAGTAATCATCAATGGACATGCTCCATTTCTTCAAAGTTAGGAATTAGTTCTCTAACTCGAGCATGTTTTGGGCTAAGCAGTATTTGCGCTTGAATTGCACCAAAAACTCTGCCCACGTTAGTTGCTGGGGCTCATTGGGGCTCAAAGTCTTCCCCAAGGTGTTCCACCAATGAACCGCGCCTCCCCTGAACTGGCGTGCTGCAAATGTGGTATGTAACTTGTCTCTGCAACCACACATCATGAAGGCCAACTCCATCTCCAAGATCTAATCCATAACTCCGATCGGATCTTCCTTCCCAGTGAAGGTCGAAGGCTTGCAAGTTAGAAAATCGTTGTACTTGCATCCATTCCTTTCGTCTCCATCATCTTCGTTGTTTCGTCAAACTATTGGTGGGGTGGCTTAACCAACGGTCCTACTATAGTTCCCTCCTTCTGACTGTCCATCGTTCAATTCGGCTTGTTCAATTGGCATCGTAGGTTCATCCCTATCATGTAGTATTAATTGCCTTGTCTCCTCCATTTGATGATCCAACATCATCTGGATCATTGCTTGTACCCCCGTCCATTGTGATTGGCTCAAGTGCGGCTGCTACAATAGGTACTTGCTCAATCCCTTGAGGTTACGAGTGTTGATTCCTATTTCCGTTTGCGTTTCCACTTCGAGTTATTGACATCTTGATCTATACACTAAATAGGGTGGATTTAGATCTTTATTTAGGAAAGACATTTAAATCATCCTTATCTCTCTGAAACGTTGGCATGCTAGTTCTAATATCGTAGTCGTACGTTTAGAATCCTGAACACATAAGGTTTCCAGATCCGGTCAGCAACAGACCATAGATCCGAACAAATAATAGCATATAGCACATACAAGTATTTTAGGTATCTTTCCTAAAATAAACTAGTGCTTGTGTCTAAAATATAGTAGACACTCATCTCACAATCATCGCTTAGCATTCTAAGTTTAAGTCTAGAAATCCTATAAATTCCTAGTTCGCTTAAACTAATGCTCTGATACCAACTGTGACATCCCTATTTTCGCGACTAGAAAAGACCGATTTTGTTTATGCTTTGTTTAAAAATCAAAGTAATATTTTAAATAAAAGTGTTGCGGAATTTGTTCCCAAAAGAATATATGATAAAGATTTATCAAAGCATTTCTGAATAAATGTATTTCATTAAAAACCTCGGGATGTCATGTTCGATACAGATCAAAAGCATAAACAGTACAATATAAGCCTTACAACATTTATTCATATATACAGGCCTATAATTTGTAATCCCTCATCCACACATCACATCTATGCTCGAGTGCCACTACCTGTAATACAAGAAACTTAGTGGGTCAGGCTTGGGAGCCTGGTGAGCACATAGGGTTTTCAACCCACAATAAATAAGTTTATTAATTTCATCAACCAACAATAGCTTGATTACCCGTTCCCGTTATCCTCACTTTACGTCCCTAAAACACCTAACATAAGGGACTTAGCCTAAGGATTATCATCGGGATGGACATTACTTATAAGGGGTTCCTCAGCAATAAATGTGCGTAAGGCAACTATGAGGGGGATGTAGTACACCGGTGAACACATTGTTCACAAACACCTATAGGTTGCGAGCCTGCTAGCGATCCACTGGACTGTCTAGAATAGTTCATGGTCGTCATCTATACTCCGCTAGATGACTGGATCATCATCAACATTAGGGCCTCTCATCATTTTATTGCACATCATCTATTTCATCTACTCATGTTTTACCCAAATATTTTTGTAGATATAAAATACATATACAATTTAAATCATTTAAAACTCGTATAAAAATGTTCGTCCATCATAGATATCAAGTAAATCAATAATATGCACACATAGCACGTAATTAATATAAACTACTTCATATTTATGTGTAAGATGAAAGTGACTATGCACTCACTTGTTAAAGTGACGACTCGAAATTCAAGCAGCACTTCGCTTCTTTAACAATATGATTTCCTTCGACGAAACCTAGTATTATTACCACTAGATTTTAGTCTAATATTTACTGCGACTAATTATTAGTCTAGATCCGTCATTAACTCAGAGTCTACTTCATGATCTATCAAGTAAGGAACAACCATGTAGGATCATATCGGAGGTAGGGTCCGTTTGGTATACGAAGTATACTGTTTGGAAATCCCACTTTAAACAACTCACTAAATCACAGCCTAGACAACATTCTCGTAAGTAGATCAATCAATATAACAACTTTGAATCACTGATAAATCTTAGTTATAGGTTCATAATTACGATATTATATTTAAATATAAGCTATATTTAAAGTACGGTAGGCGTATCTCACTTATAGCGAGTTTTGCTAAAAATCGGGCACCACTGGAGCAGAGCTTCTGAGCCAAAAAGCTCTTTTCTCGGAGCTGTCGGGCGCTCCGGAGCTTTCCTCTAGCTCCAGGGGAGTTTCCTAGGGCTTTAGGGAGGATTATGGAAGGTTTAGAGATAAGTTAGAGAGAGAAAGAGCAAGGTGGACGTGTGAAGAAATGAGGGTGAAAGGGGTTCTATTTATAGGGTGAAACATGGCTCAACTTGGTGCCACATGTCACCATCTGGTGGCAAGACTTGGGGAGAAAGCTATGGTCCAGATTCAACCATGTCACCACCTTCAGCAACACCCTGCCGACTTCTAAACCTCGTAACTTTCGTATACGAGCTCCGTTTTCGACGTTATTTATATTCATGAGTAGGTGGAGACATAATCTACAACTTTCATCTAGACTCAATCGGCTAATTCTCGACCGATTTTAAATTTAACAGTAGGAGAATATTACATTGTTAACGACCGTGTAAAACTCATAACTTCTACATACGGACTCCAGTTTCGTCTCTCTTTTTATCGTTGAGCTCCTATTAATTAGATCTTCAATTCTCATTTAGGTCGTGCTGGCCAAAAACTGCTTGATCTAAAATTCGAATTTTGGGTTGTGCATTGCTATGCCAAATCTTAGAAAAATCATAACTCCCTCATACGAAGTCAGATTTGTGCGTTCTTTTTATGCACACTCTTGGTTTAACGTATACTACGACTTTTGTTTAGATCGCTAAGGCTAAAAAGTCATCCATCGCAAATTCACTATTTACGTCACATAACGTCGTGTCGGTTTTGTCGCGAAACTTCGACAAGTCATAACTTCTTCATTATAACTTGGATTTCGGCGTTCTTTATATGTCTGGAATCCTTGTCACGACCACTACAACTTTCTTCATCGATATCGAGTTTATCTAACACTTTAATTTTGACACTTATTTTATCCTTTATTTATTATACATTTATAAATAAGTATAAAACATTTACATAATTCACATAATACTCAAATAATTCATCTTTATTAATTAAAAATAGGTTACAATGGTTGACCTGACTATTACATCAATGCACTAATGCTTAGCCCAGAAACACGGACGTTACACTTCACCTTCAGATTCATCAGAGAAGTCATTGTCGCTATTTTGAGGAGACTTCTTCGAATAGAGTGCCACATATTTGTCATTGTGAGTGTCTCGCATGATTTCCTTTCTTAAAATCTTCGTTTTTCATGATTACAAAGATTACCAAGCTAAATCCATGGTTTCGATTTTCTCATTGTTATTCAAAACATCTACGTGATGCTCCTTCCGCTATCGTTTAGTGAATCAAGAAACTTGAGAACCAAAGAGTTTCTAGTCTTGTTCATCTTAAGTCGACACATATCATTCACCGGGCAATTAGAACGATTGAAGATCTGTGTAAGTGTCTCATTCTTTTGCTAAAAAAATTGATCATATCGACGATTAAGACTGTTCTTGTTAACAACATTTATCTCATCAGTACCTTTATAGGCAACAGTCAGCGTATCCATCATTTCCTTGGTTGATCGACAGTTTTAAACGAAGTGACAAATGTCATATGAAAGAGAGTTTTCTATAGCAACACAGGCTTTGACATCAAGAGCAACAAGATGTTTCTCTTCATCGTCGAATTCGAACATGTTTTTCGACTAACTCATCTTCTTTGACATTATCCTTCATGAGCCGGTACATAGGAACATGAGGACCGTTTTTGGTGATATCTATCTTTGAGTAGTCTATAGTTTCAAGGACCATCATTGCCTTCGACTTCCACATGGTAAAGTTCTTTTCATCGAACTGTGGAATTTTGTTATCAAAAGTGGTTTTAGTGGTATTTGAATAAAAGGAAGACATGATTATTTGATATAGGCAACCGGTTCTGATACCACTTGTGGGTTCCTTGATCGACATTAATTAACAATAAAAATAAACTAAAGAACACAAAAGAATTAATACAAAGATTTTCACTAAGAAAATGTTCCCACCAATAGAACGAGCATAAAGCTCTAGGGTTCGATGATCAACCAATGATTTAGACCCTAGTAGATATAGAAAAGTAAATACGATGTGAATCTTTACAAACCAGGGATATCATCTAATCTACGATAACAATAAAGTATATCCAATATCACTAAGATATCGGATCTGCAAACTAACTACATATATTTTACATTTACAAGAGATTACATAAGATGTACATATCACGCTGACACGACATTACAAACTTAACTTCACGCTGGCGTTGATTGAGTCAACATGACTGTTTTACATTATGAGATTCTAAGGCTTGACCTTACAATTAATTATTATTATTATAAATTATAAATTATAAAAAAGACAAAAAAAAAAGACAATTAAAATTTCAAAAATCAAAATGGATGCCGTTGATATTAATATGTAATTAAAGGTTAATTAAAAGTTTGGGGTACAATTAATAATATGGTACATATAGGCTATAGCAACACCTTATTAATTTTCTATTTTTTTAATTTTGGAAAACTTCCATATGGCACTACAAACAAACTTGCCAACCAAAACTAAATCTCGAGCTCGATTTGGTTTAAGTTCAATTTGACAAACTAAACTAAGTTCAAACTCGATTTACTAGCTACATAAGCCAATGTTTTAAAAACTGGTTTGAACCGGCCGGTCGAACCGGTTGGACCGGGAACCGGGAGAAGGAATGGTTCAACTATCACTGGTTATACGTCGATTTCTGAACCGAATTGAACCGGCCGGTTTTTAAAAAAAATCCGGTTGAACCGAATAAAAATACATGGAAAATAATCATTTGCATAATAAATGTTGATGATTTTTTTTCAAATCTATTTGGTTTTCTCTAAATAAAAACACATGGTAAATGGTATAAAATTTTTTGATGTTGTTTGTATTCATCTAAAACTATATTTTGTTTCGCTATTATACTTTATGTTCTTTATGATGTATATGAATTGATGTAAAACACTAAAAGTTATAGTTATATGTTATTTTAATGTATTTGGATTAATGTTTGAACTTGTAAACGTAAAATTCATTATTTATATATGTATGTATATATAGAAAAATAAGAAAAAATATGAAAATTATGAAAACCGGTTAACCCGGCGGTCAAACCGGTTGAACCGGTCACCATACCGGTTCAACTAAAAAACCGGTTTTTAAAACATTGACATTAGCCCTCTTAACAAAACTTGAGCATAAATAGCTCCAAAAATGTGCACTAAAACAATCACAAGCTCACAACCCAAAATTATACACCAACTATACTTGCATATTAACACAATCCATCGGGTTTTTTTCTTTAATTCAAGCCCAACGTTTACAAACTCGAACACAATTACATACTTCGAACTTATATTCCCACTCAATCTTTAACTCGACTACAATTATCAGATAATAAGTTCAATCAGATAAAAATATGATATAAACATCGATCATACACACATATACTACTACCACAACGGTGTGGAATTCGACCATGAAACAAGCGTATTCATATGCGTAAACGCCATTCTATAATTGAAATTCCGATCCCCATCAACCACCACCTTCCCCATTTCCTCTTCTTCCATATCATACTCATAAACCGCTTCTCTCCACTTCTTAAAAACCAAAAACCTCCCGTTTTTCGTCATGAAAACCGGAATCAATCCCGTTATATCATAATCCATGTTAATCGTACACTTCTTGACCCAAATTTCCTCACATTCGGCCCGTTTCAATGTCCATATTTGAATCCGGTAAACCGTCAATTGTGCAACAAAATTCAACAAGTCACCATTCTCAATAAGTCGATCATTCATCCCCGTTGTAACTGGAAGATCTATACGGGAAAACTTTTCCTTGTCTATATCCATTGAGATTATGTAATTTACATTATTAGTCCCTGGAAGCCAATAAAGAACCCCACAAGTGGAAACTGGTTTGTGTGTGAAGTCACGGAAGAGCCCGAAAGTGGGGACATGACACCCAGTCCATTGCATTGTGCTTAAGCTTAGTATTTCAGTGTCTATATGACCCGATTCGTCTCTGAATACGTGTATAGCTTTATATTGTTGGGTTTTAGGGCTGAATACAAACCCGTATGATTCATCGCGGGTTTGAACTATG
Source organism: Lactuca serriola (assembly GCF_051521515.1). Classification (NCBI taxonomy): domain Eukaryota; kingdom Viridiplantae; phylum Streptophyta; class Magnoliopsida; order Asterales; family Asteraceae; genus Lactuca; species Lactuca serriola. The sequence continues at coordinate 245,159,956 of NC_136415.1, read as the reverse complement.
GTTCCGGATTTGAGTGGGAGGAGCTTTCGGGTTGTGGGATTCAAGATTAGTAAAGTTCCGGTTTTGTTTGTTGCTAGAATTAAACCATTACATGTGGCTAAGATTTCGCGGAAACCGGAAATGTTTGGGTCGGTGATTGTGGCGTTTTGGTGTTTGAAATTGAATTCCATTAGATAGATTTGGAGTTTTTGCTTTTTGGGAGGATTTGGATCGAAGAGTGTGAATTGGTTGTTGTTGTTATGGGTGTTGATATCGAATGTATTTGGGCGTGATTCGGAGAATTGTTTAAGAAATGTGAGAACTTTTTCACAGCGAGTGGTGTGGGATTCGATGAAATTAGGGCTGCTTATCAGGGTACGCCATGTTTTGCATACGAGAGTTAGCTTTAAGATGTCTTTTGCAGGAAGGAGAAGAAGAATTTTGAAAATTAAGTCGTAGGGAAGAAGTGAGACCTCATTCGCACATCTCTTCGGTGAGCTGTTCATTTGTCCTCAATTGATCGCGTATCTGTTCTAACAAAATATCTGAAAAAATGAATCAATTCTCCAAAATAACAACAATTTTTACAGTTAAGTGGTCAGTACTGATCACTACGATGAATATGAGTCTGAAATCGGAATCGAATTGTAATCACAAGCGCAGGATCATGATCAGGGTAAAACGCATATCGATCGACGATTGTTAGAACAGAAAATGAAGATTTATGAAAGCAATCGAAGAAGTTATCATACCTTGTAGAATCAGCGAGTGTGAAGAGAGTTAAGTGAGAGTTGGTGGGAGTAGTGATGTATTCTTTGATTGAAGGAATATTCGATTGAGAGACGATTGCTTTTTTTTTTTTGGTGCGATCACCGCTGATGAATTAGGAGATTAGGATCCAAGTAACCACAGAGATTTCTAGGGTTAGGTGATGTTCCTGTTTTTAGGACAATTGTCACGGGCAACAAGATGCTTTTGTTTATTTGAATGATTACTATTTATTTTTATTTTTTTATATGATTTTATTAATTTATTATTTTTTTGAAACGACAAATCTAACATATTCCTAAATTACACCTTAAATCAACCTATGTCTACGATCGGACTTGAACCCTCAACCTCAAAGAGAGAGGCAACACCGGATACCGTTGGACTACAAGCCTTTTGGTATTAATTTATTATTAAGTTATAGGAACGGAGGTGCTAAGAGATTTTAAGTATTAGGGGTGAGTATTTGGACCTTTCAAATATGGATCTAGACCTAGTTTGGTAAGTCTTAACATGTCTGGTCTAAGGTCCATAAATTTTTTCCAAACCGGTATGATCTAAGAGTCAGTCCATTCTGGTTCGATCCAATAATCACCCCTACAATCCTAATAGATAAATTTACTTTATGTAAGACTTAAACGAGTTGTATCATATGTACTTAAAGTTGTACCAGTCCAACGGATACAAGAATTGGAAAATCCCGACCTGGACCTGCCACAATAGGTCCGGTCTAAGGTCCACAAATTTTGTCAAACCGTTATGGTTTGGTTCGGTCCAAATGCACACCCTTACTAAGGACGTTTGTACATTGCTCTTTGACTTACGCTAAATGGCGTCACCGATGAGGCCCTCTAACTTGCTGGCGAGACTGCGTGAGTAAAGAGGAAAGAGAAAGTAGGAAAAAGTGATCTCATTGGGTGTCATTATTTTATTTTTGTTTTTACTTTTTTATTTTTTTTTTTTGCAAATCAAACCTATTAAATTGGCATACCATCACTTTCCAACTTTTACAAGGTATACATGCTAGGAGGGTGTTTGGCAAAGCTTATTTAAAAAGACTTATGCTTTTTTGACTTATAACTTATTTGGTGAATAAGAGTTTTTAATAAGTAAAGGGTATGTTACTTATTCATTTTTGACTTATTAGAGGTTACCAACAGCTATAAGTTGTTTTTTAACCAATTTTTTTTTTTTTTTTTTGACTTATACGAGTATCAAATCGGTAATAAGTCAAAAAACATATTTTTTAAGCTTTGTCAAACATCCCCTAAGTTTATATGACTTCTAAAAAACTCAAAAAACTAATAAACTCAAAAAACTTATGTGACAAGGTGTTAAAATTACTATCGCTCTTTTTAGTTTTATGAGTATCTTAAAAAAAAAACTCTAAAATCTTAAAAATATCCACTTAAGTCATTTTATTCGCATCAGACTATCATTTCACTAACATCAAACTTAGGTCATATTTGTTGCCTTTTAATTAAAGAATGAAAAACAACCTCTTGATTTTTCTGAAATGAAATGTTTGATAGTCTTTTTAAAAATACATCTTAATCTTTCCAAAGATAAATAGGAAGTAGAAACGGAGGTATTTTACTTATTTATAAAAATAATATTATCATTTTTAAATATTTTTCCAAAAACTCAAACAAACATGAATAAATTCTTTGAGACGCGCCCCACTACCCTTCCCCGAACTAGAAACAATGAGATTTAAAAATATTTATGTTTGATTTGGATTTGTCTTTAAATTTGATTTATGTTCATTTGGATTTTATATGATGTTTATATTTTTTTATACCTTTTTAAGAAATTGATTCGTTATTTTATAAACATATATTTAAATTCACTAAAAATAAAACAGACGAGTAAAATGATCATTTTTATAATTCAACATATCAATTCAAAAGTTTCAACCAAACAATATCTTAAAAATTCAGACCCTCTGAAAAATCCAGACTTTTTAAAAATTCAGACCCTCCAAATTGTCCCTTACTAATGTGTAGTTTTTGCTTCTTTATTTCACAAAAATAATACAAATTATTTATAAATTTATTTTTATTCTTTAAATCAATTATCCAAATTATATAACACCATCTCCAAGAGAAGAGAAGCTTATTTTATAGTTTTATACCACTCAATTGACCCCTTATTATCACTTATTACTAGTATAGGGTATAACTTTTTTTTTTTAATTTTATTGACGATTGAATATATATTAATTGGTTAATATATTATAAAGTTTTACACATCTAACATCCTTTTTAATTATTGTTTATTTTTACCCTCTTAATTATATTCTAGTTTGAAATACTTTTTTTTTATTTCTTTAACTAGTTAATTATTTTTATTATAATTTTTTTTTGAAATGTTTATATATTGATGTCTAGTGATAATATTTATTTAAAATATTTCTGATTAAAATATGTTGTGTTTAAAAACGACTAACTAAATGAGGATGCTTTGTGGATCATTTTAAATAGACGTGGATGAATATGTTAAATTCATTAAAAAAAGCTATTGAAATAGGTTAAGATGATGTTTGTTTTTTCGAAACTAAAATGTATATAGTCTACGGACCACATCTACAACTATGTGCAATAGAAGAGGTGGACCAAACGTCTGCAAACTACAATAAAAAGTCTGATTGTTTTTTAACGTCTGCAGGCTGTTGAAATAAACAGAAATTTACCATACAATAGTTTTTAGGGTTTGGACCCTATTTAAACAACTTAATGGCCTCAAACGTTTCCTTACCTCCAGCCTCCATCCCTCTTAGACTTCATCTCGAAACCCTAATTCTTGTGTGCAAGTTTTGAAGCTTTTTAATGATATTTTGGTCTTCTTGGTGGTGAAGGAAAACCTTTAAAGTTATGGTGTTGCTCTCAAGCTTTTGAACCTAGATTCTTCTCATCCTTATGCATCTTCTGGAGGTATAAAATTCAAATCTTGATGCTTGCCTTGCTAGATCTTGTTAGGTTGCAAGTTATGACATTTTTGTCCCAAAAATCTTGGTCTCTTGAGTATTGTCAATTATAGATAATTTGAGTTGTCCTTTCAAGCATTTTAGAGTGTTTAATGTCATAAAAATGCAAGCTTGGTACTTGGTATTCCTTCATGCAAGAGTTATGGAGTTTTAAATGGTTATATGAGTTAGGGCTTTGGTTTTGGGCTCGTTGTAGCCATGCAAAGGCATAAAGGTTGCAAATTTATGATTTTAGAAGTTTATTAGGGTTAGGTATGAAGCTTGGACGTTAAGTATTAAAGCATTAAGACATTAAAAGAAAGTTTGTACTTCAGGGGATTTCACGGGGCATACCCTGAGCGTAGTGGGTTATGGCCCCATAACGCTTTCGAGATCGAGCTGTACCTTGGGCGTAGTAAGCGGTACGTCGAGCGTACTCCCATAAAACCTTTTGGGCCATTTATGGGCCTTGGTCCATTATGGGTTTTGGGCCTTGTCTAGTTGGGTCATGTATGGGAGGGGCAAAATGGTATTTTGCCCTTAGTAAGTTAGATGATGAATTGGACCTTTGTTTATGGGGTTAGAATCCATTTCTTAATTAGAATTGATTTTGGGTTATGATCAGTGTGAGGAGCCGTAGTAGTAGCAACTCGAGTGTGTGTTTTAGATATCTTTAGTTGAGGTGATTCTTCTCACCACACTAGTGGGTCGAAGGCACCAATGTTGACCCACTGATTTGTATGCGTAGGATGTATGTGATTATTACTGATATGATTGTATAAATTATGCATGGAGCCAATATGGGCTTAGAGTCATTATGGACTTAGGGTCGATACGGACCCGGGGGTTGATACGGACCCGACACAATTACTTGTTGTTATATGGGGTTGATACGGACCCGGGGGTTGATATGGACGCGACACAACCACATGCTATTATATTTATGTGTTTGTTGTGCGTGGTATTTTGGGGAACTCACTAAGCTTTGTGTTTACGGTTTAACTTTATGTTTTAGGTACTTCTAGATCAAAATGGAAGGTCCCAACTTGATCACAGCACATCCACCCTTGTTCAACATTTTTATGATTTTTGGGATTGTACTTTGATAACTATTTTCACAGTGACATACTTTTGTTGCGATGATATGGATATTTAATGATATTGATTGACTTGAAAAATGAAATTTTTACTTATGAATTTTAGGACGTTACAATATGTGTAACACCCTAAATTTTTAAAGATGTTTTCAAACTTTAAAATGTTATGGTTTTAACAAAATCAGTACATGTATTAACCTATACTTAACAAAATCGGTCCCACAAAAATATTTATGATTAAAACATTGGATGTTACCATTAAGCATCATACAAACCATAGCAAACAAATAAGAATTACATCAATATAATAAAAAAAGAACTTAACAAGTTCCATTCAATTCTCTATCTCAGAACTTTTACTTACATCTATCATTTTTCTCCTTGAATACAACCTGAGATACATGACATTAAAAAGAGATACGAAAGGAAAAAAATGTCTCGTAACATACGTGAGTTTGTGTGTAACATTCAAAAATATGGTCCCAAAAATTTCATTTTGATAATAGACAAAATAGTATTTTTCAAAATATCCAAACGTTTAAGTAACAACCAATGTATCAAATGCCATAAAATCAGAGTAAAACAACATAAGCGGAATCCCAATGGTGTGTGCAATGCAGTCATCCCGAGCTCTTCCCTTTACAACCGGAAGTACCTGAAACATAAGCTAAAAACCATAAGCACAAAGCTTAGCGAGTTCTCCCAAAATACCACATAGCAAACTTACAATAAAATATATTGGGCCCCTCCCTGTCATCGGGCACCGCTTGGCATCGGACCCCGCCCGACATTGAGCTGAGCTCGGTAAACGGTTCCTGCCCAACATACAATAACATATATCAAATGAACACATACACATGCAATAATCACATAGATATGTAGCATACAAATATTCATCAAGCCCCACCCGGCATAAAGATAACTAGCAAACTAACAACATAACATTAAGATGGGCTGGCATTGGTGCCTTTGACCCGCTAGACCGGTAAGAAAACTCACCTCGAATACAGAATAATAGAAGAATAGATCCCGGATCCGAAAATCGACTCTACTAAATGCCTAAACAGAAACGATTTCCTTAATACAACTCTAAATGTCCAAAAGCCCCTTATAGGTCAACATGGTCAAAGACTAAAGTCAACGACTGTCGAGTTGTCCTTCAACTCGCTGTGTTTATCAATTAATTTGCAAAATCAGGAAGAAACCGATCCAACTCGTCGAGTTTATCAATAAACTCGTCGAGTTTACCATAAATCCAACATCTTAATTCATTAAGCCGACATAATCGGAACTAAGAGCTTCACAACTTAAATCTCAACTAGAATGACATATAGAAGGGAAAAGTTTCCAACTTTACCCATAGCAACCACCAAAATGGGTTCAAAACCTAGCCCCTAGGCTTAGAAGGGTGAGGACTTAATCATTAAGCACTAAATCGCCAAAGGTATAGCTAGGGATGAGCAAAAACCGAACCGAAAAACCGAAAAACCGAAAAAAACCGATATAACCGAAACCGAAAAACCGAAACCAAAACAATAACCGACGGTTTAGGTTTAAATTTTACAAAAACCGAAAAATAACGGTTTGTTTCGGTTTTGACGTATAAAACCGCCCATAAAAACCGAACCGACCCACATATATATTATTTATTATGTTTTAAACTTTTAGTTTTAGACTTTAGACTTTATCTCTTTAATACTTTATGTTTATTTTCAATAAACTGTTAATGGTGTTAAACTTTGATATTTTAAACATTTTCATGTTTTTATAATACTAGAATTCGTACTCTTTATTTTGGTATATTTAAAGTAGATACAATACTATTTATCACAACGTATTTTCACTAGGTTTGAACCCAAAAACTAGAAAAAAAAAATAGGAGCTCATAAACCCACGGTTTAAAACCGAAAACCCATAAATCCAACCCGGAAAACCGAAAAACCGAACCATGCAAAAACCGAACCTATATGGGTTTAAAAATCGAAAAACCGACTTTCTACGGTTTGGTTTGGTTTTAGCCAAAAACCGACCCAAACCGACCCATGCTCATCCCTAGGTATAGCCCCAAACTGTAGATCTGGCCCTTAAAGATGAATGGTCACGTAAAGTTTCCAACTTTACGCTCATGCATGACTAGGAGTGGCTCAAATGCTCAAAAGAAGCCTAAAGAAAAGACTTAATGAATGCATGAAGCCCTTAAGACCATAAAGTTGGCACCTTTATGCCAAAAGAGCTCATGAATATCTTAGATCTGAAAGAATAAACACTTGGGACGTTCTACTACCCCAACAACCACCCAAGCATGGCCAAAAGCATACAATATAACCCAAGAAGAGATCTAAGAAATTATTAAGCAAGTTGGGAACTTGATACCTCAAAAACTTGGCAAATGAGCTAGTGATGCTGGATCCAAGACTCCTTCTTCAAGCCAAGTAACTCCCAATTCCTTATCTCCTTCAACAAGCACCAAAAATTAACACTCAAGGCTCTCCTCAAGCTCACACACTCAACAACAAAAGGAAATGCTCAAATTTAGGGGTTTTTCAACAGAAGAGGTTGGTAAGGAGGCCAACCAAGGTGATGGGTTTTGAGCATTATAGCATCCCTATGGTGCACATACAGCCCTAATGCTTTGGATCTAAGTTTTCTCAAGTTATACATGCAATTTCATTTTATCCAAAGCATATACCCTAGCTAGCATGCAATGGAGATATACAACATAAAAACTAGTTAGATGAATACCTCTTAGTTGTAGCTTGTAGTTCTTGGCCTTTCAAGAGCTTAGTACCTCAAGTGTGATACCTCTAATAAGTTACAAACACCAAAAGCAAATGGAGGCTTGTGAGAGAGAGGTTATGAAGCACAAATCGGCTGGGGTTTCACCTTGGAATGCATTGGCCGATTTTAGGGAGTTAGGGGTTACATTTATAGTGTGGAATTCTTGGGGTTTCTTACATGTAAACCCTAATTTACCATGACTCTTCACATTTCATAGGCCCTTTGGACTAAACCTTCATGGACTCTCATATAGGTTTAGTCCATCCTTAATCAACATGGATCATATGCGCAAAGTATTACTGATTTACCTAATCAGTCCATGTAAATTTAATCAATCTCTTTTGATCACTAAATTAATTCCAAATTAATTCTTGATCAATACCAATTAAATAATATGATTTCTCAATTAATATATTATTCATATAATATATTAATAAATCACAAATAACCTCTTTCTCAAATGTCCATCCTATCAAATTGCTCTGGTGAAGGCAACCCAAAAGGACCATTCTACTATCGAGTCAAGTACATACCAATTATAGTTGTGGGCTTGCACACCTAATCCAACACAAGGGACTTAAGGCCTTTAAATAGGGTGCAACACCCTAAAAATTAGGGTTTCCTTCCCAGCTGCCAACTCGCTGAGTTGAGACACCCCGACTCATCGAGTTGACTCATTAAACTTCGCGGCCAAAAACAACTCGACACGCTGAGTTGAGGCTACCAACTCGCCGAGATAGTCTTCCAAGAAAATATAAATACTTGGAAAAATAAATTCATACTGGAAACCAGGCGTTAGAATTCTCCCCCACTTGAATCAGACTTCGTCCTCGAAGTCTGCTGCCTTGAACAATCCTAGGTAATGCTCTCTCATCTCCTCCTTGGGCTCCCAAGTCCGCTCTGACCCCTTGCGGTGCAGCCACTGCACCTTCACTAGCTCTACAACCTTGTTCCTCAAGGTTTTTGTCTTCTAATCTAATATTGTCACTGGTCTCTCAACATAGTTTAGGCGGTCAACCATCTGAATATCCTCCAAGGGTACAACTGCTGAATCATCCACCAAGCACTTCCGCAACTGAAAGACATGAAAGGTGCTATGAATCAGGCTGAGCTAGGCTGGAAGATCTAGACGATACGTAACCCGACCCACCCGAGTGAAAACCCTACAGGGACTGATATACCTGGGGCCCAACTTGCCCCGCTTCCTGAACCGGATTGACACCTTTCCAAGGTGATACTTTTTAGAGAAACGTATCTCCCACCTAGAACTCCAAGTATAACTGGAACTTGTCAGTATAGCTCTTCTGCCGACTCTGAGCTGTCTAGAGCCTGCTTCAAACTTGCTGAATTAGCTCAGCAGTCTTGAGTACCACCTCGGTACTCCCCATGACTCGCTGACCGACCTCGCCCCAACAAATCGGGGTCCTGTATTTCCCGAACTCGGCTAGTTGGCAGCTGGGAAGGAAACCCAAATTTTTAGGGTCTTGCATCCTATTTAAAGTCCTTAAGTCCCTTGGTTGGCCTCCTTACTAACCTCTTCTATCCAGAAACCCTAAAATCGAGCATTTCCTTCCATTGTTGAGTGTATGAGCTTGAGGAGAGCCTTGAGTGTTCATTATTGGTGCTTGTTGAAGGAGCTAAGGAATTGGCAGTTACTTGGCTTGAAGAATGAGTCTTGGATCCAACATCACTAGCTTATTTGCCAAGTTTTTGAGGTTTCAAGTTCCCACCTTGCTTAATAATTTCTTAGATCTCTTCTTGGGTTAGATTGTATGCTTTTAGCCATGGTTGGGTGCTTGTTGGGGTAGTAGATCGTGCCAAGTGTTTATTCTTTCATATCTAAGATCTTCATGAGCTCTTTTGGCATAAAGGTGCCAACTTTATGGTATTAAGGGCTTCATGCATTCATTGAGTCTTTCTTTTGGCTTCTTGTGAGCATTTGAGCCTCTCCTAGTCATGCATGAGCATAAAGTTGGAAACTTTACGTGGCCATTCAGCTTTAAGGGCCAGATCTGCAGTTTGGGGCTATGCCTTTGGTGATTTAGTGCTTAATGATTAAGTCATCACCCTTTTAAGCCTAGGGTTTGGGTTTAGAACCCATTTTGGTGGTTCCTATGGGTAAAGTTTGAAACTTTACCCTTCTAGATGCCATTCTAGTTGAGATCTGAGTTGTGAAGCTCTTAGTTTTGATTGTGTTGGCTTAATGATCTAAGATGTTGGATTTCTGGAGAACTCGGTGAGTTTATTGATAAACTCGACGAGTTGGATCCGTTTCTCTCTGACTTTGCAAATTAATGGAGAAACACGGCGAGTTGAAGGACACCTCAGCGTGTTGGGTCAACTCGAGTCATTGACTTTGACTTTGACTTTAGTCTTTGACCAAGTTTGACCTATATGGGGCTCTTGGGCATTTTGAGTTGTATTAAGGAAATCGTTTCAGTTTAGGGGTTGAGTAGAGTCGATTTTCGGAGCCGGGATCTGTTCAACTATCATTCCGTATTCGAGGTGTGTTTCCTTACCGGGTCTAGCTCGTCAAAGGCACCAATGCCAGTCCATGTTTATGTTATGTTGTTAGTATGCTAGCTGTCTTTGTGACTCTTGCATGTGCTTGTGGTTATATGATTTACGGGCTAAGGCCCGATGCCGGGCGAGGCCTGATGATTATTTATATGCTATGATTCTATGTGTTTATTGCATGTGTATATGTTAATTCGATATTTGTTATTGTATGTTGGGTGGAGCCCGTTTACCGAGCTCAATTCGATGTCGGGTAAGGCCCACAATATGTTTATTGTATGTTTGCTATGTGGTATTTTGGGCTAACTCACTAAGCTTTGTGCTTACGGTTTTTAGTTTATTTTCAGATACTTCCAGTTGTAAAGGGAAGATCTCGGGATGGCTGCATCGCACAAACCTTTGGGATTCTGCTTATGATGTTTTACTCTGATTTTATGGCATTTGATACTTTGGTTGTTATTTAAACATTTGGATGATTTTGGAAAATACTATTTTATCTATTATTATTATGAAATTTTTGGGACCATATTTTTGAATGTTACATTTACCTCCCAAGAATAGAAGGATACCTGGTAGGCCAAAAACAAAAGGAGTTAGAGATGTGAGGAAAAGGGTGGAAACCATAGAGTTTCTAAAAGAGGTAAGAAGATATCATGTAGTTTATGCAAAGTGGAAGAACATAATAAGAATACATGTCCAACTCTTGATAGGCCAAGAGCAAAGAAGTTACCAACTAGGGTTAACATGACTGCAGAAGTGGCAAGTGGAAGTGAGACAGGAATGGAATGTGGGGATACACATGGTAGTAGGGTTAACAGGACTAAGACAACAAAGGTAAATACAACTTCTTATTTATTATTTATTATTTGTTAATAAATATGTTTCATTTAAGTGTTTATTATGTGTGTATAACAGGGTGAAAATATGAAGAAAAGGATTGTGGAAGTGGCAAGTGGAAGTAGGACAAGAATGGAAGGTGGGGATACATATGGTATTAGGGTTAAGAGGACTAAGACAACAAAGGTAAATATAACTCCTTATTTAATATTTTTTTTGTTTATTTTTTAATCAATATGTTTCATTTAAGTGTTTATTATGTGTGTATAATAGGGTGAAAATGTGAAGAAAATGACTGCAAAAGTGGCAAGTGGAAGTAGGACATGAATGGAAGGTGGGGATACACAAGGTACTAGGGAGAGTGGGAGAACACAAGTGGCAAGGGAGAGGGGTAATTTTGTACTTCCTTAGGTTAAGATGAGGAAAAAGAGTGAAATAATCATCAAGAAAAAATTAGCAACCCAAGTTATAGGAAAGAATGGAGAGGGGAACACTTCAGAAAAACTTGTCAACTTAATGTAGTTTTTGCATGGGAACTGCATGGGATGTGTCCTTTATTATGTAAGCTTTTGTATGCAATGCTTTGTATTGGAATTTGTAGTAAAAACATGTTAGGATGTTCGCTTTTAAAGATTATATGTCTAAATTGTTATGTAATGTTTTGCACTCACTTTGGTTATTAATACATTCTCTTGTGGGATCCTATGTCATTTATGTCTTTTTTATGCATTAGATGGTCCTTTGTTTCTTGTCCCTCCTGGAATTGTTATGTGGACCATGCTACTTAAAAAATTATTTGTGGACCATATAACAACTCATGCATGATATTATATAATTAGTGGACCATATAACTTGCATTCTTTGGGGACCATATAACAAGTCATGCAGTATAACAATTCATGTAGTATAACAATTCATGCAGTATACATGCTCCACTAATAACTTGATTGACAAATAGAACAGAAATCTAGGCTTTCTATTATATAATTATTCAATACAAAAGGTGTTACATGACCATACATAATGGTGCTAGAGTACAATGCCTATACTAAATTGTCAAAAGGACCATCATTCCATATACCACACCATCAAACAACCCTATACACCCTGCATCACTTAACAAAGCTTTAACTTGATTGCCAAATACCTAATAACCCAAAAGACCATCCCCATATGCGCCATGAGCCAAAAAACACCTATACACCATGACACAACATCCTACATCACCTAGACCAGCTTAAAGTACATGACCACAAACAACAAGCAGACTAGAGCAATCAAAACAACATTTCAACATCTTCTTCGGACTTTGAATCTCAATGAGTAGTTCTTGGATCCTAGCTTCAACTAGTTCCTTCTCAGCTTTCCTAAGAATCTTGTGCTTCTCCACATTCTTCTACACCTCAACAACTTCTCCATTCCTAACCAAAAGGTCGTCGATCCTAAGTTTCATGTTCCATAACATATCCTTGTAGCGTTTTGGTAATGTTGGGTTAAGCTACTGGAAGAAGTTGCAACTGTCATTGGATATCTACAAAAGAAAGCCACACACCAGATAAAGGGTTTTACTGTTCATAATTTAGGGTTTTCTCATTATAAAGGGGGGGGGGTTATCGATAAAAATAGGGGGTTTGCAGTAGAAAAATTAAAATTTAGGGTTAAAAGTTATCGATTGTAACGAATGATACATTACCATTGATTTTGTGCAATTGTAGAAGCGACGAGCTGGGTCGTTAGGCTTCCAGGCTTCTCTGAGCTTCGACACAGGCTGATCGCGGCACAAGCAGGGAGGATTCACTTCAACACGGTAAATAGCGATGGTGTTATAGGATTCGGAGGAAGAAGACATGGTCGAAAGGGTTGGTGTTCGTCGGAGGGTAAAGAAATAGTGAGAGTGGATCTATTAAACCCTTATGAAGCTTATGTAGTAAGCTAACTGGACACCCAACTGGATTTCATAGACCACATCACATTTGACTTTAGTTGACCAACCGGGTAACCGGTAATAAAATGAAGAAAACCTTATTTTGGCAGGTAATTTGTCACTTTAGTGGGGTCAGGGGTACAAAAATTAGTTGAAAGACCTTTTAAAACCAAATTGAAAACATTATTGTGCTTCTATGTCATTAACTCGTCTTAAAAATATATATTCCAATCATTTTATTCAAATCAACCATCACTTCACTTGCATCAAACTTATTAATGTTTACTTTTTTTTTCTTTATTTCATAAAATTAATATAAATTATTTATAAACTTAAGTTTACTCTTATTATAAGAGCATATTATTATATAGTTTTTTACTATGCAATTGACCACTTATCGCCACTTATTATGTTTGGAATGTGAGTGTTTTTGTTTATTTTTATTGACAAGTTAATATATATTGAGTGGTCAATATATTATAATGATTTATACATTTAATCCTATAATTTTTAATTATATTTTAATTTTACCCCTTTTATTATATTATATTTTTAAGTATTTTTTATTTCGTTATTAATTATTTTCATTATAGTTTTTTTTTTTTTTTTTTTTTTTTTTTTTTTATCAAAACGTAAGAATTCGATTTTCCCACTATGTTCCTATATATAAAATTTGGAGACACCAACCAGGGGCTCTGCCCCTTGGATCCCACTAAGGGCGTTGCCCCTAGACCCCAATCGCCCCTTTGAAAACACCGGACCATTGGCTTCTCGTTGAACCGACTTTTAATTCGATGTTATAAATGCGTGCACTTAGCACCAGGGTCGGTCAAGACGGTGAGCAACCCGGGCGACCGCTCAGGGCCCACGACTCCAGGGGCCCAAAATTTATGGGTTATATAGTGTATATATATAAACCAATTATTACTAAAATGATTTTTAGGACCTAAAGTTGGTTCAAACTCAAACCAGCCCAAAACATAAACAATTTGACTTGTTTGTTATTGCTAATTGAACGTGTTTATAGTGAAAAATAATAGATATTTTTTGTTAATTTTTATTATATTTGTCTTTAAGGGGCCCTTTTTTGTCTTTTTGCCCTGAGTCCTATATACGTTTGGACCGGCCCTACTTAGCACATACCCATACATGTATTAAAATACAAATTATAAAGCCTCTTAGTTCAAATATTTGTTCCAATTACATAAAATAACATGACGACACTAAAATCATCACCAACGTCTAATACACCCGTACCCTTATTGATCAACTTCTAATTAAAATCCAAAGACTCGAATACTAAACTTTCCATATGAAAAGACCGATGCCTTACCCGGTATGCCAGTAAATAATTGGTTTAGGCGAAAGTCGTAAACCCTGAACCAATAATTGATCCAAACCTAATAATATCTTCTTTCATGTAAAAACTAGTATAAAAATGAAAATGAACATGGAAGAGAAAAAGAGTCTATCACCGTCACTTTCATCCCCACCACATTCTCTCACTTCCTTTACTTTTTTGTTTCTTCTCCAAATTCGTTACCTTAATGTTTAAGACATATGTGTGTGATAAAGGTGATTACGTAAGCTTCCAAGTAAGAACCATTCAAAACTTGTTACACCCTTGTCCTCATTGATGTTTTTCTCCAATTTTCCAAATTTGTTATTATTTTCTTAAATCTTATTTAAATATGATAAAAAAAAAAAGAAGAAAATAAACAGGGCCTAACCGCCTAAGTAACCTTTACAACAAAAGATGTAAACAAATTATTATTAAACTTGGTAAACCACATATTTCGATGCCACCAAAAAAAGAAAAAGAAAAAGGCACATCAATAAGGCACGGTGGCAGTTAGAGTTCGATGTCTGGGATCTGTAAGAATTGTTTGTACGTTGACGAAGCCGGCATCCTTTACGGTTTTTTCCAAATCGAGTAAGTAGTATTCATCCAGAAAAGGCTCTGTGCTCTTCATTAAAGTAAATAGAACCGGCGATAATTGCTATAAACATATATCAAATCAATGATTTTAGTTAATAATTATATCATTGAACTTTTTTTTTTTTTTTTTTTTTCATATTAAGATATTTTAAGTTGAAAAATTACCCCATTGTGGTAGTGAAAATTGATTTTTTATTTTAATGATATGGCCCTAGTTGGTAGAATGTTCAAAGCACGATGTTGTAATTGGAAGAAGTGAAAGTCCGATTTTATATAAACAAACCAATGAAAATAAGGGGGTGTTTGATATGCCTCTTACTCGTTTGATTATCAGATTCAAATTGTTTGATACCATAATTAGAAACTTCTGACTCAATCAACAACTATCAAACATCCCCGAAGTTGCTATTTATTTTATTTAACCCATTTTATTAAAATCATGAAACTCTATAAAAAGTTAAAACCATGTCATTAGAAAATACATAATTAAAGTTACAAGTAAATTAAAAAAATGGTCCCTATAGTTTGGGGTAATTTGCATGCTTGGTCCCTAACTTATATTTTTAACTCGGAAAGTCCATACTGTTTGTTTTTGTTACGCGCTTGGTCCCCACTGTTTGTTTTTGTTACGTGTTTGGTCTCTGTTTTATCTAAAACGACTATTATTTAAATAGTAAAAAATGATGGAGTATGTAAGGGAAGGTGAGGAGGGTAGGGTTGAGGGTGTGTTTATTTAAATAAATTAAAGATCAAAGGCAAAATAGTTTTTTTAGGTAAGACATGGACCAAGCGCGTAACAAAAACAAACAGTAAGGACCTTCTGAGTTAAAAAAACAAGTTAGAGACCAAATGCACAAATTATCCTAAACCATAGGGACCATTCGTGTAATTTACTCTTAAAGTTATGTACCTGAAGTTTCTTGGACTTTGGCTGCAAAAGGAAGACATGCTATAATGTTAGGTTATGACATCGGAATGGAAAGGAACATCGGAATGGGAATTGAATTACCGAGTTATCAGTCACAACAAAAGTTCCTCCAGGGCGAAGCAACCTAAACGCTTCCTTTGCTAAATTTACTGTAGCTCTTGCTGGGCATTCGTGAAGCTGCAAAGTGTTTTGAATTTTTGATGAATTATTTTACTTTTCATATTTTGTATGGCAATAAAATATGATTTGGATTTTTTTTGAAGTAATTATCGATAAAGAGGTATATACCACGTAAGAAATTGAAACAATGTCGAATGATTGTGAATCCAAGCCTGTGTTTTCACCATTTGCATGTATCCACTCAAATGAATTTGATTTTTGGGGGTTTAGTTTTTCCTTGTATTTAGCAACAGCTAGGAAGTATGGTGATAGATCCAGACCCTGTGAGACATAATATGAAATAAAAAAATATAAGTAATGTCAAATGGCTGATGACCTTTATTTCTTAGGAAAACTCCATAAAAGTCTTTATATTTTGGTCTTATAATCGATTTAGTCCTTCTATATTTTTTTATATTCAATTAAGTCCAAAAAACTGACAATTGTATTCATTTTGACCCTTTTACCCAGGTCAATCTACTTTCAAAATTTACACTTTTGGCCCAGATTTTAAGTTTTATTACAAATTTGGTCCAAAATTTACACTTTTTGGTCCAGATTTCAATTTTTTTTTTTTTACGAATTCATCATAAATTTAGTTTTTTTTATTAAAGCGAGTTTGTATACAAATGCATTTATTATAAAATAGGTGTAAGAATTCGTAACAAAATTTTGAATCTGGGCCAAAAGTGTAAATTTTGGACCAAAATTGTAATAAAAATTTAAAATCTGGACCAAAAGTGTAAATTTTGAAAGGAGGGTGACTTGTTGACCGGGTAAAAGGGTCGAAATGAATACAAGTGCCGGTTTTTGGGACTTAATTATATAAAAAATATATACAAGGACTAAATCGATTATGAGGCCAAAATATAAAGACTTTTATGGAGTTTTCCCTTATTTCTACTTGGTTTATCAATCGGTCAATGGATTTGGAATGTAAAGAATTCTAAATGATCATGGAAAGGTGAATTCCATCATTCCATGAATAATGGAACTTGAAGGATTCCGACGGAATTGAATTTTATCCATTTGGCAACCAACAATGCCACGGAATGGAATCTTGAATTCCGATTCCGCCGGAATCCACGAACACAATTATCGTGACGGAGGAATTAGAAGGTCATACTTACAGTCAATTTAGCAGAAGGAAATTTATCAGCAAGAAACCTTGTGCTAACACCTACAGAACATCCAATGTCAAGAATGTCTTTAATTTCCAAGTTTCCTGAATACTGTTGATGGTGTTTTTCAATAGCATTAAGCCAATTTCCACGAACTATTTCATTTGCTTCATCAAGTGAAGAAGCATCAGGTATAGCCCTCCTCACCATTGACATTGTTGCAGCCTCAGCTTCTGCAGCAGCCTAATTATAAACAAGATTTTATGTGTTTCTATTACAATTTACAACATTATAGTTTCAGTTTATATCTTATTTACACATTTTTCTTTGATATGCTTCATCAAAAACCTATGCAATCTTTTTTTCAGAAAAATGAGAGAATGTTTACCAGCCAAGATAGGTTGCCTTCATCATATGCATGGAAAGGACTGAGATAATCTGTTCCAAAAGATCAACCATTAAATTTATCATAAACTGTAGTCGCTAAATCTACAATTACAAACATCTGATTCTAATATCTCCTTATAAAACTAAAAGAAAGGGGAGAGAAATTTACAGTCAGGGTAGACTATGGAGGGATTCTCGATGCTCTCCATTTCCTTATAAACATCTGATTCTAAAATCTCCTTCGTCATTTCTCGCCATGGTACGTTGGTTTTCTCAGCAGTACTGTAAAAAGTATAATGCCACCAGCTAGTGAACTTACTAATCGCAATAGATTCTATAACATGTAGAATTAAGGAAAATATGAACTTCTGATCCACAAATACTCATACTACGATAAGAAATCAAAGATGTGGATGCAGAATTTGGTTTGAACCTGATGAGAACTTGTCTGGCACCAAGTTTGAGAACAGAATAAAGAGGTTTGAATGAAATTAGGGCACCAACAAGGCGAGAAAGAGGGGTTTGACCTGTCCAATTAGGTCTTTCTAGTTCCCCTTCTTCGTACGACGCCAATTGACCCCCTGCTCCTCCACCGCTTGACGCCGTCATTCGGATAATCATGGCGGATTTTCTCGTCGTTTGTTGAATTATGTTTGTTCTGTAAAACTGATAATGGCTGCCGCACTTTGATGCTGGGAGGACGCTGAGCGCCATTAACACGAGCTCTGTTGTTGAAGATGACGGTTATGGTTGTCGTAGCAGGTCAAAGCATTTTTGGTGTTATATTGCACCATCTCCCGAAATCTTGTTTAGCCACTCACTAGGTGACACGTCAGGTTCAGGGTGGGGGTCCCCTTCGTCAATGTTCACCAGTTTCTTCTAATCCAAGTAGGGTCCATGTCATTTATTGCTCATATTCTTTATTGTCTAACAAGGTTTTTTTTTTTTTTTTTTTTTTTTTTTTTTTTTTTTTTTTTTTTTTGCAGCATGATCTCTTCTGTCTCCACGATGCATACCATGTGCAAACACAAATGTTTGTAGTGCGTTTGTTTTTCTGAAATGAGTAGACATAAAAAGGTCTGCACGAGGTCTTCACCACACAGACATGCATCAGTCTCTTCTAAAGTCTGCGAAGTGCTTTAACCTAAAAAAAATGTGTTTCTTTTCTTTTCCGCCTCCATTCGTCCAAACTTCTCACCATTGACTGAACCCTTGCTCCATCTTCGCTCCGGCACCGCTCGTTGACCATCACCTCTGATCAGCACCGCCTATCACCGCCCTCCTCTCCGATCGCCGCCCTCCAGACGACCAAACAAACAGATTTTACCTTTTTCTAATCTTTTTTTTTTTTCACTTCCAACATGAAATTGAGGATTAATCTTTCTGGAAAACTCTCTAATACACCGAAATTCTTGTTTTTTGATATTGGAAATTCGAAAATATTGAAGAAAATACGTTTTATTGCTTCAAATTCTTGTTAAATGTTGCTAAAAATCGTTAATTGTTGAAATTGTTGTTTGATGTGTGTTTTTGCTGAAATTGTTATGATTCTTGTTGAAAATACTTTTTTTTTTGCTGAAATTGTTGTTAGAATGTGCTGAAATCAATGTTTTAAAACCCGAGTTTTTAGTTGATCCGATGTGATGACCGGTTCAACCCGGTTTATGGTCTTTTTCTATTTTCATATATTTTTATTTTCCTGCATACTGCATAGACATGTAAAACCAATAATTTATGTCCATAAAGTTTAATCTAAACACAACAAACAACCACATAGAGTATAAATAACATGTTATAGATCAATCTAAACAAAACAAACAACCACATAGAGTATAAATAACAAAAGAAAACATAGTTGTAGACGGATCCAAACGCGTCACGACCAAACCAAATCATGGATCTTAAGAAATTGGAGTATTAATTATAAGCATCGATCTCGCGGTCACTTAGTAATTGAAATTCACTATCAACTTCATGATCAACATGGTTACCTTGTGATTCAGAAGTCAGTTCATGCTCTTGCTCATCAAGCTTATTTTCCAAATCATCATAATTAAATTCTCCTTCCCACTCTTCTTCAACCACCCAACATCCTGTCTTATCAATATTTTCATAGTCAACAGGATCGTAAGAACTCATATCAACCTTCAATCTACAAAAAATTCACAAAAATCTCAAATATAACTTGGTCATTTTATAGCATAGTAATATAGTATATCTTAGACAGATACCATACCTATTTTGTAAACACAAGTTATAATGAACAAATACAAGATCATTTAGCCTTTGATGTTCCAACCTATTCCTCCGTTTCGTGTGAATCCTTTCAAATACACTCCAATTACGTTCGCAACCGGAAGAAGATGTGGTTTGACTTAATATTCTAATAGCAAACTTTTGCAAAACCGGAATATCTCTGCCAAATAACTTACACCGCTCATCTACAAAAAGATATAGTTAGCAAAAAAATATATATTAGAAAATACAATATTTTATATATAATAATCACACATTAAATTTAAATCATACCTGAATGAAGAAGATTACGAGAAGCAACGGTAGTAGATCTACTAAAGGTACCTTCAACATCACGAAACCTGCCTAAATTCAATGTAATATTTAAAATGCCATCACCTTTAAAAGTCTTCTCAACCCTTTCAAGAACGCCTTGAAACACCTCATGCTTCTTACAACGATTTGCATGATCATATTGAAAAACGGGATTCAACCAATAAGCCGCACAATAAATACTTTTTCTTAACATCCTATCCCAACGAATATCAATTATGTTAGTGTAAGGCATGTATAATTCCTTCTTCTTCTTAAACAATTCCTTAATCCCTCTCCTTGCCCGACACATGCCCTCGTAAACATAACCAATTGCAAGTTTTTCATCCGAATCACACAATCGCAAAAGCTTTAACAAAGGAGTCATTACTTTCACTATAATCAAACAATTCTTCCAAAAGATTTCATTCAAGACAATTTGTTTACATTCAACCACATTTCCCACTTTCAATATCTTCTTAAACTCATTAGATATGACCATTGCTTATAAATCTTCTTTATGGTCATACAAACTTTGCAATGCAATGAACAAGGTACCAAACCGAGTAGCACCTGGACGGATAATTTCATTCCAACCGGGTCTTTTTCTTAACCAATTCAAGGGCCACTTATGATTATAAACAAAAACAATAACCCTCGATGTAAGATTGACCAAACTTTTCACATCATCCAATTCTAAAAGATCATTTAATACAAGATTAAGACAATGCGCTGCACATGGAGACCAAGTAATAGAAGGATATATTTCACATAACTTAGTACCAGCAAGCTTGTAATTAGCAGCATTATCAGTTACCATTTGAACCACATTTTTTTCTCCTACCATTTCAACAATCTCATTGAACAAATTACATAAATTTGTAGCATTGCACTCTATATTAGATGCATCAACATATTTAAGAAACTATATCCCTTTCGAAAAATAAACCAAGAAATTAATCAAATGTCGTTGTGAAACATCCCTCCACCCATCACTCATAATTGTGCAACCAGTATCAACCAATTGACTTCTAAACGAATCAATTAACAATGAAACATACTTTTTATGCATATGTCAATAAATTAACCCTTAGAGCATGATAATTAGGTGCTTTGTATCCATAACCAATACTTGCAACTTTATATACCATAAGTTGAAAAAAAGGATATTTGTAAGCATTCATAGGTATACATGCATCATAAAACCACATAACAATAGCTAAATCCACATCATGTATTTTTGCCTTACTTTGCATTGCAGATTTGATAGTAGGTTGGGAAGGATCATTTATACCTTTCGTGAAAAATGGATGCAAGTTTGAAGTAGATTTCATTTTTCCCTTTTTCACAGTTGACATTTCTACTTCCTCCATCTCTTCATCACCATCCAGGATAGTAACACTAGTGGTATGTTTTTGTTTTTTGGGTAGTCTCTTTTAGTTTCCTTTGCATAGTAAACCGTACTTCTGGACTAACTTGTGGGCATGATACTACCTCACCTTTAATACCAACAAAATGTTTCTTAACCCTGTTTATTCCACCACCACTTATAACTTTTTTACAAAAATTACATATCCATGCCTTTTTCCACTTTTCATCAATGACTTGAGTTACATGTTCCCATGTTATATTTGTCTTTGTTCGTATATTTGATTGAACCGAAGAATGGGATTGAGATTGAGATTGTTCTTGTAATGGTTCTTCTTCCCTTGATTCCATATTTAACCGGATTGAAAAGTAATGTTATAATCAATAAACATATGTCAATTGGATCCTAATTACATAATCTACACAATCAAAACCTTGAAACAATGATCAATTAGCAATAAATAAACTGTAAACTAACCAAACATGTCACCTGTTTCAAAAGAAAACAGGTTTAATAAGAAAAGCTAACCAGAGGCGATAGTAGAAAAAGAAACGGATTTCACAGTCAAGACCTTGAAGCATAGATTTCAGACCATTATGAAACTGATTTCACACTCAATTAGAGAAGAAAAGGAAACATATTTTAAAAGATGAAATCGGAAAAGAAAAAGATGAAACAAGAAGAACCGATTGTTGGTAGGAGAAGTCTAGAAGAATCGAAGTCGATGTTTTGCAAGAAAAAGATGAAACAGGAAAAATCACCTTCGATAGGAGATGTTTTGCAGTCGTTGGAGAAAAACAGAAGTCGTTGCTAATATTGCTGCTTAGCAGTCGCTGATGTTGCTGCTTTCTTCAATCTTCACTTCGTTACTTTATTTTCCTGGAGAAGAACCGAAGTTGTTTTTGCCTGGAGCAACACTACTCGATTGTATCCAACTTAACTATCCAAGCCCTAATAAAACGGGCCAACCGGTTTTAACCGGTTCGAAATACACGGTTCGACCGCGGTTTAGGGTAAACCCGGCCGGTTTTATCCGGTCCGTATTTTTACAAAAACTCATTCTTAATTGACCCGCCTTCTACCCTGGGTCACGATCCAACCGATTGAACCGGCTGGGTCGACCCAGGTTTTAAAACATTGGCTGAAATCAAGCTTTTTCCTGATTAAAATATGAAAATTTGTGCTGGAAACTGTGAATGTTGTGATTCTTGCTGAAAATACTTTTTATTGTTTCAAATTGTAGTTGAATGTGCTAAAAATCGTTATTTTGTTTTAGAATTATGAAATAATGATGTGAATGTTGTGATTTTGCTGAAAATACTCTTTATTGTCTCAAATTGTTGCTGAATGTGCTTAAAATTGTTATTGAATGTGCTTAAAATCGTTATTTGGTTTTAAAATTATGAGATAATAATGAAATTTAAAAGGTAAAAACTTCTAATTCTGTGTCTAGATGGATGACTATTGTAAGGACATCTCCAATCCCCAAACTCCATTTCTTCTCCATTCTCCTCCAACCCTACCCCATTTCCATCTCCATTTTTGGAGATATGAATAATATTTTCCCATATTTGAGGGGAATACTATTGATATCTCCAAAAATGGAGGTGAAGTTTCGGTTGCCAATTTTAGTCCCTCTCATTTTTATTTTACAAATTTCTAGTTTATTTTTATCTACTAATTATAATTTAAATGCAATATTTAATATTTATAATATCATGTTATATAATAATTTATATTAACTAATCATAAATATAGAATCTAATATTTATTTATCGAATTCATATAAAAAAATTAAATATATAATAAAGACTTGAAACACGGTAACATAATTTATAAAATATCGTAATCAAATATGATCGTGATCTTGATATATTTATTATAAATATAATTTTATTTATTTAATAATTATTTTTAATAAAGTAATAATTAAATTAAATTTGTTATATATAAACATTTTATTTATGATAGTATAATTTGTAATATTTTTGTAATGAAAAAATATAATATATATTTGTTAAAATTTAATTAGTAGAGGAATATATTTGACAATATATATAAGTTATAAAAATGAAATATTGTAGGAATATACTTTTTTGGGTAAAAATAGGAAAAAAAATGGAGTAGGGTTGGAAATAAAACACTGTTTACCCTAGTTTTTACTTCATTTATGGGGTGGGAGGAAATGAAGATGGGTTGGAGATTATCTAATTATGACTCTTTTTATGAATTAAAGTCTTGATATTTTGTGGTTTTGGGATTTTGAACCTCAATAATAATCATTGTAATGCTTTGAATTCTTCAAAACAAACATTTAAGCGACTAAAAAAAATAGGGTGTTGCTATTAAGACATCCTTTATACATCCTATAGACATCTTTATTAAAAGTCAACAAATAGGTAACTATTTTTAATCTCTTTTTCAAAAAACAATGTAATTTTAACCAATAAAAATACCTTAAAAATTATATAGGATGTCTAAATGGTAAAATGGGGTGTCCTTTTAGCCAACCCCAAAAATATGATACAAATGCTGAGATGCCAAAAATGTACAGTTTCATGTAATACAACCAAACCCTTCCATCATATCGTTTGAGAATGAAAATGTAAGTATTTATTGGTTAAAAGTGTTGTTATGTTTAAGTTTTGGTTTATATTTATTATTCTTGGCTTTTATGATTGTAGTTATTGGACGTAGTCATGAAATTGAGTTCAAGAAGGCAGGATACAGTATTGAACTTCCTTCCCATATAGAGAAGAGAATGAATTGAAGAGTCAGTAACCATGCACTCAAATTTACATATTTTTTAAGCCGAAGAAATTACATATGAAGAATTTACATCCGGTTTCAAATAGTTTTTATCTTATACCTTTCTTTTTTAGATTTCCACTATATAAAACCATGTATGTGAATAGGGTGTCAATATTTTTCAGGTTTTTAGAAAGAAACTTGCATTCTTTGCTGCTGCAAAACTTTCTTCATCTTTCCTATCTCCTGATCTTCCATAAATTGCATTTGCAATATATCAAGTTATTTTCTATATTTTGTGGGTTAGATTTTGAACTTTTATTACGTAGGTCAAATGTTGGGAAATTATCTTTGCTAACTTCACTTACCAGAGAATTACGGGCTCACTCAGGAGCATGTAGTAGACTCGAGGGGCAAAAAGGTCGGGATTTGAACAAACAGCAGACCATTCCATGGGCTAGCCCACTTGGCTAACAAGGAGATCTTTAATCTAACAACTAACTAGGAGGTCATGAGTTCAATCCCAGGCACAGGAGATATTTATATTATTTGTCGTTTCAAAAAAAAAAAAAAAGTTGGTTAAAAATTAAAATTTCTATTAATTATTTTCTTAAAGAATGATTTAAACTTGCCATAATAATAGTTCGTGCGGTGGGCCATGCCTCATTCTTTTTAAAATCCCATCATATATGAAGTCTAGACGTAAATTTGAAAAGTTGTCCTTTCTATGGCATTGAATTTGAATGATAGATTCCACATGAGTATGGAAGAAGTGTCAGGAAAAAAAAATACCTTCATTAAGATAGTTACAATTACATGGTTAAACGGTTTTCAAATTCCTTTTTTTATTTATATGTACAATTCTTATTTTTTGGAAGTATATTCAAAAGTAGTTGAAATTTTGAATAATGTAATTTGTTTTTTAAAGTTTTGTTGTTATCCAGGGTGGAGGAGAAGAACAGATGAACAGAGGTTGCCTTTTGAAATGATCAATCAATAAATATGATTAGAGGTTGGGATACTCTACACCTAATTTTGGTGGGTTTTCTCTCTTTTGGACGTCTTTACCCCTGTCCCAATCCACTCAACTAGGCTTCTCAGAACATTTCAGTTGTTGAAGGATTTTTTTGTACTCAACAATTCTATACAAATGTTCCAAGGTAGTTAGGTTTTTACATAATGTTAAAGTTTCTATAAATTTCAAAAGTTTTTTTTATTAGGGCATAGTACTTTGTAAGTAATAATAAGAAATGAATGTATGATACTATGTAAAACATAACCACTTTGTTCAGAAAATGTAAATCAACCCTCCCGACCCATGCGAAGCACGGACATCATCACTCGTTATTAATAAAAATGTAGGATATATAATAAAAGAAAATCTTAAAAGTTCTTTTTGGTGTAAAATATAAATTATGGTAGAAGATGAATCAGTATTTACATTATTTTTTTACATAATTTTTATGCAAAAAGTTTGTATTATTGTTGGCGATCAATGAATTTAATTGTTATAATGATCGACTCGAAATAAAAATTTAAATAAAATAGCATGCCAAACTAAATAAATTAAAATTTAAATATAATAACTTGAAATAAAAAATTAAATTAAATTATATATATATATATATATATATATATATATATATATATATATATATATATATATATATATATATATATATATATATATATATATATATATATAGGGAAGAGTTATATGGAAAATGAATGATTAGGGCAACACATATTTGAACCAATGATAGATGTTGTCCTAGTTATTTGTTTTCCATAGAACTCATTCCTCTCTCTCTCTCTCTCTCTCTCTCTATATATATATATATATATATATATATATATATATATATATAAGTATTTTTGGGTAGATTTATGTAATTCTATAATTCTTTAGTCCGCAATTAACATCAGGTCAAGTTCTAATTGTTCAAGTTGACTATTCTTTAGTCCGCAATTAACATTGGGTCAAGTTCTAATTGTTCAAGTTGACTATGTGGTAATACTATTAAAGCCTTATTTGGCTTCTTTGTGAGCAACTATTCATAGGTATTATGGGGAAATCCTTAGTTGTTTTAAAAGAAATTGACATTGTATCACAACTAACTTTTAGCTTTGTTCTGGATTGGTCACTCAAGTTTTTTTTATTTTTTATTTATTTATTTATTTTTTTTGTGCAACTAGTCCCCCAACTTTTAAATTATCTGTTAATTTTTGAGCAAGGAAACTGGATGAACTAGTTACTTTGCTTATGTGTTAGGGTTAATATTATAAAAGCCCTAAATTTTTAACGCGTAATTGGAAAAAGCCATGATATTTTTTTTATTATTGTTGTGGTCACAACTTTCTTGCAGAATTATCACTTTAGCCCACTTAACGAGTTTCATGGTTAAGTTGGTTAACTTTTTTGCAAAATTAGTCCTAAAAAGTTCAAATTTAGTCCCTGAGGTTTGAAAAAAATTACACCACATGGTTTTTTAACTTTATTTTTCGTTTTTTGTATACTTTATTTATTTTCGGTTTTTTTTTTTTTTTTTTTTTTTTTTTTTTTTTTTTTTTTTTATAAATATATGTACATTATTTATTTTCTTTTTATATATATACTTTATTTATTTTCATTTTTTAACTTTATTTTTCAACATTTTTTAAACCTTTTTACCTTTTGTTTTCTATTTTTTAGTGCATATATAGAGTATATTAAAGTTTTTTGTTTTAGGTTTTTTCATATTTTTTTCGTATTATATTTTATTTTGTTCACCTTTTTATTTTTTTACTTTTTTTTCTATTTTTTGTTATTTATGGTTTTTCTAATATTTTTTCTAAGGTTTTTTCATATTACAATTTTTGTTTTCTATTTTTTTTTTCCTATTTTAGTTATTTATGGTTTTTCTAATGTTTTTATTTACTTTGATTCAAGTAAACGAACTTGAATTCAATATAAATTACTATAACAAGTTTTTTTTTTTTTATAAAGATCGACTATTATTATTATTTTTTTTGTTTTTTTAGTCTATTATCAAATTGAAAAATATTATCTTGAATTTAATTTATTGATATCACATATAAAAATATGATTTAATTTGCAAGTTACATAACACATCGAAACACTAATTCTTAGTAAACAAACTATTTTTTTTTAATTTTCATTTTTTCGTAACATAAGTATAATAGCACTAAACAAAAAAAAGAAAAAAAAGAAAATAAGCTGGACCAAAATTACAAATATAAACATAACTACTTTATTTACTTGAATAAAAATAATAAACAATTACAAAAACTATAAATTATCAAAATTGTAATATACTCCAATATATTAATACATTTTATATTTTTGGAAAAATGTCAATAAAAAGATAAAAATACAAAAAAACAAAAAAAAAAAACAAATAATTGGAAAACAAATAAGAAAAAAATAATAAAAATATGAAAAAAAATAAAATATAATACGAAAAGAAATATGAAAAAACCTAAAAAAACTCTAATATACTCAATATATACACTAAAAAATAGAAAACAAAAGGTAAAAAGGTTTAAAAAAATTGTTGAAAAATAAATTTAAAAAAATGAAAATAAGTAAAATATATATATATATATATATATATATATATATATATATAAAAGAAAATAGAAAATGTACATATATTTATAAAAAAAACTGAAAATAAATAAAGTATACAAAAAATGAAAAATAAAGTTAAAAAACCATGTGGTGTAATTGTTTTCAAACCTCAGGGATTAAATTTGAACTTTTTAGGACTAATTTTGCAAAAAAGTTAACCAACTTAACCATGAAACTCGTTAAGTGGGCTAGAGTGATAATTCTGCGAGAAAGTTGTGGCCACAACAATAATAAAAAAAATATTTGATGGGTTATATGCATAAGAAACATTCCTATGTGCTCATACAAACCCTAATGCTTGGATCTAGGTTTCACTATTGAACATGCTTTGATTCCAAGACTTACAAACCCTAATCTAGCATATAAACAACATAATTAACATATAGAATCAGATCTAGATGTTTACCTCTTCAATTGTTGGCTTAGATCTTGTATATCTTCTTCTTTTGAGCCTAGAGTCACAAATGCAACTCCTCTAATGGTTCACAAACCCCACAAGCAAGAAGGCAATATGAGAGAGGGAGAGGGAGGCTAGAATTCGGCCTAGGGTACTCTTGGAATCAAGTGGTAGCCGAATTCATGCCCTAGGGGTCATATTTATAGTTACAGATTACTAGGGTTTCATTCTAAACCCTAATGGACAGCTTAACCACAAAGCAGCCCATGGAACCTTCTGGAATAAGGCCCTTGGACGAAAATATGATGGTTACCCATCATAATTTCGTTCCCCCTTAAGCCCATTAGGTTTCCTTAACCTAAAACTCAACTATCACACATTTGACAGTTTATACCCCTTTATTCAATTAATCTCTTTTGACCACTAAATTAATTCTTAATTAATTTATGACCAATACTAATTAAATAAATATGATTTCTCCTTTAATATATTATTCTTATAATATATTAATAAATCATAATACTCTCTCTTTCTCCTTAAATTACCTTGTCAAGTTGCTTTGGAGAAGGCAACCCAAAAGGACCATGCACAACCGGGTCAAGTACATACCAAATATAGTTACAGGCTTAGACACTATTCCAACAGTCTCCCACTTGGATAAGTCTAGTAACTATATCTCACATATGACTTCAGAATCCAATTAGCAATCGTAGCTCTTATACTTCGCTGTCAACTCTGATCAACTTGTCCTTTAGATAAGGGATCGTATAATCCTCTGTTCTGGATATTATGCTGACAATGCTTATTGTCCAGCAGTAGTTCCTTGATTTCCGATTTGTTTGACATAGAATTTAGTTGAACACATCAACTTCATTCTGACCGGGCCCGACACATAAGTCAAACCAAATCATCAAGTGGCCAATATATCACTTTTATCCTCATAGAATAAAAGGAACAGATCAACTTCGACTCATATGCATCTATCATTTGCTAATGGATCACACACAATAATGTGTTTTATAACATCAAGTTACTGATGCGTTTACACATTATCAATGTATAACCAACCAGTAAACAACAACCATATCTCTAAGTTTTAAGACTATATGATGTTATCATTTTGCGATCACTTAAGACAAAACACCACTAAGTGATACAGCAAACTCGGGTTTAATCCAATGCTCAAATCATATTCACAAGCACTCATGAACTTTGTAGCAAACCTTTGCTATGTCCAAAACCTTTCAGACAATCTACAAACAATTCATGACAGTCTTAATTCATATCTACTTCCAAAATATGACCGACTGTGGACCTTTTGA
This sequence comes from Lactuca serriola, assembly GCF_051521515.1. Taxonomy (NCBI): domain Eukaryota; kingdom Viridiplantae; phylum Streptophyta; class Magnoliopsida; order Asterales; family Asteraceae; genus Lactuca; species Lactuca serriola. The sequence continues at coordinate 245,130,543 of NC_136415.1, read as the reverse complement.
ATAATCATATCATTCAGGAAGTCAAAACATGCAAAATGGAACAATAGGTAAATAACCAACATAAGATAGTAACTTTACTCATAAATAATACAATTTCATTTATTCATCAAATGTCAAGTACAAACTATCTATTACACATTTCCTATCTAATCCAAACTTATATCATCCTTCAGCCCAATGCTCTTAGCGTGCTGCAAGTGTTTGACCCTACTCAGTCCCTTCGTAAGGGGATCTGCTGGGTTCTCTTCTGATGATACCCTCTTCACAACGAGGAGTCCCTCTTCTACCTGATGTCTGATAAAATGGTATTTTCTGTCAATATGTCGAGATCTGCCATGATCTCTCGGTTCCTTGGTCAAGGCAACCGCACCTTCATTATCACAGAAAATTTCCATCAGCTCTTTTATGGATGGCACAACTCCAAGGTCTCCAATGAAGTTCTTCAACCATATAGCCTCCTTTGACGCTTTGATCGTCGCAATATATTCTGATTCGCACGTTGAATCAGCTACGGTCTCTTGCTTGGAACTTTTCCAAGTCACTGATCCTCCATTTAGGGTAAAGACCTAGCCTGACTGCGATCGGAAGTTATCCCGATCCGTCTGAAAACTAGCGTCACTGTACCCTCGTACCCTTAAGTCATCACTCCCACCGAGGACTAGAAACCATTCCTTGGTCCTCCGAAGGTACTTAAGAATATTCTTAACTGCAATCCAATGTGCTCTACCAGGGTTCCCTTGATATCTGCTGACCATGCTCAAGGCGAAGGCCACATCAGGGCGAGTACAAGTCATAGCGTACATGATAGAGCCAACTGCGGAAGCGTAAGGTACTCGACTCATATCAGCTATCTCTGTCTCTGTACTCGGGCTCTGAGTCTTACTCAACTTGGTATTGCTTTGGATTGGCAACTCCCCTTTCTTGGAATTTTCCATACTAAAACGCTTTAGTACCTTTTCCAAGTATGTATCCTGACTGAGTCCTATCAGTCTCTTTTCCCTGTTTCTAACTATTCTTATTCCCAGAATATAAGCAGCCTCTCCGAGGTCCTTCATAGCGAAACATTTCCCAAGCCAGGACTTGACCTCCTGCAAGGTTGGGATATCGTTTCCTATGAGTAGTATGTCGTCGACATACAATACGAGGAAGCTTACTATACTCCCACTGGCTTTGACATACACACAAGATTCATCTTCGCTTCGCAGAAAGCCAAACTCTTTAACCTTCTCGTCAAAACAAAGATTCCACCTGCGAGATGCTTGTTTCAATCCATAAATGGATTTCTCAAGCTTGCATACTCTATTTGGATGCTTCGCATCGACAAAACCCTCTGGCTGATTCATGTAGACATCCTCAGCCAACTTTCCATTAAGGAAAGCGGTTTTCACGTCCATCTGCCATATTTCATAATCATGAAACGCAGCTATGGCAAGCATCACCCTAATAGACTTTATCTTCGCAACTGGCGAGAAGGTCTCATCATAGTCAAATCCGGGAGTTTGAGTAAAGCCCTTCGCAACCAATTGCGCTTTATAAGTATGCACTTTCCCATCCATGTCCGTCTTCTTCTTGAAGATCCACTTGCACCCGATTGTCTTACGACCCGGTACATTATCAACCAAATTCCAAACTTGGTTGTCGTACATGGACTGAATCTCGCTGTCCATAGCCTCTTTCCATTTTGCAGACTCTGGGCCTGCCATGGCTTCCTTATAGCTGCTAGGTTCATCCAAATTTACTAGTGTACTGTCACTAATAAATGTATCCCCTTCAGTAGTAATATGAAAACCATAAAACTGGGGTGGAACACTAGCCCTAGTGGAACGCCGAAGAGGTAGGGACTCGTCAATAGGTTCAACAGGAGTTTCCTCCTCAAGTTGAGTGCCAGTGTCCGAGGTTCCTTCATCGCTCTGATCTTGAATCTCTTCAAGTTCAATTTGCCTCCCACTGTCTTCTTGGCTAATTAATTCCCTTTCTCGGAAAACCACTCTTCTAGCAACGAAGACAACATTGTCACTCGGTCTATAGAAAAGGTAGCCAAAAGACTTCTGCGGATAGCCAATGAAATAACACTTCTCACTACGAGGTTCTAGTTTGTCGTGAGTCTCTCGTCTTACGAAAGCCTCACAACCCCAAAACTTGATATGTGCCAACGAGGGAGCCTTCCCTGTCCACATCTCGTGAGGAGTCTTGGAAACCTTCTTGGTGGGAACTAAGTTAAGTATGTGGGCGGCAGTCTCTAAGGCATACCCCCAGAAAGCTATTGGTAACGAAGTCCGACTCATCATAGAACGAACCATGTCCAAAAAGGTCCGATTACGTCTCTCAGCCACACCATTCAATTGTGGCGTTCTCGGAGGCGTCAATTGCGAAACGATTCCGCATTCTTTTAGATAGTCGTGAAACTCAAGACTTAGGTACTCTCCTCCTCGGTCTGACCGAAGCATCTTGATTTTCCTGCCCAACTGATTCTCCACTTCATTCTTAAACTCTTTGAACTTTTCAAAGGTTTCCGACTTTTGCTTGATCAAGTAGATATATCCATATCTGCTATAATCATCTGTAAAAGTCACGTAGAAGCGGCAAGCATCCCTTGTGGTGGATCTAAAGGGCCCACACACATCGGTGTGTAAGAGATCCAATAAACCTTCACCCCTTTCACAAGTGCCAGTAAAGGGTGACTTGGTCATCTTCCCAAGTAAACAAGACTCACACGTGTCATCGTCCCTAAGGTCGAATTACTCCAACACTCCATCCTTTTGGAGTTGGGCTATGCGTTTCTTGTTGACATGGCCAAGGCGACAATGCCACAAGCATGCTTTGTCTAGACTAGTAGACGAATCAATATTCAAAACATTATTTCCAAAATTATCTACAATCATCACAGATTCATAAATCCCATTACAAGGTAATGCATTGAAATAAAAGACAACATTCAAATAAACATTAATAGAACCATTATTATTATCAAAAGAATATCTGAAACCTTGTCTAAACAACCCGTGAAAAGAAATAATGTTTCTTGCCATATCTGGCGAATAACAGCAATTCTCTAAATCTATTCCTAACCCATTACTCAACACTAAAGAATAAACACCAACTTTGGTCACAAGCGAAGATCTTCTGTTTCCCATAATCAGGTTCATCTTCCCATGCTCCATCTCCCTACTTCTTTTTAGGCCCTGCAAATCAGAACAAATGTGGTAACCACATCCTGTATCAAGAACCCATGAAGTAGCAAATGATGAGTTATTAGATTTAATAGAATACATACCTGCAAATGTGGGCTTGATCTACCCATCTCTTATGTCCTGCAGATATTGAGGGCAGCTTCGCTTCCAGTGGCCCTTTTGGTGGCAATAGAAGCACTCTTCTTCTTTAGGATCGGAAGAGGGTTTAACGGAGCCAGCTTTGGTCCCACTTAAGGACGAACCATCACGGGGTTTCCCCTTATGGTGGCTCTTACATAGAGCCTTCCTCTTTTTTGCCCTTTCCTTGACTTATTGCCATCACAGGAGCGGCCACAGCAGGGGACGGTGCAACGGATTTGTCTTTGAGGTTGCTCTCAGCAGTCCTCAAAAGTCCTTGGAGCTTGCTCAAGGAGACCTCCTCTTTGTTCATATGGTAGGTCATCCTAAACTGATTGTAGCAGGAGGGCAAGGAGTGGAGGATTATGTCAATAGCCAAATCCTCATCAAAATTAACATTAAGTTTGAGAAGACGATCAACATACCTCTGCATTTTCTGCAAATGAGAGATTAGGGATTCTCCACTCCCCATCTTAGCGGTGATCATGTTAGTAATGATCTCATAGCGCTCTTGCCTCGCGCTCTGGTGATACCTGTCCAGCAAATCCTGATGCATTTCATATGGATACATGTCCTTATAGGACTTTTGGAGTTCGAGGTTCATGGTGGGCAGCATGATGCAGTGAACTTTCGTGGCATCACGCTCGTGGGCCTCAAAGGCGGCCAGTTCCTCAGGAGTAGCAACATCTGGGATGATCTTCTCAAGCTTTTCATCGAGGACATATTCTTTGTCCTCGTAGCGTGTGATCATGCGAATGTACCTCATCCACTCGTTGAAGTTTGAACCATCAAATGTCACTTTCTGACACAGGTTCATCAACGAGAATGACCCAGAAGCGTTGTTGTTGTTGTTGTTAGCAGACATCTGAAAAAGAAAGGGACAAAGTTTGATTAGAAATGAATCCCTAATTAAACACCCAAATGAGAAATTAGGGCTAGGATCCAACAAAATTATTTACAACTAAGAAAGGGATGCCGTACTCTAAAAGTAAATAACTTGAAGGTAAGTGAATGACGATTCACTAATTCTCACCATGAAAAACTAAAAAGCAATTTAGGTTTTAAATGTATTGAAAAACTCCTAGATCTTTGAGATTCATTGAACTTTTCAATGGCATGTTTAAATCTCGATATGCATTTCAAATTTGCGACTGGGATGCCGAGGATCGCAAACAAATTTGTGAATAACCATGCGAATTAACGTGGTGCACTCAATGTCATTATCACTTAATCAATGTGCCGGTAAACCACACACGCTCCATTGATCTATGACAAACATCGAGTCACCCTTCGCTACCTATGTCATCCCCAAATTGATGTGCCGGTTAACCACACGCGCTCCATCAACGTTTGACAAGGGTACGAAGTGTAATTCCATGGATTAGCATCATTTTCACATTTTACCCTAAAGTAACTAGGAATGGGAATTTGCAAAAAAACATGTAGTTACTTTATATTCAACATTATACTTTTAAGGAGGAGAGGGTTGCCCTATCCTACCCGTTCGGCTAACGACCCTCCACCAGTCAAGCAAGCGGTAGGTGTGAGTGTACACCCATTAAGCGCCATTTTATAGGCAGCAACCTTATACTCACCTTATAGACCGGCTTTGTGAATGAGGCCTACTAACGGTAAGACTAGCATTTAAGTTATACATATACATATATATATATATATATATATATATATATATATATATATTAATTAAGCTTGTAATATATAATAATATAGGGTTGAATTTTAAACTTGTAAAATTCTAAGGGTTTGAAACTTAAATTGTTCAAAATTAAACTTTTAATTACAAAATTCAAATTTCAAAACTTGAGGGCAAGTTTTGAACTTTTCAAAAACATAAGGGATCAAATAACAAATAATTCAAATTAACCAATTAATTTCATAATTATATATATTTGACCTAATCTTAATTTTAGTCATTAGATAATTACCAAATAATTTTTAAATAATCCATATTTATCACATAAATAACTAATATTTAAAAAGATTTGAAATTATCTATTCTTTTGGCAAGGATAAACACTTAATATAGATAAAATTCGGATTTTAACTTCATAAAACAATTAAGCATCAAGTCCAAGTCAAAACAGCAGCCAAAAACCCGAAAAACCCTAATTCTGACGAACTGACTTGCCGAGTCAGGCCTGGACTCGCCGAGTAGGGGCCAACTCGCCGAGTCCAGGTAGTGACTCGCCGAGTTGAGTCGGGCAGGGACCAAAAAACGTTTTATCAGCAAATAAAGCAGTTAAGCATCACATACAACTGAAACCAATCAAAGCTCTGATACCACTAATGGGTTATATGCATAAGAAACATTCCTATGTGCTCATACAAACCCTAATGCTTGGATCTAGGTTTCACTATTGAACATGCTTTGATTCCAAGACTTACAAACCCTAATCTAGCATATAAACAACATAATTAACATATAGAATCAGATCTAGATGTTTACCTCTTCAATTGTTGGCTTAGATCTTGTATATCTTCTTCTTTTGAGCCTAGAGTCACAAATGCAACTCCTCTAATGGTTCACAAACCCCACAAGCAAGAAGGCAATATGAGAGAGGGAGAGGGAGGCTAGAATTCGGCCTAGGGTACTCTTGGAATCAAGTGGTAGCCAAATTCATGCCCTAGGGGTCATATTTATAGTTACAGATTACTAGGGTTTCATTCTAAACCCTAATGGACAGCTTAACCACAAAGCAGCCCATGGAACCTTCTGGAATAAGGACCTTGGACGAAAATATGATGGTTACCCATCATAATTTCGTTCCCCCTTAAGCCCATTAGGTTTCCTTAACCTAAAACTCAACTATCACACATTTGACAGTTTATACCCCTTTATTCAATTAATCTCTTTTGACCACTAAATTAATTCTTAATTAATTTATGACCAATACTAATTAAATAAATATGATTTCTCCTTTAATATATTATTCTTATAATATATTAATAAATCATAATACTCTCTCTTTCTCCTTAAATTACCTTGTCAAGTTGCTTTGGAGAAGGCAACCCAAAAGGACCATGCACAACCGGGTCAAGTACATACCAAATATAGTTATGGGCTTAGACACTATTCCAACAATATTAAGGCTTTCTCCAATTACGCGTTAAAAATTTAGGGCTTTTATAATATTAACCCTATGTGTTAATTAGAAAAACGAATAAAAAGAATATTGCAGGCCACAATGGCAATTCCACGTATTTATTAACTTAAATAAGACGAATTGAGAGGGACTTAAGTTCAGCTGTTAGTCATCGTTTTCATTAGCAATACTCCAAAACCTTCAACCAGAGCTAGGGTTTACAAGTCCTCCATAGAACGAAGTGAGGTAGGAGGAAGAAGAAGTTATGTCAACCTCAAACGCCAATACGATATTTCTGATAGTCAAAATGAACTTTAAGGGGGTGTTTATGTTGGATTTAGTGTCTAAGCCCATAACTATAATTGGTATGTACTTGACCCGAGAGTAGCATGGTCCATTTGGGTTGCATGGCGCCAGGACAATTTGTAAGGATGGAATTTTAAGAAGAGGATATTTATGATTTATTAATATATTATAAGTTCTAATATATTAATCTGAAATCATAATTATTTAATTAGTATTAATCAAGAATTAATTTGGAATTAATTTAGTGATCGAAAGAGACTAATTAAATATATGGGGATTGATTGTGTAAATAATTGATTCTTATAATGTGGGCGATCCATAATTCTTTAGGTTGGGCTAAACCAATGTGACAACGCATGGATAATCCATGGAGATTTAAACCCATGGATCCTAAGGAATATGGAAGATCATGCACATTAGGGTTTTACATGGTGTAACCCTAGTTTTGCCACACTATATAAGAAGACCCTAAGCTCCTAAAATCGACACTTAAGTAGTCTTTAGAAGAGCTATAGCCGAATTTGGTACAAGACATTCTCTCTCAAGTCCTCCATTGTTGGTGTTGTGTGAAGCATTTGAGGCATCACATTTCGGGTGCTAGGCTCTTAAAGGTCCAAGGAATCAAGCTACAAGTAAAGGTATGTCATCTAACTACTTTTTTTTGTTATACAAGTACCCATGTTTGTATTCTAGTTAGGTTAATGCTATGGAAAATCAAATTGCATATATAATTAGAGAAAACATAAATCCAAAGCATTTAGGGTTGTATGTGCACCTTAAGGTTGTTAGGATGCTCAAAACCTTTCAGTGGTATCAGAGCCTAGGATTGTTTTCTATTATACTTGATGTTTTATTGGTTTTCAAAGTTGGAAAAATCGAATTTCTGCATTCTGTCAAGTGAACTCACCGAGTCCACTGGGTAACTCGACGAGTCCACTTAGAAAATGACCAAATCGACGAGTCCAGTTCATGCACTCGCTGAGTTGGTGCTCATGTGTGAATATTTTCGCGTTTCGGCCAGAAATTGGATTAGGATCATTACCCAAACTGTTTTTTGAACCATGAAACTTGTTTTTTGATATGGTAATGATCATGTTTGTTCAATTAAAAGATAATTGTCATAATTTCAAGATTCGTATTAGTTTATATGATTAGGCTAATTTCTTGAAGATTGATGATATGAATTATCTTACGCTTCTGAGTTTAACAAGACCATGTATATGTTATTTGATTATTGTGTTAATTAAATTAATGATCTAAATGTTTTTAATGGACTCCATAACTTGTTCTCAAGTTATGGAAAATGAATAGTCTCATTTTTAAAAGTGTTATTAAAATCATAGGTTATAGAAAATGAAAAGTTTTTCCTTTTAAAAGCCATTCATAAGTTAAGAAAATGAAAAGTTTTGAATAGTGTCAAAACTTGTCCTCAAGTTTTGGAATTTGTAAAGTCACACTTATGAATACTTTATTTCCACCTAGAATTTTAAAAGTTTAAAATTCAACCCTTATACTGTTATATATATATTATAAGCTTAATAATTATATATATGCATAAGACAAGTCAATCTTACCGTTAGTAGGCCTCATTCACGAAGCCGGTCTATAGGGGGGGGGGTATAAAGTTACTGCCTATAATATGGTGGTTTAATGGGTGTCCACTCTCACCCACCGCTTCCTTGACTGTTGGAGGGTCGTTAGCCGAACGGGTAGGATAAGACATTAATTCTCGTTAAAAGTATAATGAAAATTATAAAGTAACTAAATACTTTATTAAATTTCCAATCATAGTTACTTTAGGAAAAATATGAAATTGATGCTAATCCATGAAATTGCACTTTGCACCTTGCCAAGTCGTTAATGGATCATGTGTGGTTAACCGACTCATTAACTTGGACCAGTAACGATGACAAATGGTAGCTTGATGTTTTTCATATATCGATGGAGCATGTGTGGTTAACCCACACATTGATTAGGTGATAAATGACATCGAGAGTACCAAACACATTTTCATGGTTATGCACACCTTGTTTGTGATCCTCGGTATCCTAGTCACAAACTTGAAGGGCATAATCAAGATTTAAACATGCCATTGAAAAGTTCAATGAATCTCAAAGGAAACTAGGAATTTCAATCCAACTAAAACTTAATAATCTATTTCGTTTTTCATGGTGGAAATTAGTAAATCGTCATCTACCTACCTTCAAATATTTTGCAAGTTGGATTATTACATCCCTCTTCCAAATTGTAAAATATTGTGTTGGGTCCGAGCCTTAATATCCCATTTGGGTGTTATAGTAAGGACTTTTATCTAATCTAAACTTTCTCTTTCCTTTTTTTAGGTGTCTTACAACATTGCTTCTGGCTCAAACCCTGGTAGCTCCTTCTCTCTCATGAACTTGTATGGGAGAGTCATCTTTGATGGTTCCAACTTCAATGTCTGGATTAGGAACATTAGGATGGTCACACGCTATGAGGACAAGGAATATGTCCTAGACAAGGAGCTTAAGGAAATCGATGAGTCTTCTGCTACTCCTAAGGAGATCGCTGAGTTTAGAACTCATGAGAAGGATGCCACCAAAGTGTCTTGTATCATGTTAGCCACCATGACAACTGAATTCCAAAAGTTATATGAGGACTTCTACCCTTTTGAGATGCACCAGGACCTGATGGAAAGATACCATCAGAATGCTCGTCAAGAGAGGTATGTAATCACCTCTTCCATGATAACAACTAAGATGAAGGATGGTGAACCCATCACGACCCACTTGCAGAAAATGAAAAGGTTTGTGAACTGTTTGCTAAAATTGAATGTGACCTTTGATGAGGAGCAGGCTATAGATATTATTCTACACTCCTTACCTCCGTGTTATGATCAGTTCCGCATGACCTATCATATGAACAAGTAAGAGGTCACACTTATCAACCTTCAAGGGCTTTTGAGGACAGCTGAAAGTAGTCTCAAAGGTAAATCGGTTGTTACTACTCCTACCACCGCCCTTGTTCTGGCAATTGGACAAGGGAAGGGGAAGAAGAGGAAGACTACCTCAAAGAGCCGCAAGGGAAAGTCTCTTGATGGATCCTCTTCAAGTGGGACTAAGGTTGGTTCTGATGCTTCCTCTACCATTCCTAAGGAAGTAGAGTGTTTCTATTGTCATGAAAAAGGGCATTGGAAGCGAAGCTGCCCCAAATACTTGCAGGATGTCAAAGATGGGAAGGTTAAGGCCACCCATGCAGGTATTTATACTATTAATGCTTTTCACAATGGTGTTTTTTATTTTAAAGCATTACCTTGTAAAATTCAAGGTCTATAGATATCATTTTACACTCCTTACCTCCATGTTATGATCAGTTCCGCATGACCTATCATATGAACAAGTAGGAGGTCACACTTAGCAAACTTCAAGGGCTTTTGAGGACTGTTGAAAGTAGTCTCAAAGGTAAATCGGTTGTTACTACTCCTACCACCGCCCATGTTCTGGCAATTGGACAAGGGAAGGGGAGAAGAGGAAGGCTCCCTCAAAGAGCCGCAAGGGAAAGTCTCTTGATGGATCCTCTTCAAGTGGGACTAAGGCTGGTTCTGCTGCTTCCTCTACTATTCCTATGGAAGCAAAGTGTTTCTATTATCATCAGAAAGGCACTGGAAGTGAAGCTGCCCCAAATACTTGCAGGATGTCAAAGATAGGAAGCTTAAGGCCACCCATGCATGTATTTATACTATTCTATATAATAACTCGTCACATGCTTGTTCTTAGATCCTTGATACAGGTTGTGGATTTCACATTTGTTCTAATTTGCAAGGACTAAGAAGAAGTAAGGATGTGGAGCACGGGAAGATAAACTTGATCATGGGGAATAGGAAGGTTTCACATGTCACCAAGATTGGAGTTTACTCTTTAATGATTAGTAGTGGGTTAGAGTTAGATTTGAATAATTGTTGCTACTCGTCTGAAATGGCGAGAAATATTATTTCTTTTCATGGTTTGTACAAATAAGATTTTATTTTTTCATTTGATAATGAAATTGGTGCTATTAATGCTTTTCATAATGGTGTTTTTTATTTTAAAGCATTACCTTGTAATGGTGTATATGAAACTATGATGGTTGTAGACAATGTTGAGAGAAAAAATTTGAGACACACTTGAACAAACGTTAGAACAAGTATATAGCGGAATAGTTAATCTGGAAGGATCTAAAAGCTCAACAATAATATTAAGAGTTAGAAGTTAGAGAGCTAGTTGCAGAAAAGTAAAGAAATGTAAATGACAACAATTGTTATATCAAGTATACACATAAGCTGATTCATAACGAGGAGTGCATTCAAACCAAGTTAATAAGTGAGATCAAACTTAGTGATTAAGTCACAGAGGACTTGCTCCAAAGAGAGATTGTGATTGATTAAGAGAGTAAGAAGATTGGATAAGTAAGATAGAAAGAGAACTTTGAGATGTGTATTAGAATTGGATGCGATATATTTTTAAAACATGAGGATGAGCTCTATTTATAGAGACTCAAAAAGATAATAGATTTACAACTATAAGAGTAGCCATGCAAGGCATACTGGACAATAGAGTGTTTTACAGAAAAGACAAATTTAAACTAGATAGAGACCGCGGTACTGAAGACTTCGGTTGATGATTGCTGATGAAGCTTGCTTGACTGCGGTGGCTTGGAGGCTGCGGTGGGTGATTGTTCAAGAGGGTCACTCTTTTGCTTCAACAATTTCCCCCCTAAGTGACCTCTTTAACTTCATCAGCTATCAAGTTTAAGGAACTTGATCATGATCCACCAAGACTTCCTGATGTTCTCCAACTAGTTAATTCTTCTAAGTATTTCGAACTAGACCTCTGCGGTGGTGTGCTTTGATTTTTCAACTGCGTTTCGGCAGATCTCAAGTTGCTTTCTGGTGAGACGATGCATGGCAGTCATAGGAATGAAGTTTTTGACGTTATCAGTCTTCCTCTTGAAAATGACTCCAAGTTCAGGATAGTTGGTTGCACCTAAGGATCTTTCCTCATAGCCTTCGGTAGGCATCGGTGCGGGGTCATGTGGTGGCAGATCAGCAATCTTAGAAATGATGGGATGAATGTCTGCGTTAATCTTGGCGAAGTCACAAACTGTTTCCTTAAGGAAAGTACTGGCCCTTTCAAGTGAAATCTTCATCTTCGGATGCTTCTCAGACTTGTGCTGAAACACCTTAGCGGTGAGAAAGACTTCTTCAGGGTTTATACATGGAAAATCAGCCTGGGTGCGGATGTAGTCGTGTTCCCTCCTGGTCAAAGTGTACTGGATGAACTCAGCCTTCATAAACTTCCGAATCTTGTAATTTTTTTACTGCTGATGGTCTATCGTTAGACCATATATGTTTAACAGGAGAGGCATGCTTAGCAAAGAATTAGCTAAGTCTCTTGAATTCCATCGGCAGTCTTTTGGCGTCAGGAAGGCTGCGATCGAACTGCTCAAATACAGTGAAGTATCTGGCATTTGGTGAAATTGGGACATCCCAGTAACCATCTGAGGGGGTTCGCATAGGTAAGATGTGGGACGTTTTCGTCATCGAGCAATCTTCTATGTGGATTGACCCAAGAGTTTATCAGGGACTCATCCATGACCGTGTCAAATCCATAAAGTCTCCATACTTCTTCAGCGAGCTTGGCTGCCTTCCAATCTCTTTTTCTTTGAGCAGTAGTAGGTGAGTCATCTGAACTCGGAGAAGACATATACTCCACCAGATTCTTGAAGTGCGGGGGTGTCTCTGGTTTTTTAGGAGTATTTTCAACTTGAATAGGGGAGTTGTGAGGTGGAGTGTGATGAGATGGTTGCGGTGAAGGTTGTGGTGTGGGAATTTTTCCGATTGCGGTGTGGGAATTTTTTCAGTAGAGACAGGGGGAGTTTGATGGTGTGAGATGGAGTGGTTGGAATGATGGACTTCTTCACTTTCCCCTCTTGAGGAGTTCAGACCCGGAGCCTCCTCAAGCCATTGACGAAGGTCAACAACCTTGTTAAACACCACTTGAAATTGTGCTTTGAGGGCTTCGGCCAGTTGTTGATTATTGGGGACGGAGGGGTTGAAGAGTAGTCTGTGGATCTCCTTGGTGAGGTGAAGAATTTCTGGACCGTGGAAGTTGGCAGACAGAGATCGTTGCATTCTGTTGATTGTTGTTTGAAGAACGAAGATTGCGGACTCATAAGCAGTGTGAGTCTCAGCAATCAAGTTCTCAGAATGTGAGGCTTGATCCGCAATGGCTGCTTGGAGATCGGTTTTGATTGCGGTAACCTTAAATATGAGGCGTTCCGCAGCAGCCATGAATTCTCTGTGATCAGCTTGACGATTATTGTTAAGTGACCTGATCCTCATTTCGACCTTCAGAGAGATACGCTCCGCAACCATTCTCTCTCTGGCTTCCAGCCTTTCGATTCTTTCCATCAGGGACTGCGGTCCAGGAATGTCTTCTGGTTGCGGTTGATTAGGCTTGAACGCAACTAAGATTTGATCAACCATGGCCTGTAGACTGAGAAATTCCTTCCTTGTCACCACATTTTTCTTCTTCTTCTTCTTCTTTTGCTTGGGCTTGGACGTTGAGTGATGAGAACCACTCGATTCTTCGTCTTCATCAAACATCATTAGATCGTCATCTGAAGGAGAGGGTTTGTTTACCTCTTGAGGTTAATTATCATCAAAGCCAAAAATGGGAGCAGAGCTCACTTCAATTTCCGGTTCGTCATCTTGTGAACCTTCAGCAGTGGGAGAGGGGGAAGCTTGAGAGACATGCTGATCAGCAACGACTTCCTGAGCTTTCTGAACTATTTTGGCCATTGTGGACATCCAGTATTGAACCTTGAGGATGGTGGCTATGGTATTGGCATTGTTTATGGTATCTGCCCAATACTTGGCCACAACTTGTATCTCTTGTTGCTTGATCTGCTATTGTTTGATTTGTTGATCCTTGCGAGCTTGGAATGCCCTACGAAAAGCGGCATATTTCTTGGCTTCAGCCTCATTTGAGGGTTGATATTTTCTCCAAGAATCACTTGAGTTTTCACCGTCAATTCCTTGTTCACGCACCAAGGTGTCCCTTGGGTTCACGGATCCTTGCACATTTGTGCTCACCGTGCCTAAACCACCTGTTTCTAATGAAAGCAGAGTAGGATTTCCTGAGCTTCCTCGGTCTCCTTGACCCGTAGTCAAGTTTGGCCTCGACTCAGTTTTGGCATGGGCGGAAGAAGTGCCCCGCGGATGGGAATGTGTTTATAGTGTTTGGGTGACGTTCAACAGGATAGAGTTCAACTCCTCGGATGAAAAGATATGCAGTCGGGAAGCCCTGGAGACGAGAACTAGTATTATCCCTTTGGGAATGTACTAGGGGGAGTCTCCTCTTTGCTGTGATTCAAACTCACTTTCTGAGTCTGAAAGGAAAACGATAGTGGTGTTGAATGGATGTGCATGCATCCCAAGGACTACCGGAGCCTGTTGAGAGGCTGAGGTATCGGTCCAGTCATGCATTTGGCTAGTAGGATCAGGTTTTCGTTTCTTAAGGATATAGATGGGTTGGTTATCCTCTTCAGAATCATTGCTGGAGTCATGGTGACTTGGTTCAGTAGTTGTGATTGCGGGTGGTGTTTTTCTTTTCTTTGAGGGTTTGGAAGGTTTGGGGGCATCCTTTTTGGGAGTTCCAGATTTCTTTGTGTTGTGGGGACCATGGAGAGAAGAAACCTTGTGTTTGCGTCTTTGAGAGACGTTAGAAAGAGTTGTAGAGGAAGGGACTGTGGTACCTTCAGGGTTTAAGGCTGCGGATGGAAGAGGCAGGGTAGGAAGGTATGGGTCAATACCTTCCGTAGCCTCAATGTGGTCTGAGACATCAGCAGTCTCGAGACCAAGGGTAGAAAGAATATGAGTAGCGAGTCTGCAGATTGGACCAAAAATAGTTTGATCAGAGGAAGGGTTGTACCTTTTTAGATCTTTGGTGACAAAGAAGTTGATGTCATCACCCATGTCAATCTTTGCATCCGCATGCAAGTCAGATATGCAGAGAGACTAGAACCTAGCAAAAGTAAGCTCGGATGGGTTCTGCCTTGGGCTCTCTTTGGGAATGTATTGCAGAATGTCATCCCAAAGGATCTGACCGTAGTTCACATCGTGGCCGGTGTAGATGCTCCAAACCAGTTCCAAAAGCTTTAGGCCCATGTTATCCGTGCCACCGGTTCTGCCGGACAGACTGCGGATGATAAAGTAGCATACAAACTGCCAGACCACAGGCAATTGATTCTTCTTGAATTCACCAATTCCTTTGATCTTCTTCTGATAGCCCATCTGATACAGTGCTGAGGTGATGTCCGCCATTGATGGTGTGAAGAACTTAATGGAGGGATGAACAAGCAGATTGATGGCATTGAGAAATTTTTCTTTGGATAGAATGACCAAAGAATCATTTATAAGATTTAGGTGGACTTCCTGGGGGTTATCGATTAGGCGATAGGCAGAGAAAGCACATTTATAGAGAGTGGAGAGTGGAACAACGTTTGTGAAAGCATCGAATGGTCCAAATAGAGGATGATTCTTCAAGAACTTGATCATCAGTTTTGTGGGAGCATTGTATGTGGGTTGATCTTCGAAAACTGCTCTGAAATTGCTAGAGGCAATTATGGGAGAATCTGAACCAGTTGGGTTCACTGATCCAGAAGCTTTGGATTGTTTCTTTGAGACACCGGATTTCACCATTGTTGAGTTTGAAAGAGCTTGAAGAATGCAGAAAAGGATTAAGGATTTTGAGAGCGTAAATGTTTCTTTGTGGAGAAGAAAAGAGTTTTATAGTGGTTTATTGGAGCGGGAAACGTTTTTTTTTACCTAAGAGAAATTGGGTAAAAAATGTTTGGGTTTATCTTTGAATTAGCATCTTTAATCTTAACCACAGATTGACAAAAAGGGATAAAGATTGAAATTGAGATTAACCAGAAAAGGACCCTGCATTTAATAAAATGTCAGATGTTGAATCACGTTTTAAGAACGTGTGGAGGGGGTGAGAAAAATCCGTTGGATAAAGTAGAAGTTGTAACGGATGTGATGGTTTGGGGTAATAGGAAAAGACATATTAGAGGATTTGATTTGGAAAATCTTTTATTTTGTCATCATACCTAAAATAGGTCTGAAACGAGATTTAGAGAAAAAGAATGAGATAGTATTCCCAAAGGAATGTTTTTATTTGATGAAGGATCATTAAATAGCACACTATGTTTTTTTTATTTGAAAAAGAAAGATCAGTCTGAGAAACAATTTATGTAACTGTGGATGAACACATCATTGCGGATGGCTTCTTTGGTATTGTGGATGACTATAGTGGGAGAAACTGAGAAGAGTACTTGTACAAAAGTTAGTAATAACAAGCAATAAAGACCCATGAAAGATAGATATAACATATGGTTGCGGTACATAGACTGCGGTACACAAGATATACCAAAACCATCTATTATAAATGTCTTTCAGCTAGGACCGCAATGGAGACCAAGAGGGACTGCGGTACATATCAATCCAAGAAGAATTGAGGGTACAGATTCATCATCCCTAACATTTGTAAGAATGCATTGAGTTTAGTCAAGAAAAGTGCTTTTGTAAAGACATCAGCAATCTCTTCATGAGTAGGGACAAAAATGAGTTCTGTTACCTTTCAGAATACGGTATTTGATGGAATGATACCGTAGTTCAATATGTTTTGTCTTGGAGTGCTGAATAGGATTATGAGAAATCTCTATGGCACTTTCAGAATCAAAGTAGATTGGTATCCACTACATTCTATATCCGTAGTCTAATAGTTGTGTCTTCATCCATAGAACTTGAGAACAACAGTTGGTTGCAGCCACATATTATGCTTCCGTGGTAGACAAAGAAACACAACTTTGTTTTCTTGAGGACCAGCTGACAAGGCTACCTCCCAAAAATTGACATCCACCAGATGTACTTTTTCGATCAAGTTTGCATCCAGCATGATCCGCATCGGTAAAAGCTTGCAGATTAAAATCATTGCCTGTAGGGTACCATAGACCAAGAGATTTGCTTCCTTTCAAGTACCGGAGAATTTGTTTGGCTGCGGTCATGTGTGACACTTTTGGGTCAGCCTAATACCTTGCACATACACCAGTAGCAAATACAATGTACGGTTGGGTTGCGGTTAGGTACATAAGAGAACCAATGATACCTCTATAAGTCTTGTGATCCATTGATTTTCCAGAGGGATCAACAGAGATCTTATATCTGAAGGCCATAGGGACCTTAGCCGAGGAGCGGTTGTCCATAGAGTATTTCTTTAAAAGTTCAGTGGTGTACTTCTCTTGATGAATGAATATCCCTTGTTGAATTTGTTTGACTTGAAGACCTAGAAAGAAGTTAATCTCTCTATTCATGCTCATTTGAAATTTGTTTGTCATGAGCTTAGCAAAATCATTCACCATTCCTTGATCACTCGATCCAAAGATAATATCATCCACGTATATTTATACAAGCATAAGGTGGTCACCGTTTGCTTTTCTAAATAACATGGGATCAATCACTCCTCTTTTGTAGCCTGAAGAGACTAGAATTTCAGAAAGAGTCTCGTACCAAGCTCTTGGAGCTTGCTTCAGACCATAGACTACCTTTTGAAGCTTGTAGCTATGGTCAGGGAATTCAATATTTTCAAACCCGGGAGGTTGTTGCAAATAAACATCTTCTTTGAATTCCCCATTGAGAAAGGCACTCTTAATATCCATTTGGTGTACCTTGATGTTTTTGTGGGCAGCATATGCTAAAAAGATTCGAATTTCTTCCATTCTTGCCACCGGAGCATATGTTTCGTCGTAGTCAACACCTTGTAGTTGACTATACCCTTGTGCAACTAGTCTTGCCTTATTTCTGATAACCGCACCAGATTCATCTAACTTGTTCTTGAACACCCATCTTGTTCTAACAATAGTATGGCCTTGTGGTATGGGAACAAGTTGCCACACTTTGTTTCTTTCGAATTCTTACAGTTCTTCTTGCATTGCAGAAATCCAATCAGGTTCCAATAAGGCTTCTTTGATTGATCTGGGATCGACTGCGGACATGAAAGTTGCGTAGTGACACTAGTCAGATAAGTCCTTGGCATATCGAGTCTGGATACCTGCAGATGGATTGCCAATGATTTGACCTGGTGGGTGGTCCTTCGTCCATACGTGTAGACGAGGCATCAGATGGTCAGCAGCTGCGGTAGAAGGAATGTCTTCAATATCAGAGGTTTCTTCGGATGGGAATTGCAGTTCCCCCTGGATTTGAGAACATCCTGCAGAGTTATTTTGGCTTGTTGGAGCGAGAATGAAATTTTCTTGAGCAGCTTGGAGAGGTTCCCCCTGGATTGTTGATGGGAGTTCCTCTGGAACCTGAGAAGGTTCCCCCTGGACTGCTGATGGGAGAGAAATGATTTTTGAATCGGTTCGAGTGTCGATGGTTTCTATGATTTCGTCATCTGAATCCAAAGATACGTTTGATGGTAGTGATTTTTTGAGGAGAGGAGCTTGAGCATCATCAAATACTGGAACCTCGATGGTTGTTGCTTGATCCAGAGTAGAGCTTTCCCCCTCAACCGGAGAGGTGAAAGTATCGAGAGATGCTACTTCGGATAGAGACGGATCAGAAATATCAGCGTGTTGTTGTTGAGCAGTTGGTGACACTAGAACTTCGGACAATTTTTCAGTTTTAACAGGGTCGAAAAGATCATCATAATTGACTTCAACCAGGTTTAGAGGACTTGAAGAAGCAGGAATGTCACTTTCCATGATGGCAGTGGTTTCAATAGATGGAGGGGGTGTTGCGGATGTAAGAGTCATCGAACTTCGCATCGAAACTTTCAATGATTAGCCTTGTACGTCTGATAAGAACCCGGTAAGCAACCTTGTTCATAGAATAGCCAAGAAAAATGCCTTCATCGGACTTCGGTGCAAATTTGTTAAGCCGGTCTCTGTTGTTGATCACAAAACATCTACACCCAAAGATGTGAAAGAAATGAACATTTGGTTTATGGTTGTTGAGTCCCTCATATGGTGTCTTGTTGAGGCATTTGCACACAATGCTTCAGTTCTGAACGAAGCACGCGATTGCTACAACTTCAGCCTAGAAGTAAAGTGGAAGATGTGCGAAGTTGAGCATGGATCTGGCTGCTTCAACAAGAGTATGGTTCCTTTGCTCTACTACACCATTTTGTTGAGGTGTATAAGGAGCTGAAAAGTTATGAGAGATACCTTTTGACACCAAGAAGTTGTTGCGTGGATGGTTAGTGAATTCAGTGCCATTATCACTGTGGATGCGTCTTACAAAGAGCTTGATTTGGAGTTCTATCTGTTTGATGAAGTTGATGAGAACCTATGGTGTTTCGGATTTGAGTCTGAGGAAGAATACCCTAGTGAAGCGAGTGAAGTCATCAACTATAACCAGTATGTACTTTTTGTGATGAAGACTGGATACGGTTGATGGACCGCAGAGATCAATGTGTAGAAACTCGAGTGGTTCAGATATTGAAGAGTCAGTCACCATGGGGTGACTTGCTTTGGACTGCTTACCACATTCTCAAGCAAGACATAGAGTGTCATTGCTGAACTTGAGAATGGGTAATCCTCTGACCAGCTCTCCAGTAACCAAGGTGTTGATATACTTGAAGTTGAGATGAGCGAGCTTGCGGTGCCATAACCAGCTAACTTCGGATACAGCTTTGGAGAGAAAGCACAGCTGCGGTTTTCCAATGATGAGAGAGACATCCAGAGGATACATGGTACACTCGGATCGTGACTTGATCAAGAAGGTGCTCTTATCACTCATCATAACATAACAAAATTGATCATCAAACTCAACTCGATGGCCTGCCTTACATAGTTGGCCAACACTGATGAGATTGTGTTTTAGAATTTCTACATAAGTGACCTTCTAAATTGAGAAGTTCCCCGTAGTGAGTACACCGTAACCTTGGATGATTCCATTCGCATTGTTGTCGAATGTAACATTTCCACCATTGTATATAGGCCTGAAATCCCTAAGGTATTCTAACCTTCAGGTCATGTGCAAGAAGCAGGCACTGTCAATTAACCATTCATCTTCTTGTTCCTCCTTACACAAAGCCTGAGAATTACACGATAGTTTAGGCATCCAAACTAGTTTGGAGCCTGGGACAACAGGTGAGTTTCTGAGTGATGCATGGACTGGTTTCGTGTCAACTTTTAAACCTAGTCCTGGATGTTTGTGCAATTTTGGAGTGTAGTGTGTTTTTGTAAAGTTACGAGGTTTTTGATTTTTGCAACTACACTGACAATCACAGGTTGAGATTTTGTCTTTAGTTCTGATACCTTGTTTGGTCAGCGGTCTAAAGGAAGAGTTGTTTGAATTTTTGCTAGACCGAGGTTGAAAATATCTGACATGAGTGTTGTCATTTTTCTAAAAAGTTTGTTTTGAAATAGGTTTAGCACGTGTAGATCTTTATGTCCTTTTCGTTAGATTTGGTAAAATACCCTTCCATTTGTGAAAAGTTTGACGTGACTTCAAATGTGTTGGAGTGGGTAAAATACCTTTCCATTTCGGATCATCTGAGGAATAGATTTGAAAAACACCGTTTTGAAAAGACTTTGAACCCTTTTTAGTCGTGTCAGATGACTTAGGAATGACTGTTGAAACTGTACATTCCTTTTTGAATGTTTTCTTGGTGGTAGGTTTTTTTGAAAAATAGTGAGAGAAAACAAATTTTTCTGGACTTTTGGACTTTTGGACTTTTGGGATCTGACATGCCTTTTTTTTTTTGAAAATATTTGTCTATTTGTGCCTCGGGAGTGAAGTTCTTCTTTGAAAGCCGTTTTAGCTAAGGATTTTGGTGAACCGTAGTCTTTGTTATTCAACTACCGTTTCCTGGAATCCTTGGAAATTTTGTGAAAACGTGGGCTTGATTCATCAGAACTTGAGGATTCTGGGATTTGGGAACATTGACCTACTTCAAAATTTTCTGTGGGTAATTCATGAAAAATTGTTTAAAGTGTGGCAGAACTTTTGTTTGAAGACTGCGGTGAGGATGACTTGACTACCGCAGAGTATGTCTTAGTTGGGACTTCAGTGGGACTTATGTGAGACTTTTGACTACAGTAAGGAACACTGCGGTCTGAGGACAGAGATGGAAAGTCTTTAGAAATTTCGGTATCCTTAATGACAATTTCTTCATCCACTACGGATGAGTTTTGAGAACTTGGGAAAATAGTACTACTGATAGGAGTTTGATCACATGTGTGATCAGAAACCTCAGGCACAATTTCCTCAATAACACAATTGTTGCTTAGATTGTGAATTCTACCGAAATGAGTTTTGATATCTTCGGGAAAAGTCTTGTCATGGACTGGGAAATGAAATTCACGGTCTGGAAGGACATAAAGTCTGTCTTTGTTGAACTGGGGTGAGGAATCCATTGCGGTAGAATATCCATTGGACCAACCCCAATTGTATGTATTGTCCACGGTTCCATTATTTACCAAATTTTCAATAGCTTCACTTTCATTGAATTTTTTTTCGATTAAAAGATTTAAACGTACAATTTCAGTTTGAGCGAAATCTCTCTAATTCAACTCTATCTCTAATTGGGTTTCACTCAACATTCTTGCATCTTTTTCTAACTCTAAATCTCTTTCTAACATAGCCATTTTGAGTATTTTGTTGTCCAGTCGTCCTCTCACATGGAACATCTCCTGGGACGCAATGTTCTTCTCATCTAAGGCTTTGTTATAGTATGTAAGGACGGCAACACATGTGACATTAAGATTATCTATGTAAGGTTGATAATCATGCATTCTATAATTTAGAGTTTGAATCATGAGTTTTACCTATTCAACGATGCTTAGAGTTCCATCCTTTTACATGTAGCAGTAGTTTTTGTTCATGTTTGAAGAACCATCATCATCCGCAGTTGCCATCATGCAGATTTTCCTTTTGCCATTAACACTGCTAATAGATTCATATTCGTCTCCGGATGACCAGACTTGATGGTCTCTCTTGACATGGGCTACGTATGCCCTTGCTTTCTCCTTTTCTTCCAACTCTTGAGCGATTCTAAGGCAGAATGCTCTGTCTTTAACTACATTGGCCTTGCAATCTCTTGCGAAGTGATTCTCTTTGTTGCATTTGTGACAAACAACATCAGTATTGTCTTCCGAGGGAGTACCGGAGTCAGAGGTTTGAGTAGGCTGCGGTGCTTCCTTAGGTTGAGTATTGTGGGATTGCGGTGGTGGATCAGAATTTTTAGGATAATGTGAGTGATTTGTTTGTGGTTTGAAGTTACGATTGAAGGGTGGTTTGTTGAATTGTTGGTTTTTGCGAAAGGAATGAGGTGGTAGTCGATTGAATTGTTTGCTGACAAGAGCGATTGGCTTTTGAAATTCTTCTTCATCCTCATGCTCCGTATCAGCTTCGTATGACTGCGGTGAAGTATCATACGGGGGAGTGTAAGATTGGTTTTGTGGGGTTTGTGCTATGAGAGCCAGAGGTCCTCGGAAGTCAGCATAGTCTTTGAGTACGGTGGATTCCTCTGCTTGGAGTTCCCCATAGAGTTTATAGAGTGATAAGGAATGAATCTTTCTATCACCTTGAACTATCATTTTGGCCGTAGTCCAATGTCTTCCCAAGCCATTAAGGAACTAAAGATTTGTTTCATGGTTACTGCGGATGGTGCCCGCATTGGATAACTTGGTGACAATCAGTTTGAATCTTTTGAATGAGTCTTCCAAGCTTTCGCCAGTGTGAGCTTTGAAGTTGTTGAACTCGTTGAGTGCAGTTGTGAGATTCTTGTCTTGAGCTTGCTCTGAGCCTTCGTACAGATTCTTGAGAACATCCCAGATCACTTTTGCTGATTTGCAATTTATGATAATATCAAAGTTGTCAGGAGCAACTCCACATGAGATTTCATAAAAAGCAACAACATCATTTTCCATTTTATCTAGATCATCCTTTGTGGGACAACTCATGGCTGGTTGACCTCCTCCAAGTCTTGTTGTAGCTCCATCTGTTTGGACTGGTGTAAGGACTGGAACATGTGGTCCTTCTTCTATGGATCGCCGTAGATCTCTACCAAGTCTTCCTAAGTATCTTTACATTCTTTGTGACCAGTGATGATATTCATTTGCAACCAGTATTGGGGCTCGATTTGAACCACCAACACTGTTGGAAACATTCAGAGATAACGATTGTGCCATGTTTTGAAGTTTTTTTTTTGTTTTTTTTTATTTTTAGAAATGAGCTTCAGTGGTATAGAAGGCTCTTCGAAAAATCAGAGTTCCGATTTTCAAAAAGCAACCACTATGGCTCTGATACCAATTGTTGAGAGAAAAACTTTGAGACACACTTGAACAAACGTTAGAACAAGTAAATAGCGGAATAGTTAATCTGGAAGGATCTAAAAGCTCAACAATAATATTAAGAGTTACAAGTTAGAGAGTTAGTTGAGGAAAAGTAAAGAAATGTAAATGACAACAATTGTTATATCAAGTATACACATAAGCTGATTCATAACGAGGAGTGCATTCAAACCAAGTTCATAAGTGAGACCAAACTTAGTGATTAAGTCACAGAGGACTTGCTTCAAAGAGAGATTGTGATTGATTAAGTGAGTAAGAAGATTGGATAAGTAAGATAGAAAGAAAACTTTGAGATGTGTATTAGAATTGGATGCGATATATTTTTAATACATGAGGATGAGCTCTATTTATAGAGACTAAAAAAGTTAACAGATTTACAACTCTAAGAGTATCCATGCAAGGCATACTGGACAATAGAGTGTTTTACAGAAAAGACAAATTTAAACTAGATAGAGATTGCGGTACTGAAGACTTCGGTTGATGATTGCTGATGAAGCTTGCTTGACTGCGGTGGCTTGGAGGCTGCGGTAACTGATTGTTCAAGAGGGTCACTTTTTTGCTTCAACAGACAACTTAGGAAATAATGTGTTGCACATTGATTCTTCCAATGAATTGGATAAGGCATGCTTGTGGCATTGTCATCTTGGACATTTCAGCAAGAAGCGCATAGGCCAACTCCAAAGGCTAGAGTTTTGGAGTCATTAAACTTAATGTCGGATGACACTTGTGAATCTTGATTTTGTGGAAAGATGAACAAGTCACCCTTCACTGGTACTTGTGAAAGGGGTGAAGGTTTGTTGGACCTCATACACAATGATGTGTGTGGACCCTTTAGAACCGCCACATGGGATGCTAACCGCTTCTATGTGACTTTTATTAATGATTATAGCAGATATGGATATATCTACTTAATCAAACATACGTCGGAAACCTTTGAGAAATTCAAAGAGTTTAAACAAAAAGTGGAGATTCAGTTGGGCAGGAAGATAAAGATGCTCCAATTCGATCAGGGTGGTAAGTATCTTAGTATCGAGTTCCAAGACTACCTCAAGGAATGTGGGATTGTTTCATAATTGACGCCACATAGGACAGACACTGCTTAATGCTGTGGCTGAGAGGCGCAATCAAACCTTGTTGGACATGGTTCGTTCCATGATGAGTCGAGCTTCGTTACCTATCTGATTCTGGGGGTATGCCTTAGAGATTGCCGCCCATATCCTTAATCTTGTCCCAACTAAGAAGGATGTCAAAACACCTCACGAGATGTGGACAAGGAAGGAGACATAAAGGTTTGGGGTTGCGAGGATTTCGTGAGATGTGAGACTCACGACAAGCTCAAACCTCGTAGTGAGCGGTGTATTTTCATCGGCTACCCACATAAATCCTTTGGTTATCTCTTGTATAGACTGAGTGACAATGTTGTCTTCGTTGCGAGGAGAGGAGTCTTTCGTGAGAGAGAGCTCATAGGCCAAGGGGAAAGTGGGAGGCGATTTGACCTTGAAGAGATTCAAGAGTCAAGTGGTAAAGGAACCTCAAACACTAGCAATCAACCTGAGGAGGAAACTCCTGTTGAGCCGATTGATGAGTCTGTACCTCTGAGGCGTTCCAGTAGAGTTAGTGTTCCACCTGTGTTGCATGGTTTCCATATAACATCTAAGGGTGATACATTTATCAGTGATAGCACACTGATAAATTTTGATGAACCTAACAACTACAAGGAAGCCATGGCAGGCCCCAAGTGTGCTAAATGGAATGAGGCTATGGACAGCGAGATTCAGTCCATATATGACAATCAAGTTTGGAACTTGGTTGACAAGTACTGAGTCGTAGGACAGTTGGGTGCAAATGGATCTTCAAGAAGAAGACTGCCATGGATGTGAAAGTACACACATACAAGGTGCGGTTGGTTGCGAAGGGCTTTACTCAAAATCTAGGAGTTAAATATGATGAGACCTTCTCACCAGTAGCGAAGATTAAGTCTATTAGGGTTATGCTAACCATAGCTACATTTCATGATTATGAAATATGGCAAATAGATGTCAGAACTGCTTTCCTTAATGGAAAGTTCACTGAGGATGTTTACATGAGTCAGCCAGAGGGTTTTCTTGATGCAAAGTACCCTAATACAGTGTGTAAGATTGAGAAATCCATTTATGGATTGAAACAAGCATCTCGCAGATGGAATCTTTTTTTCGATGAGAAAGTCAAAGAGTTTGGATTTTCGAGAAGCGAGGATGAGTCGTGTGTATATGTCAAAGCTAGTGGGAGTACAGTTAGATTTTTGGTGTTGTATGTGGATGACATACTTCTCATAGGAAATGACATCCCAACCTTACAGGTGGTTAAGTCCTGCCTTGGGAAGTGTTTCACTATGAAGGACCTCGGAGAAGCTGCCTATATTTTTGGGATAAGGATATTGAGAAACAGGAGTAAGATATTAATTGGACTTAGTCAAAGTACCTACTTGGAAAAGGTGTTGAAAAGATTCAACATGATGGATCCAAGAAAGGTGACTTACCGATCTAGAGCAATGCCAAACTGAGTAAAACTCAAAGTCCGAGTACAGAGGCTGAGATAGCTGTGATAAGTCGAATACCATATGCTTTCGTTGTTGGCTCGATCATGTATGCTATGACATGTACTCGCCCTGATGTGGCCTTTGCTTTGAGCATGGTCAGTAGATATCAAGGGAATCCTGGCAAGGCACACTGGAATGCGGTAAAGAACATTCTCAAATGCCTGTGGAGGACTAAGGAATGGGTCCTTACCCTCGGTGGGAGTGATGACTTGAGAGTGGTGGGGTATAGTGACGCCAAATTTCAGACCGACAGAGATAATTTCCACTCTTAGTCGGGCTGGGTATTTACCCTGAATGAAGGAGAAATAACTTGGAAAAGTTCCAAGCAGGAGATAGTAGTTGATTCAAATTTTGAATCAGAGTACATAGCATCAAGTGAGGCGGCAAAGGAGGCAATATGGCTGAAGAACTTCATCGGAGACCTTGGAGTTGTACCAGCTATAAAGGAGCCTATGGAGATTTTCTGTGACAACGAGAGTGCAATTGCCTTAGCCAAGGAACCAAGGGATCATGGCAGATCCAGGCACATCGACAGAAAATACCACTTCATAAGACATCAAATAGAAGAAGGACTCCTCATAACAAAGAGGGTATTGTCTGAGGAGAACCCAGCAGATCCCCTCACGAAGGGACTGAGTAGGGTTAAGCACTTACAGCATGCAAGGCGCATCGAGCTGAAGGACAATATGAGTTTTAATGATTAGATAGTTTTGAAACTTGTAATAGTGGAAATAAAATTGACATTTGATGATTAAATAAAAGGTGTTTTTTTATTTATAAGTAATGTTACTATCTTGTGTCAATCATTTACTATTGTTTCACTTTGCATGTTTTGACTTCTAGAATAATTATATTATTCAAACCATCCACATTCGATCATACTTTGGAAGTAGGTACTGAAGCAAGACTGCCATGAATTTGGCTTGTAGATTGTCTAAATTGTATTAGACATAGCAAAGAATTGGTACAACATTCATTAGTGCTCATAAGGTTTGAGTATTGGATTAAACCCACGGTCACTTGTATCACTTCATGGAATTTATCTTGAGTGATTGTGAGACAATAATGTCATATAAGTCTTCAAACCAAGAGATATGAGTTGTTGACTATAAGTTGGTTGTACATTGATAGTACGCAACCGCATCAGTTACTTAATACTATAAAACGTGGTGTTGTGTGCAATTCAACGAGTATTTAGTACAAGCATATGAGTCGAAGTTTATGTGTTCATTTTAGTCCTTCAAGGATTAATAGCGATATCTTGGGCCCCTCGATGATTTTGTTTTGACTTATGTGTCGGGCCCGGTCAGAACTAAATTGATGTGTTCGATTAAGTTCTATGGCAAACAAATCGGAAATCGTGAAACAAACTGTTGGAAAATAAGTATGATGTTGTTCCACGTATTTGTCTGGCTGATATCTTGAAGTACAGAGGATTATATGATCACTTATCTAAAATGGAGCGTCACAGTTCGACAGAGGCTTTCAAGAGCTACGATTGCTAGTTGGTGTTTTTAGTTGTACTTGTAGTTATAGTTATTAGACTTATCCAAGTGGGAGACTGTTGTATTTAGAGTCTAATCCCATAACTATAATTGGTATGTACTTGATCCGAGAGTAGCATGGTCCATTTGGGTTGCATGGCACCATGACAATTTGTTAGGATGGACTTTTGTGAAGAGGATATTTATGATTTATAAAAATATATTATAAGTTCTAATATATTAATTTGAAATCATATTATTTAATTAGTATTGATCAAGAGTTTATTTGGAATTAATTTAGTGATCAAAAGAGATTAATTAAATATATGGGGATTGATTGTGTAAATCATTGATTCTTATAATGTGGGCCAATGATCCAAAATTCTTTAGGTTGGGCTAAACCAATGTGACAACCCATGGATAATCCATGAAGGTTTAAAACCATGGATCCTAAGGAATATGGAAGGTCATGCACATTAGGGTTTACATGGTGTAACCCTAGTTTTGCCACACTATAAAAGAAGACCCTAAGCTCCTAAAATCGACACCTAAGTAGTCTTTCGAAGAGCTATAGCCGAATTTGGTGCAAGACATTTTATCTCATGTCCTCCATTGTTGGTGGTGTTGTGTGAAGCATTTGAGGCATCGCATTTGGGGTGTCAGGCTCTTAATGGTCCAAGGAATCAAGCTATAAGAAAAGGTATGCCATGTAACTAGTTTTTTTGTTATAGAAGTACCCATGTTTGTATGCCAGTTAGGGTAATGCTTTGGAAAATCAAATTGCGTGGATAATTAGAGAAAACATAGATCCAAAGCATTTAGGGTTGTATGTGCACCTTAAGGTTGTTAGGATGCTTAAAACCCTTCAGTTTATTCGTCGTCCTTTATCTTACACCAACGGAATGAAATTAACCTTCACAGATCATGGTTTTTCTTGTATGACACACTCAGAATGTATTACTTTTCTCAAACGTTTTACGCAATTTGATTGTAAAAAGCTATAGTACTGTGAGCCAAGTGCTCCTCTTTTGAGTGGCCTTATGCATATCTTGAATGAAATGGAATATGTAGGTTTCATCTTTGATGCATATAGAATTGATGGTCAAATATCCATTTATATGGACCATATTAGTGATTGAATAGATGATATGTTTGAGTCAGAAGGTGGAGATGATGACCTTGATTCTTGCATTAGTGGTGGGGATGATGACACAGGTACCCTTAGGGATGTGGCAGTGGATTTTAATGAGGAAATAGTTACTATGAATAGGAAATATAATGATGAATATTTGACTAAATTGTGTGCCCAAAAAGAGGGGGAGCAGGAGGATACCAATTACGATGTAGAAGATTGTGACAACCCGGAATCTTTATCTAAAAGTTATCTCGATCAATGAAAGCCATACTTGTTTCTGCTACCTTTTAGCCCAGTTAAGGGTCTGTTTGAGAGTTTCTAAGCCTAGTGTAATGTATGAATGCATGCTAGGATGAGTTAACTTGTTATCGGGAGGATTAATCCGAACCAGAAAACCACTCACAAGGTGTTCACGGCTGGAAACTAGGTTCACGGACGTGAACTACCTCCTATATATATATATATATATATATTATATTATATATATATATATATATATATATATATATATATATATATATATAAGAGTGACCCCTTTTCCTCCTCACTTCTCCTCCTCCCAACCGTGAACACCCCCATTGTGACACCCCCATACCAGAAGGAGGAAACGTCCGGAGGCGGGTGACTTCATTGTGCAGTATCATAACAATTGATTATAAATGAAACAGAGCAATCCAAACATCATACATTTAGATAACAAACTTACATTGTTTACATATTGTACTCGTCCTTCGATTTACATAAAAGAGATATAAGCAGAAAAATTTCAAACTACAGCTAAATAGTCCTGCATCCGCGTCCCTTGTTACTTGCTTACTAGATCCCTGAAAATACAAGTCGTTTTGAAAAGCTTCAACTAAATATGGTGAGTTCATAAGCGTTTTTGTATAAAATAGTTTTACACTTGTTTAGAATTGTATTCATTGTAGTTTCAAAAAATCCGATATTTTCTATAAAATCATTTGAAGTCTTGCTTTGAAAATCATGGGTATATGCGTGCATGTCAATACTTTGATTCATCCTTATAAGGGGTGATCTTTGAAAAGTAGTATAGTTTGTAAAGGCGAGTTGTTTTCGAGAATAGTTCTTTTGGATAGTAATAACCAACTGTTTCAAAAAAAATCCCCTACTTCCAAAAAGAATACAATTGTAATTCTTGTTTTTCTTATCGGGTATAAGTGAGTGTGCGTTCTAGTTTATCATTATCGAAATCGTATAAAATTGTTTTCCTCCAGAAAATCCTATATTTTCTGCTATAAAATATTCGTAAGTTTTGTTTCCAGTTGTGTATACTTGCACGTGTTTGTGTGTTAGTTTATCGTTTTCAAATCGTTTACAAACATTTTCCCCAGAAAATCCTATGTTTTCTTATTGGTAAAATAGCAGTATTAAGACTCTAATACTTGTTAGGTGAAAGAAATCAACATGGCAATTGTGGACATTCTACGCAATGAAAAAGGACAGTCAACACAAAGTGCAAAAACTTATTTACGAGGTTTTCCTTACATAAATTTGTAGATAACATAACATATTCTAGTGAGTCGTTATAACCATACTAATATGACGAAGACCTGTTTTGGCGTTTCTCAGGCACCCTTGATTTGATAAAGACATTTGTCACCCTAGACTGGCCGGTCTAGCTGTAGCGAACAACGAAGGTCCGAGGTGTCAACCCCATCTAGATCTATACACAAATTCATGCTCTCCCTCCAGGAGACTCTGGCTATAACTCCTTATAGGTTTTTAGACGTACACTAATAGTTATATATTTAGGTACTTTTGAGATTTGTTTGACAAGAATATTAACAACCTTTTGAGCAATCGTTGAGATCCATTATTCGTTAGATAAATAATCAAATTCGTATTCTTTGAATAGAAATATCGTTCTCGTTCCATATTGTTTATTGTGCTTGTTAACTGGGTGCTTGTGTTCGTTCTGTTTCGTTTATTGAAAAATAAGCCATTTTGAACGTTTAACAAAATGACCCAACATTATCGGAAATGGGAAAAATGGTCTTTCCTTTCTATAAGTTGTCGGCTAAGGCCCATATTAGTCAAGAGAAAAGTGTCAAATTTTAATTTGTGTAAATTCGAGACTGCAGGTTATGACACACATGTTCTGTTTCATGACATATAGAACATTACTTATGTTCCTGAAGGTTTTGCGACAACAATTTATGACATGCAAATACTTTTGTCATGAAAACTCTGTTCTCGTATATTCTTCTTGATAAAATTATTTATATTAAATATTTATAAATAATCTCAACTAGTTAGTTAATCTGGTAAAAAGTCATGAGCATGACAAAACATTCTAAGATAACCTTTATATTTATGTTTGGCCAACAATGATCCAAAATATTATTATTTCTATAATTTAATCACTTCCCAAAATATTTTATCTAACAACTTGTTTAAGTGAATCTTGAGGCAATTCCGTATGGTTGTTGTTGTCAAAATTCGTGACTTATACTTGATACATACAAATTCTTCTTTCCAAACATGATTTGTGACATAGAATCCAAATTCTTGAGACTTCACCAAAATCTCGAGTTTTTGGACTAGTTTTAAGGGATTTCATACTTAAGCACATGTAAAAAGGCATGCATACACATTAAAAAATTTGATTTTGATCTATGCAAGACTTTGACTTGTATTCCCCCCCCCCCCAAAAAAAAAACAATAAAACTTTTAGAAAAAGGTGGGGGCGTGAAGCTCACCTTGAGTTGGTTGATGAGTTGTTTGGAATGATGGAGTGAAGATCTCAAGCTTAGACCTTTGGCTGAGATGAGGGACTTCCTGGGAGGAATGTTGTCCTAAAGGTGATCATCACATATTATTATGAATAAAATAATATGGATATATTTTGAAAATTACATAACATGATAGATGAGTGGAGAAACTTACTAAAAACTCTAGAGAGAAGTTGAGAAATCTTGCTTTCAGCAATATCCTTGATTTTTACTCTTGGGAGGAGTATGTGAGAGAATAGGAGAGAAGTGAGAGGAAATGTGACGCTCCATTTTCTTTTTACTATAATTGCTTTAAGAGTATAAGAAAAGGAGGGAACTTTGGTGCATGGGGATCTGATGGTTCACACTTAGTTATCTGGTGGTTAAAACATTGGATACTGTGATTTGCATGGGAAATGGAAGATTACATCAAATCACAAGGTCAAACCTCCTTATCCTTATCTTGATTTAGGATAAGATCTTCATAAATCCTAAACTTTTATTTTATCTAAATATGATTTAAATAATCAAATTTAGCATAAAATAGAGGTTTTAGGGGTCTAAGTTACGAAAAATGCGCGCTTGATGGGATTCCCGACGTCAAAATACCCCAAAATGGAGAAAAAGTCCGAAATAGTCCAAAATCCGAAGTCAAAAGGTGAAATCCGGAGCAACGACATGAATTCCGAAGCTACTTCTCAAATTCGGAGGGGAGGGTTAGGGTTGCGAGGGTCCGAAGTGGGTAGCAAGGGGGTTCCGGAGGTGCTGGACGAGTTCCGAAGCTGCAGGCGAAGTCCGGAGCTCCAGACAGGAGATGCAAAGGCTGGCTAGAACATCCGAGGTAGTCTTAAGCGAGGTCTTCTGGAGCGAGGGTGTTCCGATGCAAACTAGGGTATTCCGGAATTTATCAGAAGCTCCGAAGTAGAGAGGCGTTCCGGACCAAAAGGGTTTCGGACCAAAAGGGTTCCGGACCAAGAAGGTTCTGGACCAAGAGGGTCCTTTTGGGTTTTCTCTTTCAGTTTTGAGCGGTTTTCGACTGAGGAAGGTACTTAGAGAGATTTGAGATACGTGGAGAGATTTGGGAGAGATTTCACATACTTGGAGAGATTTGGGAGAGATTCGATATACTTGGAGAGATTTCACATAATTAGAGAGATTTGGGAGAGATTTCACATACTTGGAGAGATTTGGGAGAGATTCGATATACTTGGAGAGATTTCACATACTTGGGAGAGATTTCACATACTTGGAGAGATTTGCGAGGGATTCGATATACTTGGAGAGATTTCATAAACTTGGAGAGATTTGGGAGAGATTTCACATACTTGGAGAAATTTAGGAGAGATTCGATATACTTGGAGAGATTTCACATACTTGGAGAGATTTTACATACTTGGAGAGATTTAGGAGGGATTCGATATACTTGGAGAGATTTCACATACTTGGAGAGATTTGAGAGAGATTTGCATTTTAACACTACATGGCTCCTTAGGAACTCATATTGTACACTTAGATGTGTTAGTACAAGTCTCACAATAGTCCTTGCTTACTTGAGGACGGAATTTCCTAGCCAAAACGCTAGTTGTGACACCCATTCTCTCTCAAAAAGCTTCGACCGTGAACCCTCCAAAGCTTCAAAAACGTAAGTGTTTCAACCTTAAACTTGTTATACTTGAAAGATTATAAGATCCTAGCCATGATTCTTCATGATTCATCACCATCTTCATGAACTTGAAGGGATCATGGCCGTGAACCCTTCATAAGGGTCGTGAACCCTTCATAGGTTCATTGGACTGTGAACACCTCACGAGGCTGTGAACCTCATGAGCTCGTGAACTCTATAGGGCCGGAAACCCATCCTTGGCTGGCCGTGAAACCCCTTCCAAGCTTCCATTTGTGAGCCTAGCACTTCATTTAGGGTGTTTCCTACACTCTTAGGTAGTTCCCCATACTAGTTAGTAGTTATAAAAACTAATTGAATACCCATATATGTGAATATATGCCTTATAGGATCCAACAATGCTTCGGGACTTCATTTGTGAACTCAAGCGTCCTATATCTATCTTACCTTCAAAATTGCTCACAATTAGGTGAGTTCATACCCTACACTTTTATGATTTTTAATGTTTTCATAGGGGGGGATACAAGTAAAAGCATGAGTAATCTTGTGTTTAAAAATATAAATTGGTTTACTATATTTTTCCTATCATTAGCACACATTGAACATAGAACATACTAAACATGGTAAACATAGTTACTACTAGATTTGCAGACAGTTTTATAAACATGTTGAGCTACAAAAGTTGTAAACACAATTTTCAAACAAAGAAATAAACTTATGAATTATGAAATAAAAGATACTATTTTATAAGGATTCTTATTAATAACAAAAATGAGTTTTCATAGTATTATTCATGGATTCGTTGAGAGAACTACAATGTGAGACACGTCTTCTGGGAAGTCCACCCCTTGTAACTAGAGTCTCCTAGAAGGAGAGCTTGAGTTTGTGTACAGATCTATACGGGAGTGTCAATCCCGCACCCTGACTATTAGCTACAGTCAACCTAGGGTGACAAACGTCATTCTGTTCACGACGTCCGAAGTACGTCGAGATGTTTATCGTCCATAGTATGGTTATAAGAACTCACTGGGGAAACAACAACTCGTTCACGTAATAATGTACTTAACAATTAGTCATCAGGGTTGATAACTAGGGAATTACTTAGTATATAAATCAGGGTGATACAAAATTTACCTCCGACATGCAGTGGGTTGTGTGGTTTTTGCCTCAT
Organism: Lactuca serriola; assembly: GCF_051521515.1. NCBI lineage: Eukaryota > Viridiplantae > Streptophyta > Magnoliopsida > Asterales > Asteraceae > Lactuca > Lactuca serriola. The sequence continues at coordinate 245,096,724 of NC_136415.1, read as the reverse complement.
TCCCTATTCCTTGTTTGGTTGTGGGTTTAGGGCAGAATCACCCAATCGACTATCTGCTCGATCTTGATTTCTATAACTCATATGTACTAAGTGATCATCGGAGGGTATTAACAACACTTTCAGTATACAGAACAATACATTTTTCAACTACTTTTATTTATGTAATAAGACTACTATACATTACTGGTGGTAGTTAGGTTTTTCAAACAGAACAATGCTTAAACAACATAAGTATGGTAGATACTTGTACTCTTCGATTTGGAATAGATAATTCAATAACTTACACTTAGGGAAAATATAGGATTATCCAGGATAAACATCAATACTTTACCAACAATGGGATTATTATTCAATTAACGAATATTCATTATTAATTCTATAAATCCTTAGTCCATACAGCCGAGTTATGTATGAAGAATATCCGATAGGCTGTGGAATGTGTGGTTTTCGCCTCATTCCATGTTCCTTGTTTGGTTGTGGGTTTAGGGTAGATCCATACAATTAACTGTCTATCCGATATTGGTTTACACATAACTAGTATGACCTAAGTAGTTATAGAAGGAATGGGTTTAATCAAGCTTTTCGTAAGAAAATATTGGATTTTTTTGAGGAACAATATCAATAGATATCAAAGGACCAATACAGTTAATTCTGTAAGTATCTAGTGAATACTTCAGGGTTATATACTTGAAGATCCGACTTGCTGTGGGAAGTGTGACTCCGCCTCATTTCCTGTTCCTTGTTTGGTTGTGGGCTTGAGGCAGAACCACACAATCGATTGTTTGTCCGATCTGGATTGTATATGATTCGTATACACTAAGTACTCACAGGAGGAACTAGTAAGAATCAATTGTTTTTACTTAACATTCATTACATAAAAAATATAAGGTTTTCTGGAGAAACACAATGCACTTTTCAAAAGAACGCATAACAGTTTTCTAAAACAAAATGCTTATGAACTCAGCAACTTAATGTTGATACTCTTTCAAAACCTACTTGTATTCTCAGGGAACTAGTAGACAGGTACATGCTCAGGGTTCAAGAAGATGGAGCATAGTAGCTTCGAGTCTTTATTTGTTATTTAATATTGGAGTCAGTTGTTTATGATTCGAAAACAATGTAAACATTATACTATTAATTCAATGGTTGTTATTGCTTGGATTACTATTATTTAATTGTTGTGATACTATACATGACGTCATCCGCCCCCAAACGTTTCCGCCGTTCCGGTTTGGGGGTGTAATAGATTGGTATCAGAGCATTGTTTATAGTGAACTCAGTATATCAACCAGTAAAAGATATACAATTATAAATACAATGGGGCCGAAGTGCTCTGACTAAAAGTGTACTTTTAAAATATAAGTATTTTACGAGAAGCATACTAACAAGCATACATATTAAGAACAAGTATTACAATAAGATCAAATAAGAACATAACAAAAGAAAAGTATTTGGATGTTGGACACTACTATCAAACCTGGGCAGTTATGTAGTCATATCTGGAATAAATATAACCCGATCAACTATATTTATTTGAGATATGACCAACATGTGTTTAGGGAGTGATAGTGGTGTCGTAACGAGTCTAAAACTTAGCGAACTCTATATACAAAGGATCTCTAGAACAAACATAAAGAAAAAAATACTACAATAGTATTTTAGGCACTATAACAAACTTATATGAAAGCTAAAAGACCTTTACTGATAGGTCTATAATTGCGAAGGGCATGCTTCCAGGGTTATATATAATTAGAATCTTATAGACTTAGAATTAGTGATCTTCGCTTTATTACCTGTTCCTTGTTTCGTTGTGGTTTTGGAGTAGGATCACCTATTCGAAGGTCTATTTGATCTTGGTTATATACAGCTTGCATGAACTGCTTGACTATTGGAGGACCCAGTTTGGATCATTAATAACTTCAGAAGAAATGATTTACTTAATCTCATAAGATTCTTTAGACATTCCCATTCTCGCATGAACAACCTAGATATAGACAGCCACTCCACTACAACCACCAACAGAGGAGTCAAGGAGGAACCCGAGAGGATTCATAAAGAGGATTCCTAGAAGGAATCATTCGAGGAGTGAAATCTTCCATCAAAAAGTGGTTGAGATCGGTGATAGAACTCGAAGCATGATCTACAAGGAATAGAAAAACCATAAGAAAATTCAAAGACAGCAAATCCCTACAGCTGAATTCAGGACCATCATAACTAGGACATGAAACCCCTCCCGAGGTATGTTAGGTGGTAGAGCACCCTATACGTCACAATAATAATTAACTAACTAATACAATCTAGTGAGTTAGTGATTACACTGCTCACACTATGTGTCAGGCTTATTGCCTTTATCATAACAACTAGTAACAGTAAACCAGGTCATAGAACCTCACTAAGAGGGTAGTCATTATCAAAATTTCATAAGTCTAATTTTGCATAGACCTCTGTTATGAATTACTTCAAGAGTCAGAACATGATACACTCAGAACTAAGATAAGTTTGATTCGGATAACACTCGAGTTGTAACTACTGAGGACTTACCCTCGCTTTGTCTTTTAAACCTTGTGGCAGAAAGATGCCACCGAAGAAGTCGAGCAAAAACAAAAACAACGCACCACCGCCGCCACCTCCTCAGTATGACCCAATTATCTTTTAGGCGGCAGTATCAACCGCAGTGACAACTTTCGTGACTCAAATCCGTGCAAGTGGTACCGGTGGATTGGATGGTGGTACCAACAACTCTAACCACTGATACATAAGGGAGTGCTCGTACAAAGACTTCATGACTTGTGGATCCAAATACTTCGATGGAAGTGGGGGAGTCATTGCCCTTATGCAATGGTTCGAGAAGACAGAGTCGATTTTTTAGTTATGTGCGTGCCTAGAAGGGATCAAAGTGAAATTTGCTTCCAGCACCTTCTCTGACAGAACCCTTACACGGTGGAATAGCCATGTCAAGTCATTGAATCTTCCAGTAGCAAACACAATGGACTGGGAAAATCTAAAGGAGATGATATTGGAAGAGTACTGCCCGAGGGGCGAAGTACAAAAACTAGAGCATGAGCTGTGGAATCGTACCATGGCAAGCTTAGACATCATATCATACACCGATAGATTCAGCGATTTGGCTGCACTATCCCGGGGAGAGTTACCCCAGAGAGCAAGAAGGTAGAGAGATACATTTGGGGACTACCTTCTCCAATCCAAGGAAACATATTAGCAGAAAAACATATTACGTTTAACAGTACCAAATGCCTGGCTCAAAATTAGTGGACTATGGGATCCGCCAAGGCATAATGGACACCGTTCAAGAGTCAACCAGAGGAGGTGACGATAACCAAGGGTCTGAGAGCAGGAAGAAGAGACAATACACACAAGAACCCTCTTAGGGTGTCACACCCCAGAACCGAGAACGGCGGAAACGTTCTGGGACGGAGGACGTCATGTATAGTATCACAACACAGTAATAGTAAACAAGTAAGAAAACATCATCCATTGCATTAAATATATAATTTTAGTACACGTGTGTTCTTTGTAATGTAATAGACACCAAAAATGAACGATCAAAATAAAAGACGAGTCTTGTCTGTGCTCCGTCTTCTTAAAAACCTGTCACCGGTACCTGTTTACTGATGACTTGAGAATACAAGTTATTTTGAAAGCATAGATCATCATTTAAGCCGATGAATTCATAAGTATTTTAGTGTCTTTGATTTGTAAAACTGTAAGGAAAAGACTTGCAAAATGTTTGAAGAAAAAGTTTGTATAAGTGTGAAAACCCTAGAAAATCACATATTTCCTACTAGTATAAAAAGTAGTCTTCTACCAAGACCCGATAGTTTTGGAGGTTTGCTTCTTCGTATGAATGAAAGTTTTTCCCCATGTACAACTATTATTATCAAAATATAGTCTACCTCATCGTTTATGTGAATGTGTCACAAGATAAAAGTAAAAGGGAAAATAATATAATCATTGAAATCGTATCCTTTTGTACTAGGATAATCACGGCGTAGTAACTTGTCGAATAGTGTTAACCGTAGACATCCTTCAATGTGCATTTTCCCTCTATAGCTAACAGCTGGGTGTAGAATGGTTAGTTCCATACGTATATAATAGTATCTATTCATATGATATGAAATAGTATCTCATCATATAGTATGTAATAGTATCTCATCATATAGTATGTAATACATTTGTATAGACTCATTAATGAACTGACTCTTGTATGTTCCAATTGTACTAGGAATAGTAAGTAGTATCTCCTAAACTATACCTATTATAGTTTACTAGTAATGTAGTTTGAAGTGTCCATGTATGTTTATACACCTTTGCTAAACAAAGTGTTGGAGCTGAAGTCACAGCCATCTTATCAAATACATATATATATATATATATATGTATATGTATATATATATATATATATATATATATATATATACTTACTACATAAGTGTATAGATATGGTTTTTATGAATACATAAGTGAAAAAGAGGTTTTTGTAATACATTTAAAGGGTTTGAAACAATAATAATCATGACTTGATGTCAGTTTAATAAACGATTTAAAAGTAGTTTGTTTGATAAAACGGTTTGAAAGTATAGTAAATCCATCTGTTTGATAGTTATTAATCACTTGTGATTGATATAATAACTATGATATTCAACTTCTATTCCCCCCATAAAAGCATTTAAAAGCATGCAGAAGCATTTAAAAGGTTGTTTAAGGGTATGAACTCACCTGAAATGAGTGATGCGATAGTAGGATCCGTAAAGGATGCTAAGTGTCAAATGAGGACTTGAACACACACAATGATCCTAGTTAACATATAATAAAACATATATGTGTCTAATTAGTCATTTAAAAACTAATTAACCAAGTTAAAACACCGTAGGACATGGAAACACTTTGATTCAAGTGTTATAGGTACCAAAGAGTTGCATCTAAAGGTTGTATGGCATGGCGTTGGAGTTTATGGCCCAAGGACCACTCCTTATGGAGTTTACGACCCAAGGTCATTTCCCCATGAGTTTATGGTCGCAAACTCATGTTACTAAGTGCCATTTGGTGTTTTGAGGTCTTATAATTCAAGATTGAGCATCCATTGATCATGTCCAAGCTTTAGGAAGCATTAGGGCAGAATATCACCACCTTATAGATTTTACGGCCTATGGACCATTTCCTTATGTTTTTATGGTTGTAAAATCTGATGGGGGCATGTTTTCTTTGATGTTTAAGGTCCTAAACACTTTAAGGAAGGATCAAGACTAGCATCCAAGGCTTAGGAAGGGACTAGGGTTCATTTAACCCCATTTAGAAGAGTTTACGGCCCAAGAACATCCCTTGGCCGTAAACTCCATTGATCATGTGTTTCTTGATGTTTTTATAAGTGTAAACAAGTTCATTCTAAGCACACAAGAAGCTAGGGAAAGTATACTTATAAGATAGAAGCTTGATTAGGTGTTTAAGGTCCAAGAACACTAGTGTGTGTTCTTGGTGTTTTGAAGAACACTTGAAGATCTAAGTGAAAATCAAGAATGAATGGATGAAATGATGTATAACAACTAGATGTTAGGTTATAACAACAAATCAAGTTAAGAAACACTTATGTTTTCGGAAGATCGGGAGAAGAACGAGATGCTACTTGAGAGAGAATGGTAAGTGTTCTTGAGTTTGGAAGTTAGGAAGTGAAAGAATGGAGAGTAAACTCATGCCTAAGGCATGAGTTTTCGGCCTAAAGAGAGTTCACGGCCCAAACTCTCCTTGTTTTGCCGTGAACACGAATCCAAGGTGTTGATTGTTCCATTGCTATCCCGATATTCTAGAAATCACTTCCTTTTATCCGTTCGTTTCATGAATAATTAATAAAACTACTCAAACGGACTTTAAACCGGCTAAAATTTAGCAGAAAAGTATTTAACTTTTAATTGAAATTCTGGATTGTAGGGTTTGTACGGATGAAAATTTCGGGTTGTCACATCATCCCCCTGTTAGAGGGAATTTCGTTCCGAAATTAGAGTTTAAGCAAATAAGTAGTTACAAATAACTAAGTAAAGAGATGAGGATATTTCAATTTCATTTGATCCTCGCGCTCCCATGTCAATTCAGGTCCTCCTTTGGCATTCCAACGAACCTTCACAATCGGGATACGGCTCTGTTTTGTTTGCTTGACCTCTCGTCCAGGATCTATACAGGTTCTTCCACGAAGTTGAGGCTCTCGTTGATCTCGATCTCGTCGAGTGGGATTACAAGAGTCTCGTCGGGCAGACACTTTTTCAAGTTTGAGACGTGGAAAGTAGAATGTACATTACTCAGTTCACACGATAGATTGAGTTTGTAAGCTACAGGGCCGATCCTAGCAAGAATCTCAAAAGGCCCTATGTATCTTGGATTTAGCTTTCCACGCTTACCGAAGCGTATCAAGCCCTTCCAGGGTGAGACTTTTAAAAGGACTCGGTCTCCCACCTGGAATTCCAAAGGTTTCTTTTGCTTGTCTGTGTGGCTTTTCTGACGGTCTCTAGAGGCTTTCAATCGTTCACGAATCTGAACGATCTTCTCTGTCGTTTCCCGTATGATTTCCGGACCTGTGAGAGTGCTGTCAGGAACTTGTCCTCTAGCTAACTGGGTGTCACCCACTTCATCCTAGCACAAAGGGGATCTTCACTTTCGGCCATAGAGGGCTTCAAATGGAGCAACGTTTATGCTTGTGTGGTAACTGTTGTTGTAGGAAAATTCGACAAGGGATAAATGAGTATCCCATGCCTTCCCAAAGTCGATCACACAAACTCTCAACATATCTTCCAAGGTTTGGACAGTCCTCTTACTCTGCCCGTCGGTCTGTGGGTGGTAGGCTGTACTCATGTCCATCCTTGTTCCTAGGGAACACCATGCAGTCGTACAATCTGCCTAATGTATGTTCTTGTTAGTTTCTCCATATTGTCAGTCTCTTTGATTGGTAGGAAATGCACAGATTTGTTCAATCTGTCGACGATGACCCAAATGGTATCAAGTCCACCCGTTGTCTTGGGCAACTTGGTTATAAAGTCCATAGTAATCTGCTCCTATTTCCATTCAGGTATCTCCGATTGCTGAAGTAAACCTGATGGTTTCTGGTATTCGACCTTAACCTTTGCGCAAGTAAGGCATTTACTCACGAAGATAGCAATCTCTGCTTTCATTTTAGGCCACCAATATAATCTTTTAAGATCCAGATACATCTTATCGGAACCTGGGTGAACAGAATACCGAGTGTTGTGCGCCTCGGTCATGACTACGTCTCTGAATCCACCGTGTTTCAGTGTCCAGATTCGGTACATGAAGTATAACGCTCCACCACCCTTGATTTCTAAGTTCTTTTCCATTCCTCTCAGGGATTCGCTTGCCACATTTTTAGGTTTCAAAGCGTCGATCTGAGCCTCCTTATGTGGACAAGTGTGAATGGATTGTCATAGTCAATGATTTGACTCTACGACCAGAGTATTCCTTCCAACTTAGGGTGTCAGATACTACATTGGCCTTGCCGGGATGATATTGAATTTCGCATTCATAGTCATTGAGTAGCTCAAACCACCGTCGTTGTCTCATGTTGAGCTCCTTCTGATCGAAGATGTGTTGCAGGCTCTTGTGGTCTGTAAAGATAGTAATTTTTGTACCATACAAATAATGTCTCAAGATCTTCAAGGAAAACAAAACTGCTCCTAACTCAAGATCATGTGTGGTGTAATTGACCTCGTGTATCTTCACCTATCTTGAGGCATAAGCAATGACCTTTCCTCGTTGCATCAGAACACATCCGAGCCCTTGGTTGGATGCATTGCAATAGACCACGAAGTCTTCTATTCCTTCTGGGAGGGATAGTATTGGTGCGGTGCATAAGGCTCGCTTCAGTGCTTGGGATACGTTCTCTTGTTTCTCTTCGCGTTCAAAGGCTACGCCTTTCTGGGTCAGTGTAGTAAGTGGTTTCGTGATACTAGAGAAGTTCTGTATGAACCTACGATAGTAGCCATCGAGACCCAGAAATTGACGAATTTCAGTAAGTGTCTTTGGTGTTGACCAGTTCTCAATAGCCTTGATTTTGGAAGGGTCCACATGTATTCCCTTTTCACTAACGACGTGGCCCAAGAATTTGACACTTCAAATCCAAAACTCGCATTTGGAGAAATTCGCATAGAGCTTTTCCGATCGCAATGTTTCTAAGACATTTCGTAGGTGTTGACTATGCTCCTCATTACTTTGGGAGTAGATAAGTATGTCATCGATGAAGGCGATAACAAACTGATCCAAGTAAGGATGGCAAACCCTATTCATCAGGTTGATGAATACAATTGTTGCGTTGGTTAATCCGAACGGCATCACTACAAACTCGTAGTGTCCATAACGAGTTCGGAAGGTTGTCTTGGGAACATCCTCCTCTAACACTCGTAATTGGTGATACCTAGATCGTAGATCTGTCTTCGAGAAGTAGTTTGCTCCTTGAAGTTGATCAAATAAGTCGTCAATTCGGGGTAGGGGATAACGATTTTTAACGGTAAGCTTGTTGAGTTCCCTGTAGTCGATGCACATACGAAACGATCTGTCTTTCTTCTTGACGAACAAGACCGGTGCTCCCCATGGTGAGATGCTTGGCCTAATGAATCCCTTCTTGAGAAGTTCGTTAAGATGACAGGAAAGTTCCTGCATCTCCACCGGTGCCATACGATAAGGAGATTTGGCTACTGGAATAGCCCCTGGCACTAAGTCGATTCTGAACTCGACTTGGCGTTGCGGTGGTAATCCCGGGAGTTACTCTGGAAAGATGTCGGGAAAGTCGCGTACTTCTGGAATGTTTTGAATTTCCTCTACTTCTTGACTCGCATCTACGATGTGTGCAAAGAATGCGTGATTTTCCTTTCGCAAGCACTTTTGAGCTTGTATACTCGAAATGATGTGAAGGCTCGTACTAGATTTATCACCGTAGATAACTAGGGTTTCGTTGTTAGGGAGTTTAAGATGAACTGCTTTCTCAAAGCACATGATGTTGGCGCGAAGACGACTTAACCAATCCATACCGATTATGACGTCGAAACTTTTAATTGAGACCGACATGAGGTCTATTTGTAAAGAATGACCATCTAAAGTTAGAGTACAACCTACGAATATGCAGTTTGTACTTTCCGTTTTCCCATTTGCAATTTCTACAGTGAATGATTTCTTTAGTGTACGTGGTTTTCATTTAAGTAAATGAACAAATTTCTGGCTTACGAAGCTTCTCTCTGCTCCGCTATCGAATATTATGCATGCATATGAATTATCGAGGAGAAACGTACCAGTAACTATCGTAGGATTAGCTACGGCTTCATCGTGGCCCATAGCCAAAACTCGTCCCACTCCACCGGTATTTGCTGCCTTCGGGCAGTTTCTTTTGAAGTGACCTACCTCGCCACAACCGTAGCAAGTTTGGCCCACCCAACATTAGGAACTGGAGTGCTTGGCTTTTCGGGAGCCTTGCAGAAATGGGCAGTATGCCCCTTTCTGTTGCAGTTGGAGCAATGCATTTCCCGACAAGGTCCGGTGTGGTGGAAGTTGCATTTGTTGCACTTCGGAAGGTTACCCACATAAGGCTTTCCTGGGTAGGGGTTAGTAGGAACAGCAGCAGGTATAACAACAACATTTAATGTAACTAGTTGTTGTTTCTTTGAGGATTCTTGTGAAGACCCTCCTTTCCTCTTGTTCCAACCTTTCTTCATGTTGTTGTTGTTTCCCTTTTGTTGATCGGGTGAAGCAATTGTTGTGTTCTGGTAGTTTCCATGATCGATAACAGATTGTGCCAGTTCTTTATCACTATCAAAAGTAACAGGCCTTGAAGCTAGCACACTTGCTTGTATCTGAGTTGACAGTCCCCAAATAAATCGCTCTATTTTCTTGCTCTCAGGAGCAACCATATCCAGGCAAAGAATTGCCAGATTCCAAAATCCATTGGAATATGTTGATACATCAGAATCAACCATCTTAAGACCCCAAAGTTTATGCTCGAGCTTTTGCATTTCCCTCGAGGACAGTACTCTCTCATCAGTGACTTAACGTGGCCATTCCACCAAGTTAAAGCCATGTCAGAAAAGGTGCAAGTAGCAAACTTGACCTTATTGTTCTCTGGGCAAGCGCAGATTTCAAAGACTGCTTCGGTCTTTTCTATCCACTGCCTTAAAATCATCACCCTTCTTGTTCCATTGAAATTATGGGGCTTGGCATTCGTAAAATCCTTGTAGGTGCACTTCATGGGATGCCCATGACTCTTTCCATGGTTAGAAAGTGGAGTACCAATTCCTGATCCACTAGGGACAGGAGTATGGATGTGTGACATGGTAGCCGCTACTACCGCAGTGACAACCGCTTGGAACATAGCAGCGTCAAACTGAGGAGGTGGAGGCAGTTGTGGTGTCGGTGCGTCCTCACCATTGTTACGCCTAGGATTTCTACAAGGTGGCATTTTTCAACTATAAGTTGAAAAGATAAAGGCAATGATAAGAATTCAATAGTATAGAAAATGAATGTGTCTCATGAACTAAATGGCCATAGTTCAACAACAAATGATAGTATGAGTTCCTGAATAGATTAGATAACATGCCAAAATTACTGGTATTAATGATGTAAATAAGTTTGGGAAAATAACCTAACTAAAGGTCTTACATCATACTATAGGGGAAAATGTTGGCAGTTTAGAAGCCTAATAAAGTACTTGAAAGACAAGAATAATTTACAGACAAGTGCTACTTAGAGCATATGTAAGGTAGCTATTCCTTAATCAAAAGAAAAATATGTGCTAGACATCTTCTAACGGCGATGGGTATCCCTCGGGCGAACCCTAAGATCTTCCATCTGATGAACCACATCTTGAAGGTGTCGTTTATGAGCCCTCTGGCGAACTCGAAGTTCTATGACTTCAGCTTGAGAGGTAGCTAGTTGTTGCTGCAGAGTCTCATTGGTCCTCCTGGTTCTATCCATCGCCTCTTCGAGATGGCGAATGCGGACTGTGTTGATACCAGAGTTGGCATCAATCTCCACTACTCGGCCGATGGCTGCCCGACCTTGTTCAACATTCCGAGCAATCCTGCGGACCATGATGGGTAGGGCTCGGTCAGCAGAGCCACCCTTGCTTATGTTGTAAAAGCTTCGGTCTCCGTTGTAAGGTAAGGGTTGACCATGTTCATCGCTCCAACGATTCAAGTTTGTTGCCCACAAGGGTGTGGGACCTTGAAACACAGGTCGGGGGTTGAGATTTAGAGCTTGACCCCCTTGGGGTAGGTTGTTGAATTTTGGCTCGGAGTCAGAACCATCCGAAAAGCCTTCTGCGAGGTGATCATCCAAAGGGATTGGATGGTCATCTTCTGGCTCTTCATCTAGCCATCCATCATTGCCCTGATTTGGGAAGTACGGGTCTCCAGGGATATGAAATCCAGCCATGTTATCTACGCGAGAAGTAGGAGTAAAAGAATCAGTTTCAGAGACATACTAACTATGATATTTATAGTAACACGAAATACTCCTATAGTATTTTTAGTTATGTTTTGTTCTAAAGTTCTCAATGCAGTAGTGTTGATAAGGTTTTAGACTTGTTGTCATACCACAACTATTCATGGGCATACGCTAATCACTTCTCAGAACAACATAGTTGATCAAGCTATGCCATTCCCAGAATTGTCCATACATCCCCAAGCCTGTTTGTGATATTCAACAATCATAATACTTTTGTTCTGTCCTAATGACACTGATTTTAGTATGAATGCAAGTATGTATACTTAGTTAAATATTTTATTATTTAAAAGTATATACTCTTGGTCAGAGTATTTTAATCCCATTGTATTTATAGTTAGTATATCTTCTATGGGTTGATATACTCCATTCCCTATAAACAATGCTCTGATACCAATCTGTCACACCCCAGAACCGAGAACGGCGGAAATGTTCTGGGGCGGAGGACGTCATGTATAGTATCACAACACAGTAATAGTAAACAAGTAAACAAACATCATCCATTACATTAAATATATAATTTTAATACATGTGTATTCCTTGTAATGTAATAGACACCAAAAATGAACGATCAAAATAAAAGACGAGTCTTGTCTATGCTCCGTCTTCTTAAGAACTTGTCACCGGTACCTGTCTATTGATGACCTGAGAATACAAGTTATTTCGAAAGCATAAATGAGCATTGAAGCTGGTGAATTCATAAGTATTTTAGTGTCTTTGATTTGTAAAACTTTAAGGAATATACTTGTAAATGTTTGAAGAAAAAGTTTGTATAAGTGTGAAAACCCTAGAAAATCCCATCTTTCCTACTAGTATAAAAAGTAGTCTTCTACCAAGACCCGATAGTTTTGGAGGTTTGCTTCTCCGTATGAATGAAAGTTTTTCCCCATGTACAACTATTATTATCAAAATATAGTCTACCTCATCGTTTATGTGAATGTGTCACAAGATAAAAGTAAAAGAGAAAATAATATAATCATTGAAATCGTATCCTTTTGTACTAGGATAAACACAGCGTAGTAACTTGTTGAATAGTTAACCGTAGATATCCGTCGATGTGCATTTTCCCTCTGTAGCTAACAGCTGGGTGTAGAATGGTTAGTCCTATACGTATATAATAGTATCTATTCATATAATATGAAATAGTATCTCATCATATAGTATGTAATAGTATATCTTCATATAGTATGTTATAGTATCTCTTCATATAGTATGTAGTACATTTGTATACACTCATGAATGAGCTGGCTCTTGTATGTTCCAATTGTACTAGGAATAGTAAGTAGTATCTCCTAAACTATACCTATTATTGCTTACTAGTAATGTAGTTTGAAGTGTCCATGTATGTTTATACACCATTGCTAAACAAAGTGTTGGAGCTGAAGTCACAGCCATCTTATCAAACACACACACACACACACACACACATATATATATATATATATATATATATATATATATATATACTTACTACATAAGTGCATAGATATGGTTTTTATGAATACATAAGTGAAAAAGTGGTTTGTGTAACACATTTAAAGGGTTTGAAACAATAATAATCATGACTTGATGTCAGTTTAATAAACGATTTAAAAGTAGTTTGTTTGATAAAACGGTTTGAAAGTATAGTAAATCCATCTGTTTGATAGTTATTAATCACTTGTGATTGATATAATAACTATGATATTCAACTTCTATTCCCCCCATAAAAGCATTTAAAAGCATGCAAAAGCATTTAAAAGGTTGTTTAATGGGTATGAACTCACCTGAAATGAGTGATGCGATGGTAGGATCGTTAAAGGATGCTAAGTGTCAGGTGATGACTTGAACACACACAATGATCCTAGTTAACATATAATAAAGCATGTATGTATATAATTAGTAATTTAACAACTAATTAACCAATTTAAAACACCCTAGGACATGGAAACACTTTGATTCAAGTGTTATAGGTACCAAAGGGTTGCATCTAAAGGTTGTATCGCATGGCATTGGAGTTTATGGCCCAAGGACTACTCCTTATGGAGTTTACGGCCCAAGGTCATTTCCCCATGAGTTTATGGCCATAAACTCATGTTACTAAGTTCCATTTGGTGTTTTGAGGTCTTATAATTCAAGATTGAGCATCCATTGATCATGTCCAAGCTTTAGGAAGCATTAGGGCAGAATATCACCACCTTATAGATTTTACGGCCTAAGGACCATTTCCTTATGTTTTTATGGTTGTAAAATCTGATGGGGGCATGTTTTCTTTGATGTTTAAGGTCCTAAACACTTCAAGGAAGGATCAAGACTAGCATCCAAGGTTTAGGAAGGGACTAGGGTTCATTTAACCCCATTTAGAAGAGTTTACGGCCCAAGAACATCCCTTGGCCGTAAAATCGATTGATCATGTGTTTATTGATTATTTATAAGTGTAAAAAAATTCATTCAAAGCACAAAAGAAGCTAGGGCAAGTGTACTTACAAGATAGAAGCTTGATTGGGTGTTTAAGTTCCAAGAACACTAGTGTGTGTTCTTGGTGTTTTGAAGAACACTTGAAGATCTAAGTGAAAATGAAGAATGAATGGATGAAATGATGTATAACAACTAGATGTTAGGTTATAACAACAAATCAAGTTAAGAAACACTTACGTTTTCAGAAGATCGGGTGAAGAACGGGATGCTACTTGAGAGAGAATGGTAAGTGTTGATTGTTCCATTGCTATCCCGATATTCTAGAAATCAGTTCCTTTTATCTGTTCGTTTCATGAATAATTAATAAAACGACTCAAACGGACTTTAAACCAGCTAAAATTTAGCATAAAATTATTTAACTTTTAATTGAAGTTCTGGACTGTAGGGTTTGTATGAATGAAAATTTCGGCTTGTCACAGAGGGACAACATACAGGTGTAGCCTATGCTGCCACGACACCAACCACCTCAGCATCCGACAATCGCTATGTTGGAAACCTCCCTAAATGTAATAAGTGCAACTTCCATCATACCGGAAGGTGTTGGAAGCTGTATTGTAAGAACTGCCTCAGAAGGGGACACACCATCCGCTTCTGTAGGGCACCAGCACAAGCAATCTCTCAGGTCCCATTTGAGGAAGTGAGTCAGACCTGCAATGGATGTGGTGAAACAGGACACTACAGGAGAGATTGTCTGTGGGCCAGAAACCCTGGTGAAGAGGGAAGAGTGATAATGATCAATGCAGGAGAATCTACCTCGAAACCACCTGAGAACAACGGTACATTTCCTAACTAAATCCTAGCTATAGTAAACTCCTCCTCATCTAAAACAAATCACAGAGTTCATGTAGAAACTAAGTACTCTTTCTGGTTAGCTATAATGACTTGGTGTAAACATTAGGGCCATATATAATTAAGAACCAATAGACTTAGAGTGTGTGATTCCGCCTTATTTCCTGTTCCCTGTCTGGTTGTGGATTTTGGGAAGAATCACTTAGTTGACTGTCCTATCAATCTTAATTATATATGACTTGTAGACACCAAGAGATTATAGAGGGACTGGATAGGGATCATAATATCAAGTATCATGTAGTAAAACAATCATTCAATTAGTACACTTAATACAACACAAAACATTTGCGGTAGTAATTACAAGGTCAAAACAGAAAGCACTAGAGACATACACACGTAGATGCACTTATGCTCTAACAAACACTCCTTCCGGAATAACTTAATGCACGATCCGACGACATCATCCCTTCTATTCAAACTAAATCCACGCTATACCAAACCCATGTGTCACCGAGGAGACCCTTCGCCTTAAGTCGATCGAATAACAAAACCCTTGTCACTCATAACGACAAACTAGATGCGAACCTCAGAACTGTCCCTCGCTTCAAACCTCTGAAGTACTCATGCGAGGAGTATGATATCCTCTCGTAACCTTCCCTAAGTATTCCCGACAGACCTCTTGGAAATACACTTCGCGTAGTAAGTCAAGTTCAAGCACAAAGGCTAGGGACGGATACGGTTAACTTATCAATGTTTAGTGTATACGCGAGAGTGATATATAATTAAGATTCTATGGGATTAGGATGTGTGTTTCTGCCCTATCTCCTGTTCCTTGTCTGGTTGTGGACCTGGGACAAAGCCACCCATCTGATTGTCTTATCAATCTTAATTATATATGACTTGTGTACACAAGGCAATGATATATGAACCATGTATGAGTCCTACCATGAACTTAAGGACAAACGTTGCCCAGGACTGTGAATGGTCATCCTACCAAGTTGGATGGACATAGACAACCAAGTAACACGCACACTCTCCGTAGATCAGAACAACAGATCCAACAATGATGATCCGTTGAAGCAACCAATGAGGATCCAAATTCATTGAAAGAACACAAGGATTGAATAGAACCAAAGTACCCATCTCTCTTTTTTATCCCTAAACAACCACTTTGAATCTGAATTTCGGGACGAAATGCCCTCTATCGGGCGGGGGGGGGGGGTGATGTGACAACCCGAAATCTCTATCTAAAAGTCATCTCGATCAATGAAAGTCAGACTTGTTTTTGTTACCTTTTAGCCCTGTTAAGGGTCTGTTTGAGAGTTTCTGAGCCTAGTGTGATGTATGAATGGATGGTAAGATGAGTTAGCTTGTGATTGGGAGGATAAATCTGAACCAGAAAACCACTCACAAGGCTTTCATGGCTGCAAACTAGGTTCACAGCCGTGAACCACCTCCTATAGAGTGACCCATTTTCCTCCTCACTTCTCCTCCTCCCAACCGTGAACACCCCCATTCTCTCTCAAAAAGCTTCGACCGTTAACCCTCCAAATCTCCAAAAACATAAGTGTTTAAACCTTAAACTTGTTATAATTGAGAGATTACTAGATCCTAGCCTTGATTCTTCATGATTCATCACTATCTTCATGAACATGAAGGGATCACAGCCGTGAACCCTTCATAGGTTCATTGGACTGTGAACACTTCATGAGGCCGTGAACTCTATAGGGCTGCAAACCCATCCTTGGGTGGCTGTGAAACCCCTTCCTTGCTTCCATTTGTGAGCCTAACACTTCATTTATGGTGTTTCCTACAACCTTAGGTTGTTCCCCATACTAGTTAGTAGTTATAAACACTAATTGAATACCCATATATGTGAATATATGCCTTATAGAATCCAACAGTGCTTCGAGACTTCATTTGTGAACTCAAGCATCCTATATATATCTTACCTTCCAGATCGCTCACAATCAGGTGAGTTCATACCCCTACGCTTTTATGATTTTTAATGTTTTAAGGGGGGGGGGGGGGGGAATACAAGTAAAAGCAGAAGTAATCTTGTGTTTAAAAATATATTTTGGTTTACTATATTTTTCCTATCATTAGCACACATTGAACATAGAAGTTACTAAACATGGTAAACATAGTTGCTACTAGATTTGCCGATAGTTTTATAAACATGTTAAGATACAAATGTTGGAAACAAAGTTTTCAAACAAAGAAACAAACTTATGAATTATGAAATAAAAGATACTATTTTATAAGGATTCATGTTAATAACAAAAATGAGTTTTCATAGTACTATTCGTGGATTCATTGAGAGAACTACAATGTCAGACACATCTTCTGGGAAGTCAACCCCTTGTAACCAGAGTCTCCTAGAGGGAGAACGTGAGTTTGTGTATAGATCTGTTCGGGAGTGACAATCCCACACACTGACTATTAGCTACAATCAACCTAGGGTGACAAACGTCATTCAGTTCATGACGTCCGAAGTACGTCGAATTTATCGTCCATAATTGGGGAAACAACGACTCGTTCATGTAATAATGTACTTAACAATCAATCATCAGGGTTAATAACTAGGGGATTACTTAGTATATACATCAGGGTGATACAAAATTTACCTCCGACATGAAGTGGGATGTGTGGTTTCCGCCTCATTCCTTGTTCCTTGTTTGGTTGTCGGTTTAGGGCAGAAGAACCCAATCGATTGTTTGTTCGATCTTGATTTCTATAACTCGTAGGTACTAAGTGATTATCGGAGGGTATTAACAACACTTTTGGTATACAGAACAATACGTTTTTCAACTAGTTTTATTTATGTAATAAGACTACTATACATTTCGGGTGGTAGCCAGGGTTTTTAAACAGAACAATGCTTAAACAACATAAGTATGGTAGATACTTGTACTTTTTGATTTGGAATAGATAATTCAATAACTTACACTTAGGGAAAATATAGGATTATCCAGGATAAACATCAGTACTTTACCAACAATGGGATTATTATTCAATTAACGAATATTCATTATTAGTTCTATAAATCCTTAGTCCATACAGCCGAGTTATGTATGAAGAATATCCGATAGGCTATGGAATGTGTGGTTTCCACCTCATCCCTGTTCCTTGTTTGGTTGTGGGTTTAGGGCAGGTCCATACAATTAACTTTCTATTCGATATTGGTTTACACATAACTAGTATGACCTAAGTAGTTATAGAAGGAATGGGTTTAATCAAGCTTTTCGTAAGAAAATATTGGATTTTCTTGAGGAACAATATCAATAGATATCAAAGGACCAATACAGTTAATTCTGTAAGTATCTAGTGAATACTTCTGGGTTATATACTCGAAGATCCAACTTGCTGTGGGATGTGTGACTCCGCCTCATTTCCTGTTCCTTGTTTGGTTGTGGGCTTGAGGCAGAACCACACAATCGAGTGTTTGTCCGATCTGGATTGTATATGATTTGTATACACTAAGTACTCTCATGAGGAACTAGTAAGAATCAATTGTTTTTACTTAACATTCATTACATAAGAAAATATAAGGTTTTCTGGAGAAACACAATGCACTTTTCGAAAGAACACATAACAGTTTTCTAAAACAAAACGCTTATGAACTCACCAACGTAATGGTGATACTCTTTCAAAACCTACTTGTATTCTCAGGGAACTAGTAGACAGGTACACGCTTAGGGTTCAAGAAGATGGAGCATAGTAGCTTCAAGTTTTTACTTGTTATTTAATTTTGGAGTCAGTTGTTAATGATTCGAAAACAATGTAAACATTATACTATTAATACAATGGTTGTTGTTGGTTGGATTACAATTATTCAATTGTTGTGATACTATACATGACGACATCCGCCCCCGAACATTTCCGCCATTCCGGTTTGGTGATGTGACAAAGATGTTGGATTAGGTATCTAATCTAATAACTAAATTGATATATACTTGAATTATCAACAAAGTTCTTTTGGGTTGCCCTCAAACTTAGTAAATGAATAGGATAACTTTTATAGAGAGAGATTGATTTATTAATTTATTAAATTATTAATAAATTAATTAGAAATAAAAAATGATTTGTTAATATATTATGAGAGAAATATATTAATTAGAAATAATATTATATAATTAAGATTTAATCAGAAATTAATTAGAATTAATTTTGGGATTAATTGGATTAATTAAAAGTGTGAGGACCTAAGTTGTAATTGTTCGATAGTTGAACAAAAAGGTTCCATAATCTTCCCCATGAAGGATGCACATTTTTGGAGTGGCTCTAGGGTTTCTAGAATATCCCTTGGAGATAATTAGGAAACCTGATAATTACATATTTAAAATATTATTAATCTAATCAAGTAAGGGTTATCTAGGATTTTCCTATCAGCTATGAATAGGCCTTTATACTACATACTTTCGGCTAACTCATTATTCCGAAGAGGAATTTCAAAAAAATACCTCCCCTCTCCTCTCTTTATTCAAGTTTCCTTGGTTTCTAGGGTTTGGGTATGAACCATTAGAGGCACGACCACTTGTGGTGCTAGCTTCCAAATCAAAGAAGAAAGGATTCTTGATTGTTTACTACGACAATCAAAAAGGTATTTGATTCATAACTTGTTTATCAAAATCGAAAATACCTAGGGTTCATAGGTTTCTTGTTGTTCAATAGAATGTTACTTCAATAGTGTTATGACATATATATATATATATATATATATATATATATATATATATATATATATATATATAATACATTACATGTACCCTTAAGTGTTAAGGATTTATCTATGTTATTATATGTACAACCCATCAGAATATAAGGATGAGAGTGAACCCAAAAGTCAAGTTCATGCCATTTTTAATGAGTCAACACACTGGAAGAAACAAAGGCCCATACTTGGTATGAGATTTAAAGATCCAACTCAAGTAAAAACTATGTTGTGCCACTATGATGTAGTCAATGGATACTAATAATGTTTTGTTAAAAACGATAGGAAAAGGTTGTTAGCACATTTTTGCAAGGGTAAGTGTGCCTTCAGGTTATGGGCATCATGGATAAGTGATGAAGACAACTTCCAAATTAAATCTTTGAAATTAGAACATAATTTTTCTAGGAACTTCAAGTTTGGTTCATCGGTTTCATATTCATGAATGGGAAGTCATTATACCAAACAAATCTTACATAGACAAAAGACGAGTGACAAAAAATTGAGATTAGAAGTTATTAGGAAATTTTGTATCCATGTTAGTATTGGTCAATGCAGGAGGGCTAAGAAATATGCTTTGCAATTTACAGATAGAACTCTCGTGGAACATTATGCAAAGTTATGGTTATATGGAGAAGACATTAGGAGATCAAGTCCGGGTTCAACTGTCAAAATTGATGTCAACAACATGCAAAATGGGAAGGAGTAGTTTAGTAAATTTTATATTTTCTTTGATGGAGTGAAAAAATGATGGATAGAGGGATGCATGAGGATAATATGACTTGATGGATGTTTTCTGAAAGGCATTTGTAAGGGAGAGTCACTATGTGTTATTGGCAGAGATGCAAACAATTACATTTGTCGCATTGCATGGGCAGTAATATGTGTTGAGAACAAAGAAATTGGAAGTGGTTTTTGGATAATCCGATTAATGATTCGCAATTACAATTAGGGAATGGATACAACTTAATTTCAGATGGGCACAAGGTATTTACTAATCTTTTTATTATAGTATGTATTGATTATTTATGCCTGCTTTTTAGTTATCTAATCTTATTAAGGTTTGTTGTTATATGGTTTGATAGAAGTTGTGAAAGAGATGTTACCTATGTGTAATGCCCCATTCCTCGTACACAATTATTTAATTATTCAAGTATTTAGTTTGAGCTACTGGACGAGTTGTTAGCCCTAAATCGTCGAGTAGATGCCAGAATGGACGCGAGGTTTAAAGAGTCTACTTGGCGAGTCTAAGCATGGACTCGACGAGTAGGTATACCTGGAGGAAACCCTATTTTGGGGGGTTTTGCACCCTATTTAACCACTTAAACTCCCTTTGGGCCTCTAGAAACCCTAATTCGGTTGAGAGCTTCACCCTTGAGTTTTGAGTGTATTTTTGTGTTGTTGAATGTAGTTGGTAGAGTTTGGAGCTAGCAAGTTGTGGAAGAAGAACAAGATCAAGAAGCAAATCCATCTTTGGCAGCTTTTTGAGGTAAAAAGCTCCTTGCTTGATTACCCATAGCTTAGATCTCTTTGTATGTTGATTTATGGGTCCTTTTGACCCTTTTGAGAAGGATAAGTTGGTTTCCATTGTTTTATGCAAAGCAATCCCTTTTTCCTATATTATTTAGCCTCTACAGTCATAAAAGGAGTCTTGAATCCGTTTTCATCCAAGGCATGGTCATATTCATGGAAGTAGATTGCTATAACTTGAGTTTGGGTCTATTTGAGGTGTGCAAAGCCATCAAGTCTCCAACTTTATAGAAATTGTCCTTGGAAATGACCTACATATGTATTTTAAAGCTGTAGAAGTGTGTAACCAATTAAATAGATTAGATTTCCAAGGGACTCGATGAGTTCATAAGGAAACTCGGCGAGTCCGATGAAGATACCGTGATGATGTTCATAGGACTCGACGATTCGATTAAGCAACTCGGCGAGTAGGAGGATCTTGTCCCTTATCTGATTACGACAGGACTCGATGTGTCTGAGGACGACTCGACGATTCAGTTCAACAAATCGCAATGTCCAGCAATTAGGGAACTCAACGAGTCATGCGGTGACTCGGCGAGTTGATTCGCGATTTTAGGGTTCTGAGTTCTAGGACTCGGCGAGTCACAATGTAACGCCCCGTTCCTAAAAGTACTTATTTGTGAGTCCTCGGGATTTAAGAGGAAGGGTATTTCGGTCCTTGTGTGGGAAAAGTGGAAGAGAGGGCCAAATATGAAAGTTGGGACACGCCGAGTACGCCTAGCGTAGAGCGTAATTAGACGCGGGTGCAAGGTTGAGTACGCCCATCGTACTAGAGGTACGCCCAACGTACTCTCAGAGTTCTAAAACGCTAAAATTAGGGTCAGCCACTATATAAGGAACATGTTGGTTTTTACCCTAGCCTCCATAAGCTCTCTCTTAACCCCAGAAACCCTAGATAGCCGTTCCACCTCTATTGTTGGGTGTGTTTGGCCTTGGAAAGCTCATTTTGGCAAAGGAGAGGCTAGAAGAAGAAAGAGGAAGTTGTCAAAGAAGGAGTTGAGTGGCTGGAGCTTATAGATCTGGAAAGATATCATCCTTTGGAGCCTATCTGAGGTATAAAGCTTCTTGCTTGTCATTTATATTGCATAGATCTACGTGTTGTGAAGTTTTGACTTCATTCTTGTCCCAAAAGTCCTCATCTTGATGCATGTTTTGAGTTGGTCGAGATGATCTTTCCTTTCAGACCTTTGGAGAGGTCTTGAGTGAGAAAAATGAGGTCCCCAGGGCTGGGGTTGTTCCATGTGTGAGATAAGTAGGTCTTAACGGATTAAGACCTTGGATTAAGAGCTTTATGGACGTCCCAAGTGATAAAGTTTGAGACTTTATGAATCTTAGGCATAATTGGCCTAAGGATCTGAAGTTTGGGCTTAAGAGCTTAAGCCATTAAGAAGTTATGAGGACTTAATGAGCAGCGAAGTTACGCCCCGCATAACTTAGGAGTACACCCCGCGTAGCGAGTCAGTGCCCCAATCCCCAGTTGCGAATCAGCGTGTACGCCCAGCGTATCAAGGAGGGTACGCCCAACGTACTCCCTCTGTTAGGTTTTTCATTTTGGGCCCTAGGGATTTGGCTGTTATTGGGCTGCTGGATTTTGGGCTGTGACTGCACATATTGGATGGAGTATTATGGACCTATTAGTTGTTATGGACCATGGGTCTAGGCCCATTTGGTGTGGTGGGCCCAATTTAGTAAATTGGGCCAATAGTGGGCTTTGGTTCGGACCTTTGGGCTTTGGGCCATTAGTGGGCTTGGGAGCTTACCTAGTGTTGGGCCGGATTGAGTTAAGGGTAAAATGGTCAATTTACCCTTGGAAGAGTATTGTGCTTAACCTAATGATTATTGTGCTATGTTGGCTAGTTCAGGCTTTTCGGTGAGTCAGTGATTCGAGAATTTGCTTCTTCTGTTCAGAGTTTCGGCAGTGGCGAGGTGAGTTATCCTCACTATATCAACAGGGTCTAAGGCACCAAGGTCGGCCTTTTATCGGATTGAGATCCGGGTATTTGTTGTTATGTTATTGCTTTGATATGTTTGCATCCCGGTAACTAGGATGGTATATGTTAGAGACCTGGTTAAGGTCGGTATCCTGTTATGTAGGATGATGCTATGCTAGTGACCGGTTAGGTCGGTATCCGTGTTAGGATGATGATATGTTACGTGATCTGCTAGATCGGCTTGTTGACTATGAATTGTTATATGATTTATGTTTATGTGCACATGGTTGTTTGGACTGGAGTTGGGTTGAGGCGGGTCCAGCTTTGTGCTGTAGGCCAAGATACCCAGGGCGGACCGGTTGTCCCAAAGGCCCAAAGAGCGGTCCGGATAGGCTGTAGGCCCCAAGAGGGCGGACCAGACGTGCCGAGGCTCGGAGAGTGGACCAGGCCGACTGAAGGCCCGGTGCGGGTGGACCAGTCATACTATCGACTCAGAGAGTGGACCAGGTGGATTGAAGGCCCGGTGCGGGCGGACCAATCACACTGCAGACTCGATGTATATGGCTAGACTTGGAGGGTGGACCAGGTGGACTTTTGGCCGGTGCGGCGGACCAGTCACACGGTAGACCCAAAGTGCATGGTTGTTCTGTGTTCTAATATGATATGGCATGTTATGCGTGTATGGTATATGTGGTTGGTATTTTAGGGGTATCTCATTAAGCTTTCAGGCTTACAGTTGTGGTTCAATGTTTTTCAGGTTCTTCAGGAGATCGTGGCAAGGCAAAGGCGTGATCGTACCGCTCCTCATGATTATGTTTTATGATGTGATTGTGGGAGGATTCTGATAATAATTTTATTGAAAACCTTTTTGTAATAACATTGAGAAAATGGATTGTTTTTGAAAAGTTAAAATTTGGTTGAATTTTTATGGTCGTTACAAGTTGGTATCAGAGCCTTGGTTTGAGTGAACTGGAGGAACATTCGTGTGAATCCAGTCTCAAATCAGGG
Source organism: Lactuca serriola (assembly GCF_051521515.1). Lineage (NCBI taxonomy): Eukaryota > Viridiplantae > Streptophyta > Magnoliopsida > Asterales > Asteraceae > Lactuca > Lactuca serriola. The sequence goes on along the minus strand of NC_136415.1, from coordinate 245,072,793 downwards.
AGAGTTTTTAAAAGAGAATTTAAAATGGTTTTCAAAATGAGTGAAAGGAGAACGCGGAGGTACGATCAGCCGGAGACAGTAAGTAACCCCAAAATAGCATACATGATATTTGTTTTTGAGCTTTTATAGAACATCATGCTGGTACTAGGCTAGAGATCTTCAGGGTTTCATGATAAGTGTTGCCTGATTTATGATGCCTGCTAGCCTAGGGTCCTCTGTGGGAGATTTCTGGTGTTCCTCTAGGAGTGAGGATTGAGCGTTTGTTATGTATGTTTTCACTAGGGTGTTGTGGTAGTACTTCATACAAATATGGATAGGTGTGGAAGGTACTATGGGCCCGTACTACTAAAAGCACAGGACCCATACGCGTATCAGGGAAACCATGACCTCTAGGGTTGGGTTGAGAGTTGATTCCTGTGATAGTGGGAAGTGTCTGAGATTTTGTGATGTTTTTCAGTATGGTGGTCATGAGGCATGCGGGGAGCGGATCCGGGTCAGGATCAGGAGCCGGAGAGGACGATCAGGGTGGGTCGGTACCACCCGAGGTTATTGGTCAGATGAGCACAGGCGAGTTGGATGCTAGGATCCGTGAGATCCTGCATGATGAGGTTGTTGCATTGTTCTGGGCCGAGCTTCCGGAACTGTTTGGGTCAATCAAGACCGCCATGGTTGAGTATTTTGATGAGCGCTATGCGGCTCTCACTAAGACGGCTACCGCGGCGGCTACAGCGGCTGTAGCAACGGCAGGGGGAGGAGCCGGTCGAGGTTTTCAGTATCGGGACTTCGATAATACGAAGCCTCCTACCTTTGACGGAGTTCAAGACCCGATTTTTGCTATGAGATGGTTGTCAGATGTGGAGGGGTGTTTCTTCACGTGTTCGTGCCCTGCTGATCAGAGGGTGAGGTGTGCTCTGAATCTGTTGAGGCTCGGGGTGAAGGATTGGTGGAGATTGACCACGGGGTCATATTCGGATGCGCAGAGGGCTGCGATTTCATGGGATCAGTTCAGAGAAATGTTCAGCACTCATTCTGTTCCGCAGGTTGAGAGAGAGAGATTGGCTCAGGAGTTCCTTGAGTTGAAACAGGATTTAGAGTCGGTGACGGAGATCACCAGGATGTTCACTGAGAGGGCGATGTTTTGCCCTGAGTTCGCTTCGGAGCAAGCTCAGATGTCCCGATATCTGAGTATGCTCAAGAGGGATATCAGACAGTTTATGTCTACGCAGAGGTGTGAGACTTTGTTGGAGTTGCAGGAGGCTGCCAGGCGGCGTGAGTTGGAGATTGAGTTGCAGTTACGAGAGCTGAGGCAGGCTCCGGTGCAGTCGCAGCCGGCGCTGAAACGGTCCAAGACCGTTGATTCTAGGGTTGGAGATCAGAGCAGCCACACTTGTAGAAAGTGTGGGAAGGGTCACACCGGAGTTTGTAGGTCCGGTGGTGCTTGCCGCAAGTGCGGAAAGGAGGGGCACTATGCGAGGGATTGTTGGCAGTGAGCGCCGGTTCGGGATTTGAGGATTTGTTATCATTGTCATCAGGTTGGGCACTTGAGGGTCAACTGTCCACAGCTTGCTGCAGGACCGGTGCAAGCTCCAGCACCAGCCACTTTGAGGATCATGGGCGGAGGTCAGGGTGGAGTGGAGCCCCCAAGGGATCAGGGTCGTGCTTTTTTAGCTTAAAGCAAAGGAGGTCAAAGCAGTGTCGGATGCAGCTGCGGGTATGTTTCTTTCTTGATATCTTGTTATATTGTGGTTATTGTGGAGTATTGTTTATCTTCTAGTCTCGTTGTGTGGTTTTCGGTATGGTATTCGTTGTTCTTTGAGAGTTTGGTATGGTTACGTGTTTAGTACTGGGAATTTCGTTGGTTATCATTCATGGGGGTTACTAGTGGAAATCTGGCGTCTGGTTTGAATGTTTGGTAGCATCTGCATTCTGAGGAGTGGTTAGCTGCAGATTGAGTTTCTTTCGAGCTCGGGATGATCAGTGTTTTTATGTGATTTTGTGAAGGTTGCTCGTGCTAGTGGGGATCAGTTCGCGTATAAGTGCTTGTGTGGTGTAAGGTGGTCGAGGGATGTCGATGATGACGACCGGTGATTGATAGTCAGTGCTATAAGTGGGGGAGAATTAGAAAATTCTCCGGAAGATCGATGAGCATGTGAGGTTGTTTAGCTGTTTGGGATTCAGCAGTGTTACTGTCAGCCAAGAGCGTAGGCTGGTATGGGTAAGTGGCAGGCATGCAGGGCGGGATACAGACCAAGGGTATTTGTTTGTGGAGGGCCTAGGATCAGGCCGGGATTGAGTATGTATGATGTAGATAGAGTTCGGAACCCCTAGAGGGCTAGAACAGTATGCATGGGAGGATTTCTCAGAGAGATAACTCGGAATGATGAATGCTAGTTGAGCGGTCCGGATAGACTGAAGGCTGGTAGGCGTACCAGTCAGGCCGAAGGCTCGGAGGACGGTCCAGCCAGACTGAAGGCCCTGGAGGGCGGTCCAGATTGGCTGAAGGTTCTGAGAGTGGTCCAGATTGGCTGAAGGCCTGGTAAAGCGGTCCAGTCATGCTGAAGACTCTACAGGTATTGTTAGATCGGTTCGAGGAAATGGGTTGAGTATGTCGCGATGTGTTAGCATGAGAAGGTCTGGCCCCGGGCATTGATCTTGATTAGTGGAGATGGTGCATGGACTCGAGAGTCCTTGTGAGCATATTCAGAGCATGTGTGTTGCATGGATAGCAATTATGCTATAAGGGAGTGGTGTAGCATTGGGCGAGCACCGTGGCACTTGTCGCAGTAACAAGGCGACCAAGTGGATTCCTTGGTAAGGAAAGAGAGAGGAATGTAGCTCCGAGGGGGAGTGTAAATTCACGGAAGTGAAAGCATCAGTGCAGAGTTATGATTGGAGTGATCCAATTATGGTCGTTGAGTAGCGTGATTGCGGCAGTGGTATGGAATCACATCCGGATTAGATGACTGCTGAGGTCGCGGAAGGGATTCCGCGGGTGTAAAGCCAAGTGGCTCGGAAGGGGTGCAGGGATGGAGTCTTGGATTCGCAGTTTGATTCTGATCAAGGAATTGTGTATGTAGTGGTGATTCATCCTGGGGGATGTTTGGAGGTGTCGACAGTGTGACGGGTTTTCCCAACCCAAGGGTGCTAGAGCTGGTGCAGCATGTGCATGCGATTGCAAGAGGAGAACTCATGGGAGTTGGTCTTTGGCTGAAGAATGTGTCGTTTTGTCAGCATGGAATGGATAGAGTTGGACACGGATCGGGAACCCGGTGGTTCAGGGTTATATCTAGCTCGTAAGAGTCAAGTGATTGTTGTGATCAGGATCGAGAGAAGTGCCATGGAGTGGTACTCGGTTGGTAAGTGTAGAATCTAATAAGTGTGGTTATCAAAGGGTGAAGCCGGTGGACGGCTTGAGGCGGTGGCCAGAACACCGCAAGAAAAGGGAAAGGTAGAGTTTCAGATTTCAATGGTTGTGTCTTAAGGAACCGGGTTTGGTTAATGCCAGGTGACGTGTTGCGGGAGAAGTTCTGGAGTCGAGTTGTCGCAAGCTTCGAGGGCGAAGCCTAATTTAAGTGGGGGAGAATGGTAACGTCCCGTTCCTAAAAGTACTTATTTGTGAGTCCCCGGGATTTAAGAGGAAGGGTATTTTGGTCCTTGTGTGGGAAAAGTGGAAAAGAGGGCCAAATATGAAAGTTGGGACACGCCAAGTACACCCAGCGTAGAGCGTAATCGGACGTGGGTGCAAGGTTGAGTACGCCCAACGTACTAGAGGTACGCCCAGCGTACTCTCAGAGTTCTAAAACCCTAAAATTAGGGTCATCCACTATATAAGGAACATGTTGGTTTTGACCCTAGCCTCCATAAGCTCTCTCTTAACCCCAGAAACCCTAGATAGCCGTTCCACCTCCATTGTTGGGTGTGTTTGGCCTTGGAAATCTCATTTTGGCAAAGGAGAGGCTAGAAGAAGAAAGAGGAAGCTATCAAAGAAGGATTTGAGTGGCTGGAGCTTATAGATCTGGAAAGATATCATCCTTTGGAGCCTATCTGAGGTATAAAGCTTCTTGCTTGTCATTTATATTGCATAGATCTAAGTGTTTTGAAGTTTTGACATCATTCTTGTCCCAAAAGTCCTCATCTTGATGCATGTTTTGAGTTGGTCGAGATTATATGTCCTTTCAGACCTTTGGAGAGGTCTTGAGTGAGAAAAATGAGGTCCCAAGGGCTGGGGTTGTTCCATGTGTGAGATAAGTAGGTCTTAACGGATTAAGACCTTGGATTAAGAGCTTTATGGACGTCCCAAGTGATAAAGTTTGAGACTTTATGAATCCTTGTGATGAGTTAAAAACTAACTTAAAGATCGATTAGATCTTATAACAGGTAAAATAATGAATACAAAAACTGTAAATAACACAAGTATGGATCGAAGTATGTCGAATGATTAATCAACAATCCTCAGCAGAGCTCGATAAAGAACTTCCACTGTAGAGGATTTTGGGTTACAAGAACGATGAAGAAATAAATCTATGATCTATCGTAATAATCTTTTCTATCGTTTTCTAAAAATGTTTTTTTAATATGCATGCAAGCATATCAATATATACTAAACCCTATCAAGCTCTCGGTTGGACAGGCCCAAACCGGAGTAACAAAGCTTGGACTATTAACCGAGCCCAATGGACGCAATACATCAAAACGCTACGCTACCCAACAATCTCCCCCTTTGCGTCAAATTGGAGCGAGATTACTTCTTCTTGCTTGGGCCAGCAGCGGGAACCTTCTTCTTTACAGTCTCAAACAGATGTGAGATAAGCGCGAGGATCGTCTGTCTGAACCGAATGTACCATTGTAACATGTCGTCAAAATATTTGATATCATCCGCTATATTTTCCTTGCATCTATGGATGATCCCCAACACATGCTCTAGACAAGCAGTGGTATAAAGATGTTTATCAGCTAAGGCAAAGAGACATTTCTGTCCTTCACTCCTAGTGAACATGACTGAGTTTCGCCTCGGGTTAATTTTTCCCATCTTCATATGGTTTAGATCACTGGCCGAGCCAACAGGAGATATCTTCGGTTTCTTCTTGAAGACGTTTGCAATCTACTGATCCATCAGTGCGACCTCCATGATATAGCACACCAGCATCCTTTTGAGATGGTCAATGATCGGACCATATTCAGCTTCGTTGGTCAGAAGGATGTTGTGCAGGATGATCCAATCATGAGGATTGAGGTTCGGTAGATCTGCTAAAGAAATGGCATGTTCGGTTTTTGCAGATCCCCTGAGCACCTTGAACCGAACGTTGATAAACTTCCCTTCAGTGTACGGTTTCAAGACCCGAACGTTGATAATCTTCTGAGCGCTCCAGGTTTGATATTGGGGTTGAGCAGCCTTCAGATAGAATTCAATCAAGTCCCGATCAACCTCCGGATGAGGATGAGGGAACTCGGCAACATTGGCGAAGGCGTGAAAGATGAACGCCTTTCGGGTCAGTGGCATGTCGAACTGAGAGTCGACGGAGTTGAAACAGTCAAATGAGATAACTGGTTCCAGCCACAAGATGCTCGGAGTGTCGATCGCCTCCTTTATCACCCTCTCGAGAGTCCAAGCAGGAAAAAGAGTTTTCCTACTCTCGAGAAGGTCGTGGGATTCTTTATGTTTGCGTTCAGCTTCTTCATCTTCTCTTGCCACACGAGCACTATCATCTTCATCATTGCGTCGACTTTTGCGTTTCAACAAGTCGGCAATGGTTTCTTGGTCGTCTTCCTCTTCTTCCTCAGCAATCTTCTTGCCTTTATCTTTCACACCCGAACCGGAGGCTTGGCCTACAGGAGGAGGTTCGGTTGTGTGAGTTGTCTTTGAGGAATGAGGTGGTTGAGGTGCAGACTCCTTTTTCTCCCCTTTGTTTCGGATTGGACACGAAATCGGGTAGCCCTTCAATTTTGCTTAACAGGTCTAGGGCAGGAGCGAGCTTCTCTGCAAGGGTACGCCTCACAAAATGATTGAGTATAGGATCATGTGCTTCGAGGATGTTGGAGATGGCTAAGTGGACATCCGAAACACACGTCTTGATGACCTCCCGTTCGGACCGAAGAGTGTCAATTTGTTGCTGCGAATGGGAGAGTTGAACACTCTTGACTTTCAGGGCAGTGGTCTTCCTTGCCAAAACGTCCATTAACGAGTTCTCGGCAGCCAAATCTTCTTGAATCTTTGAGAGACGCTCGTCAATAGAAGCACGGGAGGCTGAGTTGTCGTCGGTGAGCGATTGACGAAGTGAAGCAAAGGACTTCAACTCAGTAGAGACAAACGTGGCCAACTGTTGAACAATTGGTTCCAACGTAGTCTTGGTAGCATCAGCACTCTCCTGTAAAGACTTTAACAGGGCAGAGGCATCAGAAAATAGTTTATCGACTTTTTCGGTCGCAGCCTGGCAGGCTTTCATTGAGGCATCGATGGCGGTGGTTGCAGAAACGACAGAGTCTTGCTGAGCCCTTGAGAAAGCATCAACAAGCTTCTGAATAGCAGCTTCAGAGAGGGATGATTGAGACGTAGAGGAAGAGGCAATGAGCAAGTCAACCTTGTCATGGAGCTCCTTAAGATGTTTCTTTATAACCGGAGCGTCATCATCATCATCGCTCTGCACTTGAAACGGACTGTAGTAGACCGAATCAAACATCATGTTTTCCCCGCCAAGGAAAGGGTTATCTCCGTCAGAGGCATGACCGGGAGATGGTGGTGGTGGTGAAGCAGGTGGTACAGTGGTATGGGTAGGTTCGGGTTGGGTTGTGTCGGGTGTAGGTGTAGGTGTAGGTTCAGGTTGTTTTTGGGTAGGGGTAGGTTCGGGTGCTTTTTGGTTTTCGGTTATGTTTATGGTTTCAGGTGCTGGTGGAGGTTCGGTTGCATCAGTATGAACCCCCGTATCAGATATGTAGGTTGTAACCTTTGCAGTGGATGTTGTAGTGGCGTCGGTGAATATTGGTGGTGGCATTGGGATTGAGGTGTTTGAAATGTGGGTAAAAGGGTTTATGGTGGGAATGGAAGTAGGAATTATTTGAGTAGGAGAGGGAATTGGAGAAGGAGGGATTTGCATTTCAGGGGTAGGTGATCTGGGTGGTGTGTTGCCTCTTGGAGAGTCGTCAGAATCCGAACTCTCACCCTCTGACTCACTGGAGGAAGAAGCTATAATCAACTTTCTCTTGGGTTGTGTTTTTCGCCTCTTGTGCTGCGGAGACTGAGCAGCTTTAGTGGGTTTCCTCTTCTTAGGAGAAGGGCCTTTAGCCCCTTTCGCCACCTGTTTTCCTTTGTCTTCCTGCTTGCCTCTTGGAGCAGGCTTGTCGGCGTCGTGGATCGATTTCAACATCTCCGATGTTAGATCCCTCGGACCAGAGCGTTTGAACTCTTTGTAGGTTCTGATAATCCGGCTGTCAGCTGGAACGTCAGCATACATGGTTTCCGGAATGGAACCATTGAAGGGGAATTTGGAAGCGTCTGAAACGATGATCTTCGTGGTATGAAATGTACCAATCAAAGAAATCGGTGCACCGGCGACAGTGGGGATGTTGTACTTGTCCATGACCCACTGCGTAATCAGGGTCCAAAAACGAGCATATGAAACCTCTGAATGCCTTGAAGAAGATGAGAGACTCTGGATGAGTTGTTGCCAAAGAACAAACCCATAATCGACATTGATGCCGTTGTAGACACCATATAAGATGGACAGGAATAATCGACTTGAACCATCTGAGCCAGAGCTCCTTTCAGAAAGACCTTTGAATAGCACAGTGAACATCCCGTTCCACTGTGGCGGCAAGCATGACTTCTTGAACTTGGCGACGGAAGTAAGCGCCTCCGTGTAACCCATGTTGTAGAACATGTTAAACAGGTGCCCCATTGGAATCGTCTCTGGATTAACCCTCGTAAGATCAGCTTCAAACCCTAGCAGAGAGCAAAATCGTTGCTTGGAGATAGACGCTTTACGATGAGAAACGTCAAAGAAGATCCTATCAACCACTTTGTCGTAATGGGCAGTCGCATAGATCTGTGACAGGAACTCCATTGGTACTGATTCCGCCCTTGAAAGTGCAGTAGCAATCGGCGAGTACTTCAAACACTCGATGATGGGGAACATATAGGAATCATAAGCGTGAGGGGTTAAATCGATAATGAGGCATTGTTGAGGGCGAATGGGAAGAATGTGGGAAGTGGCGTGCACAGAGGATGAATCTGCCATTGTTGAAGAGAGTGAAGAAGATGATGAACAGTTAGGGTTCAGGGATTTGTTGCGCTCTGGGAATTTTGATTGCAGTAAAGAGGTAAATGGTAGATAATGTCGCCTTTTATACTGGGGTTTAAGGAGAGAGAAAGATCTTCCCAAATCTTCTATCGAAATACCAAGAGTTTTCCAAAATTAGACTGATGCGTGACAGTTAGGGTAACTGATGATCACGCATGAGAGAGAGTGTCAGATCCCTGAGAACACGCCTCCCATCAAGCGCCGTTTGGAGATAAACCGTTTCAAATTCGCACGCGCCCTTTCTGTGCCTTTTAGAGAAGAACCGTTTCAAATTCGCACACGCGTCTGCGACGTCATTTGGAGATTAGATGTTTCAAATTCGCACATGTTCCCTGTTACGCCGTTTGAAATCAAATCAATTAGACTCCCGCCTGAGTCAGCAACCCTTCATCTTATCTCTTTAAAGTGTAACAGCATCTTTTGAATAATACTCCCACGTGGATTAAAATTGACCACAACAATTAATCAGCCACCAATCCAATGAAAAAGCATGTAATTATTAGAACCAGAATTTTTGAAAACCAAAGATTTTCGTGCTAAGGGTATAAAATGAAAAGAAATAAAGCAATCCTTTTTAGGAAAAACTGTGATGTCAATAAAGACACGAAACAAATGATCCCGGGCACGAATCTCTTCCTTCAAAGTCAAGAGAGACCTTAAAGTGTTAATGTGGTTTCCCGTTGAATAACGATCAAACACCTAGTAAGAAGTGTTGAAAGGCTTCTTTTAATTAAGCTTTTTAGGGTGGCTTTTGCTTTGATTCAACAGTCCTAATCTTGAAATAAGATAGAAAGTGAACAAAATACTTGTGAGACCGGTGTAGTCTATTGAACAAGTAGGTTTGAAATAATTTGAAAGTGGCTGGTAAATATAAAATCTCAACAAAAATTAAAAAACTGGATCCCAAGGGAAGAAATGTTATGGTTTGTAACAATTTCATAGGAATCACACAAAAGAAAAATTTGAGACTTCATGAAGATACGCCCGTCAATTCATTAGTGAAAACTAGAGCAAATTAATTGTTCACCGTCAATTCAGATTGGGTATTGAATTTTGGGTTTCACTCAGCTCGTAGTGGCACAAAACTAAGATCATAAACGCAGTTTTTGAGTAACCATAAACCTCAGTGGTAACTTCTGAGAGTCTCAAGGGTTACGTTTGTGAAACCAATTTAATGGAGAAATGCAATAGAGATGGTGTAAGAAATCAAAGTACCTCTGCTGTGAAAAATAGGACTAAGCAGAAAACTCTTATCTCATTTGAGAAGAGAGTTAGGTAGCTCATGATTAGAATAAATGTGATAGCCTAATTGGGAAGACAAGGTTTGTGTATACCAAGTCATTAAAGCTATTATTCAGAATCTGATGAGGCTTTGGGCACATACAACAGCATGCTTCTAGGGACACTTAACTAATTCAACAATTTAATTTCCCCATAAACGAACACACAAGTAAAATTAAAGCCAAAAAGGAAATAAAGAACAAAATATTTTTGGAGCTTTTGATATTAGAAAAAAAATATTTTTGGAATTTTTGATATTAAAAAAAATAATGATAAATAAAATAAAAAATAAGACTGAGAAAGAAAATAAAAAGATAAAAAAAAATTTGGAACCGAACCCGAGCGTTCGGTTCATTTCGGTTGTGAAAAATTTTGAAAAACCGAACCCGAGCGTTCGGTTGGTTTCGGTTTTGAAAAATTTTGAAAAACCGAACCCGAGCGTTCGGTTGGTTTCGGTTTTGAAAAATTTTGAAAAACCGAACCGGAGCGTTCGGTTGCTTTCGGTTTTGAAAAATTTTGGAAAACCGAACCCGAGCCTTCGGTTGGTTTCGGTTTTGAAAAAATTTGGAAAACCGAACCCGAACGTTCGGTCTATTTCGGTTACCGAAGAAATTAGATTTTCAAAAAGGAAATACTTTTGACAATAAGATAAATAATTTTAAAACAATTGTACATGAAATTTACAACCAAGAAAACTACCTTTAGTTGATGAGCGAGAGGCAGATGATCCAACCGAACCCGAACGTTCGGTCTATTTCGCTTCTTACATTTGTGTTTGAGAGGTAGTTTGTGGTACTGACTCTGATTCCATCATACCTAGCCCTTGTAGAATTTTGTTGAACGACGCTTCAAGAAGGGCTTTGGTGAAGACATCAGCCAGTTGATCAGTGGTTCTAACAAAGTGAATTTCAACATTTCCATCTTCCACATGATCTTTAATGAAGTGATACCTCAGTGCTATGTGCTTAGTCTTTGAGTGTTGCACTGGGTTATGACAGATCCTAATTGCACTTTCAGAGTCACAATATAGTGGGATCTTTTTCATATTGAGTCCATAGTCTCGAAGTTGACTCTGGATCCAAATCACTTGAGAAGTACAGGATGCAGCTGCAATGTATTCTGCTTCAGCTGTAGACAAAGACACACATGTTTGTTTCTTTGATTGCCAGCTAACCAATTTCCCGTCAAGGAATTGGTAGCCTCCAGTGGTGCTTTTTTTGTCTAGTCCACAACCTCCAAGGTCTGCATCTTAGTAGGCCTGAACGAAGAAGCCCGAGTTGGATGGATACCATAGACCTAAAGAGGTAGTTCGCTTGAGATATCGTAGAATGTTCTTCACTGCAAGCATGTGAGGTTCGCGTGGGTTCGCCTGAAATCTAGCACAGTAACAAACAGAGAACATTATGTCACGCCTGCTAGCAGTGAGATACATCAGAGAACCAATCATCTGGTGGTAAAGCGTAATATCAACTGCCGGTTTATCCAAGGATGGAGTGAGCTTGGTGCCGAACGCCATTGGAACTTTGACCTTTGAATCTCCCATCATGCCAAATTTTGCAAGGAGAGTCTTCGTGTAAGCTTCCTGATTAATAAAGATGCCTTCGGGTCCCTGTCTAATATTTAAACCAAGGAAAAAGTTAATTGGTCCCATTGAGCTCATTTCAAATTTAGTCTCCATCAGCTTTCTGAATTCAGCCGTTAGGCTGGGATTCGTAGAGCCAAAGATGATATCATCGACGTAAATTTGAACAATCATAAGGTGGTTACCTTCCTTCTTACGAAAGAAGGTTGGGTCAACCGAACCTTGTTTGAATTTTGACATCTTTAAAAACTTTGTCAGCGTTTCATACCAGGCTCTCGGAGCTTGTTTCAGTCCATACACGTCTTTTTCCAAAATATAACAATGATTAGGATACCTTTCATTTACGAATCCAGGAGGTTGCTCCACGTACACTGTTTCTTCAAGTTCTCCATTGAGAAAAGCACACTTGACGTCCATTTGGTAGACTTCAAAGTTTTTGTGTGCATCATAGGCGAGGAATATTCTAACACATTCCAGCCTAGCTATAGGAGCGAAAGTCTCTTCATTGTCAATTCCTTCCTCCTGACAGTATCCTTTCACTACCAGACGTGCTTTGTTTCGAATCACGTTCCCTTCCTTGTCCATTTTGTTCCTGAAGACCCATTTGAGACCAACAACTGAAGCATCTGGAGGAGTTGGAATGAGTCGCCAAACTTTTTTCCTTTCGAATTCATTCAGTTCATCTTGCATAGCTTGAACCCAATCGGAGTGATCAAGAGCAGTGTTAATTGTCTTTGGTTCAACTTTTGAGACGAAAGAGTTAAACATACAGAATTCTACTTTTGAAAACAGGGAAGTTTGTTTTGCCTTGAGTTGTGATCGGGTCAGAACTTTTTCAGATACATCCCCAACAACTTGAGAGACAGGATGATCTCTGGTCCATTTGATGAGAGGAGGGTAGTTTGGATCAAAGGTTGGATCCAATTCAGCGTTTAACATTTCTTCTGGTTCGGATGGACTTTCATCGTCATAAAGCATATCGGCATGCTCCCCCTCGACAGATAAGCTTTCAGGAATGTCTTGAGTGTCTTGTGCTACAGAGGTTTCTGCTGGTGCTGAGCTTTCGGGTGTTGATGCACCTTCGGGTGGTGAGGCACTTTCGGTTGATAAAGTGCGTTCGGGAGCAGTTAGAGAACTGTTCTCCCCCTCAACATGTGAGCTCGGCTGTGATGATGATGGCAGATCCTCCCCCTCGACTGAAGCATTGTGTTGTGGAGGGTCGTTAGAACTTGATCCTCCTTCATTCATTCTTTTTGCAGCATCATCGACAAGTTGCTTCAGATGATCTACCTTGTTGCCAGCTGCGCTGGCTTCTGAGAGAGTGGCCTTCTCTGGTTCATCAAATAACTCGACGAACTTCTCAAAGAGGTTTGCGATAGAGGTGGTGACTTGGCCAGTTTGAGGAAAAATTTCTCCAGTTGTGTCTTCGTTGGCCTTTAGCCTTTTGACATAGCTATCATCAAAAGTCACGTAATAAGTTTCTTCTATTTTCCTCGAGCGCTTGTTTAATACCCTGTACGCTTTAGAAGTTAGAGAATATCCCAGAAATATCCCCTCGTCGGCTTTGACATCAAACTTGTTGCAGTGTTCTTTAGAATTGAAGATGAAACACCGTGAACCGAACACATGGAAAAACTTGACATTTGGCTTCCTGTTGTTCATGATCTCATAAGGAGTGAGAGTTAAGCGCTTATTGAGATATGACCTGTTCTGTGTAAAACAAGCAGCAGAAATAGCATCAGCCCAAAAATATAAAGGTAAGGAAGCGAAACTTAGCATGGTTCAGGCCGCTTCACACAAAGATCGGTTTCGTCTTTCGACAATTCTATTTTGTTGAGGAGTGTAGGGAGCTGAGAAGTTATGACTGGTTCCCTTTTCGGACAAGAATTCTTCGAATTCTTTATTTTTGAATTCCAGCCAATTATCGCTTCTGATGTTGCGAACGACTTTCTTCAGCTGTACTTCAATCTGCTTAATGAACGTCTTCAGTTTGATGAGTCGCTTCAGATTTTTGCTTCAGAAAGAACACCCATGTAAAACGCGAAAACTAATCAACAATAACAAGAATGTACTTGCTACCACCGATACTTTCGATAGATGATGGACCACACAAATCAATAGGAAGTAATTCTAGTGGTTCAACAACTTTAGTGTTTATTATAGATGGATGACTTTGACGACTCTGCTTCCCCATTTCACATGCAGCACACAAATGTTCTCTATCGTACTTGAGCAATGGAAGACCTCGAACATGTCCTCCAGTGACAAATTTGTTGATATCCTTAAAGTTGAGATGAGAGAGCCTTCGGTGCCACAACCAGCTTTCGTCAGATTGTGCTTTGGATAACAGGCAGATAGTTGGGTTCCCTTTGATAGGTTTGAGGTTTAGGGGGAACATCTCACCTTTACGCTCCGATTTGAGAATAACTCTTTTCGTCTTCTTCTCAATTATTTCAGAACCCTCATCGTCGAATGAAACTTTAAGACCGGTACCTCCAACAAGCTGAGATACACTAATGAGGTTATGTTGTAGTCCTTCCACGTATGCAACCTTCCTAATCGTGAAATCACCGTTTGTAATCATTTCGTAGCCTTTTATGGTGCCGAAGGAGTTGTTCCCGAACTTGACATTTCCACCGTTTGAAAGAGACCTGTATTCCCTTAGCTCTTCCTTCCTTCCTGTCATGTGACGCGAGCAGCCACTGTCAATGTACCATTCTTCGTCAAACTGCTCATCACTGATAACCTGCAAAAATTAAGCAGATTTAGGAACCCAAAGTTTCTTGGGTCTTCGTAAGCCTTTCACAGGAACAGGAATAGTGAGAGAGATGTCAACAAGATATGTTCTTTTTATTAGTGTTGTTTCATCTTTCTTTTTGATGGTGCTAACTTTAATTTTATTGGGATTCATTGCTTTTGGTTTGGACTCTGGTTTAACTGATGAAACCTTCAGTTTTCCTTTCAGTTTAGTTGATGATAGAGGTTTTTGAGAGTGAACAGAATGGAATTTAGAACGAGGTGGAGAGGAATTAGATGCATTTGAAGAATTAGAAGAGTTAGAATGAGAGAACTTAGACTGGGATGACTTCTTGTCTTGAGATTCTAGGTGACCCTTTTGCTTCTGATCATTGGTGGGACCGAACCTAGAACTTTGATCTCTTTTGTTCTCTGAACCGAACCTTTGCTTTCGGTTGATGTTGTTCTCCGAACCAAACCTCTGCTTTCGGTTGTTGTTGCTCTCTTGTGATTCAACAAGACTTTTCTCTGACTTTAAGTTCCTGTCATGATGTGAGAAATAGGCATTTTGAGATTGCCAAAACTGTTTTCTTTCAGAGAGATTCTTCTTGTATCTCTGATTCCTTTGCTGTTTTTGATTTCTCATCTGCTTTGGTTGATGATGGATATTGGCTTTTGGTTTTTGTTTTCCTTTAGCTGGTTCACTCTGAACTGATGATGTTTCGCTTAAAGGAGTGACTTCTTTTGCAGGAATTCCTTTTTCTTGAGGAACATCTCTTGTACCACTAGTACTTGGCACATCGAAGCTATCAGGCTTATTTAAAGGTTCTGGCACATATCTGCCTTTGCTTTTCCATGAAGTCCTTTCAGATAGACCTACCGTTTCATCAACATTGTCGATGGGAGCTGACCAGAAGAACTCGTCGCAGCCATCAGCATTGTCTTCGTTTACAATTGCTGTGAGTTCAGCAGTCTGATGTTCGGTTACGCCTGTGACCTTATACACCTGATTTGGAGTGGTTCTAACCTTTTGATATACTACTGCCTTTTCTGCAAGGATCGGGGACTTTTGTTGGGACAAACGAGCAAACTCCATTGAATTTTCCGAGATGAGATTCTTGTGGTTTTCGGGTTCGCTCTTGACAAATTCTGAGCAATCAACTGTGTCCTCTACAGAAATTTCACTCATATTGTCGTCCTCATTAAGCTCAGATGCATTTTCAACATCGATTTTATTTTCTGAGCTCAAGTTGGCGTTCAATGAGTCAAATTTTTGTATGGTTTCGGTCCTCAGTTTCAGTTTATCATTTTCATCCAAAAGGTTTTTAAGCATGTCCTTACGGTCCTTGGACTTAATGAAAGATTCGATTTTTTCCAATCCATACATATACGTCGAATTAACTTCCTCAGACGAAATAACACTTTCACAATTATACGCTTCAGCATCAATTTCATCCTCCTTAAACTCAAGGAAGGGTAAAATCATGCGATGAATCTTTTGTCCTATTTCACAGTCCAAATGAAGCTGAGTGATATTAGTATAAAGACGTTTAGCAATCAAACAAAAAACATTTCTCTGTTTTAAAAGCTTTAAATTGTCTCTTTGCAAATAAATGTTTTCATCTTTGGTTTTGATTAACTCCGACTCCTTCAGTTCGATCCACATTCTCCGTTCCTCACTCTTCAAAGACACCCTGCTTATTTGGTCAGTTAGGTTAGAATTGGTGACTCGAGTTTGAGTTAAACTAGTGCCTAGATGAGAGATTCTTGAATTAACACTTTTTAATTCTTTTTCGTATGAGCATTGTGGGACTTTGAATGAAACAAAAACGGATTGTACCTTCTTGATCAGTTCATCAAGCTTGTTGAACTGCACGCTGAGCGGTTTTGCAGTGAAGCACAAGTCCTCTCGCTCCTTTGCGTCTTCAATCCCACCATCTGTGTTGTATCCCCTCATCTGAGACACGTCTGACACCATCAAGCATTTTCCACCGCTGCCCTCTTCTTTCGCCACATAAGCCTTTCCATGAGAAGGCTTCCTTACTTCATCATCTTCAGAGTCGGTTGACCAGACCTCCACGCCACCGAACTCATCATCCGCTACCGAACCCTGCACAATTAAAGCATTCATAGAAGGGTTAGCAGTAGATTTCTTCTTCC
Source organism: Lactuca serriola (assembly GCF_051521515.1). NCBI lineage: Eukaryota > Viridiplantae > Streptophyta > Magnoliopsida > Asterales > Asteraceae > Lactuca > Lactuca serriola. The sequence goes on along the minus strand of NC_136415.1, from coordinate 245,056,740 downwards.
TGATCTCATCCAGCTTTCTCTGCAACAAAGCTTCTTCATCCTTTTCTGCCATTTTCTTAAGGACGCAATCTTTTGCATAGTGGTTCTTTCCTCCACAGTAATAGCAGCTCACTCCCGAATCTCCTTCAGCTTTCGGTTCCTTCTTTGATTCTTCTGCCTTCGGTTCATCTTCGACCTTTTCAGAACTATAACCTCCCTGCCAATTTCTATTCTTATTTGTGGGAAATCTTTTCTTGATGAACCTCTTGGGGTTTGACACCATCATAGCATAGTCTTCCGAAGTGAGGTCTTAGTCCTCCAAGTTGAGATCTTCTTCTTCCATCACCGCTTTGCTTTTGGACAAAAGAGCCAATGAACCCAAGCTTGAGACCACACTTTTCTCCTGTAACACGATATTTTCTTGAGATTTCAGGATGCCCACCAGTTTCGCCAAAGAGTAGGATTTGAATTGCTCATGCGCTTTAACTGTGGACACAACAGCTCTCCACTCAGATCTGAGGCCATTTAAAAACGTAACCTTCTGCTCAATTAGCTTCCTTTCAATGTCATGTTTAATCATCTTGCTAAGAAGATGATTGAAGCGATCGAACGTTTGAGTCACGGTTTCTTCGGCTCCCTGCTTGAATTCACCAAACTCGGACAAGAGTAAGGTTTGAATGGAGTGTTCAAGATCTTCATCCATAAAATACAATTCTCGCAGCCTATCCCATATTTCTTTTGCAGTTGTGCAGGAACTCACCAGCCTGAAAGTATCAGATTGAAGAGCGAATCTGATTAATCTCAGTGCTTTGATATTGCACTGAAATTTATCTTTTTCGTCTTGAGCAATATCTTTAACGTCTTTCAAAAGATCATTATACTCCTTCTGAGTTTTAATAATCCTTGATGTTGCTGAATGAGCAAAGGGTCCAGAAACTATTGCTTCCCAGATGAGGTATCAATTATCCTCAGATCCTATTACATAGTCTTCAAAGTGATGTGCCCAGACTTCATAATCGTGGGTGTAAAGGATGGGGATCTTCGTTTTTGATCCAATGTTGTTCGAAATATTAATGGGATTGGATTGGGACTCGTCCATGCTTGATCGAATAACCTGTTAAAAGATCAGACTTGTAATGTATTAAATTAGGGCAAAACAATAAATATCGAGTTACGTCAATTATGGGATGACGGCTCAATAAATATCAATAAATGCGGAATAACCCTAATCGAAACCTTTTTCACAAAAAAGAAGTGTATGAATTACACAGCCTCCCGCTCTGATACCAATTGATGAGTTAAAAACTAACTTGAAGATCGATTAGATCTTATAACAGGTAAAATAATGAATACAAAAACTGTAAATAACATAAGTATGGATCGAAGTATGTCGAATGATTAATTAACAATCCTCAGCAGAGCTCGATAAAGAACTTCCACTGTAGAGGATTTACGGTTTACAAGAACGATGAAGAAATAAATTTGATCTATCGTAATAATCTTTTCTATCGTTTTCTAAAAATGTTTTTTTAATATGCATGCAAGCATATCAATATATACTAAACCCTATCAAGCTCTCGGTTGGACAGGCCCAAACCGGAGTAACAAAACTTGGACTATTAACCGAGCCCAATGGACGCAATACATCAAAACGCTACGCTACCCAACACTTAGGCATAATTGGCCTAAGGATCTGAAGATTGGGCTTAAGAGCTTAAGCCATTAAGAAGTTATGAGGACTTAATGAGCAACGAAGTTACTCCCCGCGTAACTTAGGAGTACGCCCCTCGTAACGAGTCAGTGCCCTGATCCCCAGTTGCGAATCAGCGTGTACGTCAAGCGTACCAAGGAGGGTACGCCCAGCGTACTCCCTCTGTTGGGTTTTTCATTTTGGGCCCTAGGGATTTGGTTGTTATTGGGCTGCTGGATTTTGGGTCGTGACTAGACATATTGGATGGAGTATTGTGGACCCATTAGTTGTTATGGACCATGGGTTTAGGCCCATTTGGTGTGGTGGGCCCAATTTAGTAAATTGGGCCAATAGTGGGCTTTGGTTCAGACCTTTGGACTTTGGGCCATTGGTGGGCTTGGGAGCTTACCTAGTGTTGGGCCGGATTGAGTTAAGGGTAAAATGGTCAATTTACCCTTAGAAGAGTATTGTGCTTAACCTAATGATTATTGTGCTATGTTGGCTAGTTCGGGCTTTTCGGTGAGTCGGTGATTCGAGAATCTGCTTCTTCAGTTCAGAGTTTCGGCAGTGGCGAGGTGAGTTATCCTCACTATATCAACAGGGTCTAAGGCACCAAGGCCGGCCCTTTATCGGATTGAGATCCGGGTATTTGTTTTATGTTATTGCTTTGATATGTCTGCATCCCGGTAGCTAGGTAGGTATATGTTAGAGACCTGGTTAAGGTCGGTATCCTGGTTAGGATAATGATATGTTACGTGATATGCTTGATCGGCTTGTTGACTGTGAATTGTTATATGATTGTATGTTTATGTGCACATGGTTGTTTGGACTGGAGTTGGGTTGAGGCGGGTCCTGCTTTGTGCTGTAGGCCAAGATACCCAGGGCGGACCGGTTGTCCCAAAGGCCCAGCAAGCGGTCCGGATTGGCTGTAGGCCCCAAGAGGGCGGACCAGATGTGCCGAGGCTCGGAGAGTGGACTAGGCCGACTGAAGGCCCGGTGCAGGCGGACCAGTCATACTGTAGACTCAGAGAGTGGACCAGGTGGATTGAAGGCTCGGTGCGGGCGGACCAATCACACTGCAGACTCAATGTATATGGCTAGACTCGGAGGGTGGACCAGGTGGATTGTTTGCAGGTGTGGCGGACTAGTCACACAGTAGACCCGAAGTGCATGGTTGTTCTGTGTTCTGATATGATATGGCATGTTATGCGTGTATCGTATATGTGGTTGGTATTTTGGAGGTATCTCACTAAGCTTTTGGGTTTATAGTTGTGGTTTAATGTTTTTCAGGTTCTTCAGGAGATCGTGGCAAGGCAAAGGCGTGATCGTACTGCTCCTCATGATTATATTTTATGATGTGATTCTGGGAAGATTCTGATAATAATTGTATTGAAAACCTTTTTGTAATAACATTGAGAAAATGGGTTGTTTTTGAAAAGTTAAAATTTGGTTGAATTTTTATGGTCGTTACACACAAAGCTGACTCGGCGAGTTTGATCAACCTCGAGGGTTGACTTTGATCAGGATGTTGACTTTGACCAAGGGTAAAATGGTCATTTTACCGTAAGAATAGTTATCAATTTTTTACTAAGTGTCCTTATGGAATTTATAGTTTGAGAGTTGCCGGAGCAGCATATAGGGATTTCCTCACCCAGATTTTCAACAGTCAGTCATACGAGGTGAGTTTCCCTTCAATAGGAACGGGTCTAAGGCACCAATGTTGGCCCGATTATATAGTATTCCGGGGCAGTCCCGAGAAGTACTTATGTACGCTTGATGTCTCTATGATTCATGCGTGTTTATGTTAAGTGTTATATGTTCCGGACTTCGGTCTGATGTCGAGCGGGGCCCAATATGTGCTTTATCAGTTATTGTATGGTATGTGGTAGTTTGGTGGAGCTCACTTGGCTTCGTGCTTACAATTTTCAGTTTTGGTTTCATGTACTTCCACTAGCAAGGGGAAGAGCTCGGGATGATTGCATGGCACACACACACCACCACGTTTAGCCTGGGATTGATTGAGACTATGATATTTGGTCACATGTTTTGTGACAATATTTATTATGAGATTTGAGATACATGACACTTGGTTTTCTTTTAGATTATGGGTGATTATGGTTTTTATATTAATTGTCAAAATGAAATTTTTGGCTTGTATTTTTTCGGATTTTTCAAGTTGGTATCAGAGCCTCAGTTTGAGGGATTCGGGCATACTTTTGAGTGTGCCTGAACTCAAACTAAGGAAATGGTATAAAGTTTTTAAAAGAAAATCATTTTACATAAAAGAATTTGGGAAAAATAGAAAATAATTTTGAAAAGAGAAAAGGGGTGTGGTGTAAGCGATCAGCCAACCTCAAGTAAGTACTGCCAAATTACCCATACAAATTTATGTTATGATATGCTTATTAGCTTTATGAGAACAACATGCTAGATTACGACTAAGGATCTAGGGAGATTCCTTATGTGCTTTTTATATGTGTATCAGCTTTATTAGAAATGCATGCTAGTACAGATTAGATAGTATGATAGTCAGAATACTATATGCTTGATTATGTGTACTCAATGCTCGAATGCTGCTTGCTTCATGCTTTTAGGATTCTTAGTTATCTTTTACTAACTAGTAGTGGAATATGTTACGTTACATATTGCGAAGAGTAAATAATTTCAGAAAGTTAGGTCTAGCTCTATTGCACAACTCTTGTTTGAGTCCAACCGTTGTAGGGTAGGATCTCTCATTCGAAGAATTATCTAGTCTTTGTGATATATAATAGTATTCACGAGCTAGTTAGGGGTAGGTGGCAGGGACTTCTTATGCATTTGATAGCGGAGAGTGGGTTGGTGATTACCCTAGGGTAAGCCTAGGAAGAGTTTAGTATGAGATCAGCAGTAGTAATAGAAGGGACTTGGTGGAGTCAAGGCAGTTCTTGAGGAAAGTACGGATAAATGTGGAAGGTAGTATGGGCCCGTACTACTGAAAGCAGAGGATCCGTACTCGAATCAAGGAAGGCTGAGATAAGACTAGGGAACCTATAGTGTATGCGATCCCTCGAGTTATGATATTATTCTGACATTTGTTATGATGCGTTTTCAGAATGGTGGTTCTACGCCCTAGACCAGCAGATGGTAGTTCAGGTGTCGGGGAGGGATTGGGTTCAGGTTCTGGAGCCTGACAGTTAGATGAGCAGATCATATCCTTGGAGATTACATGCAACATACTTGAGAAGACTCCTGTGATCTTCGGTACGGTCAAGGAGGGTATTCTGGAGCTTATGGAGGAGAGGTTTAATGCTTTCCGTACTGAGATAGCGGCCATGATGGGGTCGCGTACACTCACTTTCCGGGAGTTCAGGGCATGTGGGGCTCCCGACTATCATGGGGAGCGGGACCCTATTACGAGTACCAGATGGTTGGCGAATGTCGCCAACGCGTTCCGCACCAGCAGATGTCCCGAGGGGGACAAGGTTAGGCGTGCATCCTATCTTCTGAAGGACAAGGCACGTGACTGGTGGGAGGAAGTTGGGAGAGCCATTGGTGATGATGCAGTATTGGATGTGATGACCTGGAGTGATTTCACGACCAGGTTCAGGGCCGAGTTTGCACCTGTTATTGAGGTGCTTCAGCTTGCTTGGGAGTTCCAGGATCTCCAGCAGACGACAGAGATAGTGGCATAGATTACCGTGAAGTTTAGGGAGAGGGCATTCTCGTCTCGTAGTATGTGGCGGACGAGGAGATGAAGAAGGCCCGATATCATGAGATGCTGAGGAGCGATATCAAACAGTTTGTGAGTCGGTCCAGCTACAAGATGATGGAGGACATGATTGCTAGGGCTCGTGAGAGAGAGATTTATATAGAGATGGAGAGAAAGAGGAAGCCAAAGGTGGCATCTGGTGCAGCGGGTTCGGGAAAAAAGCCCATGGTGTCTGATCATAGGTATAGGGGACCACAGAGCCACAATCGTTGTGGCAAATGCAACAGGTTGCACGATGGGGTGTGCAAGGCAACGAGTTTCGGCTACTTCAAGTGTGGCCGAACTGGGCATATGAGCGGGGATTGTACAGCTAACATCACCACCACCACAAAATTTGATCTGATTTGCTTGCATTGCAATCAGAGGGGACACAAGAAGTCCCAATGTTCGAGTTTAGCATCAGTAGGACAGGTGGTGGCACCCGCTCCTACCACTTTGAGGATTATAGACAACTGTAAGGGTCGGGCTGTGGCGCCAGTGGCGAAGAGCAGAGCCTTCCAATTGACAGCAGAGGAGGCACGAGCGACTCCTAATGTGGTTACTGGTACGTATTTTCTCCATCCTCTCTTTATTAATTTTTTATTATTACTCATGTTTATGTATTTGTTTATAGGATCATTCCTAGTGAACGACATATCAGCTATGGTACTGTTTGATTCGGGGGCTACCCGATCTTTTGTGTCGCTTGCACTTTGCAAGCGATTTAGTAGGGCTCCGGGGGAGCTGGATTGTCCACTCGACGTAGAGATAGCCGATGATAGGACCTTTACGGGCGCAAAGGTGCATAGAGGATGTATGCTACGGTTATTCGACGAGTAGTTTTCAGTGGACTTGGCTCCTATTCCCCTGCGAGGGAATAAGGTTATAGTTGGTATGGATTGGTTGAACCTTAATGGGGTAGTGATCGACATTAAGCAACAACTAGTGAGGGTTCGTACTCCTAGTGGGGGAGAGCTAGTGATTTAGGATGAGAGGCCACATCGTGGACCGATTCTTTGTTCAACAGCAAGGGTGAGGCGCCACCTCTAGCAGGGTTGTGTCGGATACATCACTTATGTCATGGATACCTGGGATAAGGGTAGGGTGACGTTCAATGATGTACTCGTAGTGAGAGAGTACCCGGATGTATTCCCAGAGGATTTACCTGGAATACCTCCGAAGATACAGGTTGAGTTTCGGATTGAACTAGTCCCTTGTGCGGCTCCGATAGCCAAGGCGTCATATCGTTGGTTCCTCCCGAGATGCAGGAGTTGTCTACACAGCTGTAGGAGCTGCTAGACCAGCGTTTTATCAGGCTGAGAAGTTCGCCATGGGGAGCCCCAATCCTATTTGTAAAGAAGAAGGATGGGTCGCACCGTATGTGCATAGATTCCCGGGAGCTAAACAAGGTAACGGTGAAGAACCGTTACCCACTCCCGAGGATAGATGATTTGTTCGACTAGCTTTAGGGAGCATCTTGGTTATCCTAGATTGATCTACGGTCCAGATATCACCAGATGCGGTTCATAGATGATGATGTGAAGAAGACCGCTTTTAGGACCCTTTATGGTTATTATGAGTTTGCGGTGATGCCATTTGGGCTCACCAATGCTCCAGCCGCGTTCATGGACCTCATGAACCGTGTGTGCAGACCGATGTTTGACCAGTCTGTAATAGTATTCATTGATGACATATTGGTTTACTCCAAGACTCAGGAGCAGCATGAGGAGCACCTGAGAGAGGTGCTGGAGACACTGAGGAGGGAAAGACATTTCGCGAAGTTCTCCAAATGTGAGTTTTGGTTGCGCAAGGTGCAGTTTCTTGGGCACCTCGTCAACCAGAAGGGTATTTTGGTAGATCCGTCCAAGATAAAGGCCGTGATGCAGTGGGAGATTCCGAGGTCTCCATCTGAGATTTGGAGTTTCCTGGGTCTAGCAATTTCGTTGACCCGACTGACCAAGAAGTCGGTGGTTTTTCGTTGGGTTTCTGAGCAACAGACAACTTTGAGACGCTCAGACAGTGATTGTGTGAGGTACCGATTCTCACCCTACCAGAGGGTGTAGATGACTTCGTAGTCTACTGTGATGCTTCGATCACATGCATGGGAGCATTATTGATGCAGCGAGGTCATGTGATAGCTTATACTTCGACGCAGCTGAAGCCTCACGAGGCTAACTATCCAACGCATGATTTGGAGCTGGGAGCTATGGTGTTCGCCCACAAGATTTGGAGGAATTACCTCTACGAGGTCCGGTGTACCATTTACACAGACCATAAGAGTTTGAGGTACCTCATGGATCATCCAAATCTAAACATGAGACAGCATCGGTGTTTAGATGTGGTGAAGGATTACGATTCTAAGATCCTTTACCACTCGGGAAAGGCCAACGTAGTGGCTAATGCCCTAAGCCTCAAGGCGGTAGCGGTCCTAATCCGAGACATCTGTCTGAGGATGACAGTGATTACACCATTATTGGAGCAGATCTGAGAGCCACAGGTTGAGGGCCTGAAGGAGGAGCGCCAGAAGTGCAAGAGGATTGTAGGCCGAGTAGCTTCATTTGATTACGATAGACGAGGGTTGTTAACCCTGCATGGGAGGGTCTGGGTACCGTACTGGGGCGGAGTACGACAATTATTGATGGATGAAGCTCATAAGTCTAGGTTCTCCATTCATCCAGGGGCGAGGAAGATGTACAAAGATCTTCAACCCAATTACTGGTGGCCCTGCATGAAGCGGGACGTAGCTTGGTACGTGGAGAGATGCCTGACCTGCAGGAAGGTCAAGGCAGAGGACCAGAGGACTCACAGCAAGATGCAGCTGTTAGACATTCCCGTGTGGAAATGGGAGGATATCACCATGGATTTCATTACTAAGCTTCCCAGGACCGCACATGGGGTCGATTCGATATGGTTCATTATGAATCATTTGACCAAGAGCGCATATTTCATACCGATCCAGGAGAGCATCTCGGACGAGAAGCTGGCCGAGATTTATTTGCAAGAGATAGTGGCACGTCATGGAGTGCCTGTCTCGGTGGTGTCAAATCGAGATGTCTGTTTCACTTCCATATTTTGGAAATGGTTTCACGAAGAGATGGGTACTCGTCTCGAATTTAGCACCGTTTTCACCCTTAGATGGACGGGTAGAGCAAAAGGAAGCTTCAGACTCTCGAGGACATGCTACACGCATGTGTGTTATATTTCGGTGGCAGTTGGGATACGTATCTTCCGTTAGGACCCCAATTTGTTGGGGAAAGATCGGTCAGAGGGTCATGGGGAGTACGGAGGTGGTACTCAAGACCACAGAGCAGATCCAGCAAGTCTAGAGTAGGCTTCAGACTGCTCAGAATCGGTAGAAGAGTTACGTCAACAAGCGGCGTTCGGAATTGGAGTTTCAGGTGGGCGATATGGTCCTCCTGAAAGTGTCACCCTGGAAGGGTGTTATCAGGTTTCGGAAGTGGGCCAAACTGGTCCCCAGGTTCATAGGTATGTTTAGGGTTTTGTCCCAGGTGGGCCGGGTTGCTTACCGGTTAGACCTTGCAGCAGCCAGATCCACATCACTTTCCACGTTTCCCAGCTGTGGAAGTGCTTGGTGGATGATTCAGCAGTGGTACCCTTAGAGGATATATAGGTTGATGACAGCCCAAATTACATAGAGATACTGGTGGTGATTCTGGATTGCAAGACGAAGGAGCTGAGGAACAAAAGGGTCGAGCTAGTAAAGGTGCAGTGGCGACACCGCAAGGGTTCGGAGTGGACGTGGGAGCCCGAGGAGGAAATGAGGGAGCACTACCCAAAGTTGTTTTCAGACGCAACAGACTTCAAGGATGATGTCTAAGTCAAGTGGGGGAGAATTGTAACACCCCATTCCTGGTATGCAATTATTTAATTATTCAAGTATTTAGTTTAAGCTACTCGACGAGCTTGTAGCCCTAACTCGTTGAGTAGATGTCACACCCCCGGACCAAAATGGCGGAAACGTTTGGAGGCGGGTGACTTCATTGTTTAGTATCATAACAATTGAATATAAATGAAACATAGCAAATCCAAACATCATACATCATTCTTACATTGTTTTTACAATTTCTTCATGTTCTTGAAATACACAAAAGAGACAACATTGAATAAATTCCGAATTACGACAAAATAATCTTGAATCCCTACTTCACTTACCTACTTATTGATTTCCTGAGATTAAAAGTCGTTTGAAAAGCGTCAACATAAAATATGTTGGTGAGTTCATAAGCATTTTGTGTAAAATCTATGGTAGTTGGTAAAACAAGAAAATTCCATATTTTCTTATCAAATGGTTGCAAGTTTTCGATCGTAATCGGGTATAGTTGCATGAGTGATTTAGTTTATCGTTTCAAAAAATAGTATAAAATTGTTTTCCCCTGAAAATCCTATATTTTCCAATGAATAAGTTGGTGGTCTTAAAACTCTAAGATCGGCGTGATAAAAGCTTCGTTTATAGTACTCAAAACAATCGTTGTCTAAAATCCAAAAGTGTAACTTGAGTAGTTTTCTAAAACATATTGTTATATTCTCAGTGAGTCATTATAACCATACTAATATGACGGAGTGTGTGACATCCCCAAAATCACGGCCAGAAAATACCGGTTTCATTTATGCTTTTAAAATAATTTCAGAGTAAATCCATTGATTTAAAAGAGTTGATGAATTTGCCCCCAAAACAATACATGATAAAATAAGGTTTATCAAAGCATTTCTTGAAAGAAATGTATTTTCATTATATATTAAAGCTTGGGATGTCATGTTCCGATACAGACACAAAAGCATAAACAATAAAACATAGACCTTACATAGTTATATACAACTATTGGTCTATAAACAAAAAAAAACATATTTGCAAGTTCCCCAACTTATGCTCTCGTGCCACTACCTGTAATACAAAGAAACTGAGTGGGTCAGAAATTGGATTTTTGACTTTTCAAAGTTGAATATTTTTTATAAAGCTTGTGGTAGAATTATGAAGGTAGCTTTTACAGTGGAAGTTCTTCATCGAGCTCTGCTAAAGCTTTTACAGAGAAGTATCCTTTACAGCGGAAGTTCTTTATCGAGCTCTGCTAAGGACTTGTTATATCTCCGACTTCTAGTATTTTCTTGATCAAGTGGCATTACGAATCTTAAAGTTTGGGTTCTTACATGATATTTTTTGATGGCTTATATCATTAGCTTATTTGAAGATCATTGTGACTTGGAGGGGGAGCTCTTCAAAGACAAGAAGTGATTTGGTTTCTTTGTTCTCAAATGGGTTTTTATGGTGGGTTTGGTTTTCATGATGATTTTTTTGGGATTACATTCGAAAATGAAGTTTAAAGACATTACTTCAGTGCTTGGTTTATATATCCTAGAGCCCATGTTTGAAGACTATTGAAGAATCAAGATTCGTGGATTGCTTCATCTATTCCTCGTTGCAAGATCTTTTTATTTGCTAGATGCTTGTTTTGGAAGTTAAAGCATTGTCATCCATTCCATACTTTAAGGGGGAGATTCTAGGGTTTCAAAGCACTCCATGGATGATGGCAATGGGCCCCTTGATGAAGTGTAGGTTAAAAGCCGAAGACTTGTCTTTTCCCTATAAATAGTGATGTATTATCCACAATTAGGGTTAAGAGTGAGACAAAATGTAGCCACCACGTTATGAGGTTTCTTGTAGAGTTAGATTCTTATTCTTAAAGTGTAATATGTTCCTCATAATTCAATAAATCGAGTGATCATTCGACAAAATCTTCATATTTGTGTTTGTTCTTATTTTCCGCATCTTATTCATCAAATATCAATTAGGGTTTCAATCCCAACACGGACTAAGAGGGTTCAGGACCAAGAGGTTTCCGGTCCAAGAGGGTTCCGAACCAAGAGGGTCCTTTTAGGTTTTCTCCTTCGGTTTTGAGTTGTTTTCGACTAAGGAAGGTACATAGAGAGATTTGAGATACGTGGAGAGATTCGATATACTTGGAGAGATTTTGGAGAGATTTCATATAATTGAGGAGATTTGGGAGAGATTCGACATACTTGGAGAGATTTGGGAGATATTTCATATACTTGAGGAGATTTGGGAGAGATTTCATATACTTGGAGAGATTTAGGAGAGATTTGGGAGAGATTTCATATACTTGGAGAGAGTCGGGGGCCTTTATTAATGTTGTTCTTCATAGAGCAAGGATCTTAGACTTAGTTTTACCTTATTTTGAGTGTCGTACACCCCCGAAGGGCATGTAATAATGTTCTATAGAGTTGTTACATCCCTAAATCTAATTAGGGTTTAAAATTTCTAAACATTTGAAACTTACAAATGATACTCTACGTTAAGATTTTTGAGTGGTACATTAGTAACTATAGAGTAAATTCTACCATGTAAGCACTATTTGAGTTCACCAGTTTGACCCGTTGACTTTGTTTTGACTTTGACTTGACCGGGAATTTGGCGGTTGTCACAGTAGATGCCAGAATGGACGCGGGGTTTAAAGAGTCTACTCGGCAAGTCCAAGCATGGACTCGACAAGTAGGTCTTCCTGGAGGAAACCCTATTTTCAGGGTTTTGCACCCTATTTAAACCACTTAAACTCCCTTTGGGCCTCCCTTACCAGCCTCCCTGTCCTCCAGAAACCCTAATTCGATTGAGAGCTTCCCCCTTGAGTTTTGAGTGTGTTTTTGTGTTGTTGAAGATAGTTGTTAGAGTTTGGATCTAGAAAGCTGTGGTAGAAGAACAAGATCCAAAAGAAAATCCATCTTTGGCAGCCTTTTGAGGTAAAAAGCTCCTTACTTGATGACCCATAGCTTAGATCTCTTTGTATGTTGATTTATGGGTCTTTTAACACTTTTGAGAAGGATAAGTTGGTTTCCATGGGTTGTATGCAAAGCAATCCCTTTTTCCTACTGTATTTAGCCTCTAGACTCATAAAAGGAGTCTTCAATCCATTTTCATCCAAGCCATGGTCATATTCATGGAAGTAGATTGCTATAACTTGAGTTTGGGTCTATTTGAGGTTTGTAAAGCCGACAAGTCTCCAACTTTATAGAAATGGACCTTGGAAACAACCTAGATCAGTATTTTGGACCTATAGCAGTGTGAAACCAATTAACTAAGTTAGATCTGCAAGGGACTCGACAAGTTCATAAGGGAACTCGGCGAGTCTGATGAAGAAACCCCTTTGATGTTCATAGGACTCGGCGAGTCGATTAAGGAACTCGGTGAGTAGGATGATCTTGTCCCTTATCTGATTATGCCAGGACTCGACGAGTTTGAGGACGACTCGACAAGTCAGCTCGACAAATCGCGATGTCACGCAATTAGGGAACTCGACGAGTCATGGGGTGAATTGGCGAGTTGCATCGCGATTTCAGGGTTCTGAGTTCTAGGACTCGGTGAGTGACAAAGCTGACTCAGTGACATTGGTCAACCTGGAGGGTTGACTTTAACCAGGATGTTGACTTTGACCAAGGGTAAAATGGTCATTTTACCCTAAGAATACTTATCATTTTTGACTAAGTGTCCTTATGGAATTTATAGTTGGAGAGTCGCCGGAGCAGCAGACAGGGATTTCCTCACCCAGATTTTCGGCAGTTAGTTATACGAGGTGAGTTTCCCTTCAGTAGGAACGAGTCTAAGGCACCAATGCCGACCCTATTATGTAGTATTCCAGGGCAGGCCCGAGAAGTAGTTATGTATGATTGATGTCTCTGTGGTTCATGCATGCTTATGTTATGTGTTATATGTTCCGGACTTCGGTCTGATGTCGGGCAGGGCCTAAGTTATGCCTGACCTCGGTCTGATGTCGGGTGGGGCCCGATACAATGGGTGGGGCCTAATATGTGTTTTATCAGTTATTATATGGTATGTGGTAGTTTGGGGGAGATCACTAGGCTTCGTTCTTATAGTTTTTAGTTTTGGTTTCAGGTACTTCCACTAGCAAGGGGAAGAGCTCGGGATGATCGCATGGCACACACACACACCACCGCCTTCAGCCTGGGATTGATTGAGACTCTGATATTTTGTCACAGTATTTATTATGAGATTTGAGATATATGACACTTGGTTTTCTTTTAGATTATGGGTGATTATGGTTTTCATATTAATTATCAAAATGAAATTTTTGGCTTGTATTTTTTGGGATGTTTCACTATGCAGAGCACCGGCAATGTGCTAGACACATAAATCAAATTTTGCAGAAAAGGTATAGTGGTGCCCACTATAGTACCATATTTTAGAGATATGCACAATCAACAATTGAACAATCATTCAAAACTACAATGAGAGAGCTTGAGATGATAAATCCATATGCTCATAAGTACCAAATAGATAAAGACCCAATGACTTGATCATTGGCATTTAGCAAACTGGAAGATGTTCTTTTGTAGAGAATGATATATGTGAAAGCTTTAATGCCCTTATAGTGGATGCTAGAAAAATCTTCTTATCACAATGCTAAAGGAATTAAGACTATATATGATGGAAAGATTATACAAGTTAAAGTTGAAGGGACAACCATGGGGAAATTAATTATGCCTAAAAATAAGATAGCTACTCAATAAACTAAAGGTCTATCATTGAAATCACATTGTACTACTACATGGATTGAATAAGTTTGAGGTGAGGGGAATTGGATATGCATATGAGGTTAATCTGGAGAAGAGAACTTTCTCATGTAGGTTATGACAACTCAATGGATATGGTTGTGTCCATTTTGTTGGTAGTGTAATGTATGTCAATAAGAATGTGGAGGATTATATGGAAAAAATGTTCAATAAAACTACCTACACACCACCATTACCCCATGTGAGTAGAAGGATGAGTGGAAGAACAACTATTAAAAGGAAGAGGGATGCCACAAAAAATAATGGCAAAACACAGACAAAGAAGAGTAACAAGTCAACTGATAATAATGGCGCCAAGAAGGTTTCCAAAAGTAGAAGGATGGTCAAGTGCGGTATTTTCAAGAAACCAGGTCACATTAAAGCAACTTATTGAGTTGGAATACCACATAATCTAAATATTAAGAAGAAAAGGAAACAAAATTTTAATGACAACCAGGTTACAAAAAAGAAACTTGATCATTTTAATTGTTTAGTTGTTTCTCATTTATTACATACTTTAATTGTTTAGTTGTTTCCATTCTATACACGTTAAAGGAGAACTCCAGAAAGAGATATAAGTCATGTCATTTGAGGTGGAAGAAACTCAAACACAAGCAACATAAGATCAGGATGAGTTGGATTTACATGACTTGTTTAATGAGGTGCTACTTGAAGAGCCATTAGAGGAGGTTGAGGTTCAAGAGGAATTAAAGGAGGTGGAGGTTCCAGAGGCATTAGAGGAGGTGGATGCTCAAGAGGTAGTAGAGGAGGTGGAGGTACAAGAGACAGTATAGGAGGTGCAAGTTCTAGAGGTCCCAATAGTACCACACAATGCTAACTTGTTGAAGAGGATGACAAAAAGAAATTCAAAGAGAATCTTGAAGTTGAAATTGGGTAAAAGGGTTGGTAATGATGGTGATCCAAGGAATTCAAAGGAAAAAAAGCCCTTAATATAGAGTAAATTAGTGCTTGGTAATGTGACCATAGTTGGTTGTCTTTTATGAAATTTGGTTGTATGTCATTTAAAAAGTTGGTTGTATAAATTGTATTTTTTGTATGAAAGACGTTTTATTATAGGATAACGGTCTTTATCATATAACAAATTACATTGCCTAATTTGGAATGTTTTATGTTTATTTCTATGATAGTTATTTTAATTTACTTCCAATGAATTTATCATGTTAAACACTTGGTTCCCTAATTTATTGCATGCATGCACATAAATGGGCAATATGGTACATTAACAATATTTGTGCATGATGTAGATACACCAAAACAATGTGGTCCCAATTGTTTAATAATTACTCACTTTCTGCACATTCAAAGGAAACATAGTGGTCCACTTCTGCATATTCCATTTACTGATACACACTTTCACAAACTAAATAAGCTTAAACAATAGAAGAATAGTCATTATAATAAGGTCAATACAACCTTCCAAGTACAGTGTCCAATAACTTACATAGAGGAGTATATTACAAATTGATTTCTATGACCAAAACACTATTTCTAGGACCAAAACACTACCCAATCATCAAAAATTGAACCCACTACCATAATCTAACAGAAGACGTTCATATTGGTTGGAATTATAAATCAAACATACAAAAGACATGCATTTTGGTTGGAATGTGTACATCAACCACACAAAAGCTTTAAAAGTTATGTCATCATTTCCATAACTTAATGACACATCAAACCAACCCTTCAAACAAGCAAATACAAAGAAACACAATCCACATCAACCACCTCTTCAACCTTGCAATGGTAGCTTCATGTTTAGCCATCAAGCTTTCCAGTTGAACAAGACTTTTGTCATTTTTGGCCTTCACAAGCAAACTCTGCAACGACTACAATTCTCGCTTCATGTCATACAACTTCTCCTCGTAGTATCTGATGGGTTTTGAGCATTCTAACACTTCCTAAGTGTACATGCAACCCTAATAACCTTGGATCTATGTTTGTCTAATAATCATGAAAAGTTGAATTCCAAGGTTATATTCCTATCTAGCATACATGGGGAACAATTTCTAACTTGAATGAAAGATAGAATAACTTACCTTGTTGTTGCTTATGTTCCTTGAAACCTTGTGAGCCTAGCACCCCAAGTGTGATGCCTCAAATGCTTCACACAACACCAAATGCTCTTGGAAAGACTTTTGAGAGAATACACACTTCTTGAAATCAGCCTAGCCCTCTTGTTTCATATGTGTAGCCGATTTTGGTGGAGAATGGGACCCTTATATAGTGTTGACACATCTAGGGTTACACCATGTAAACCCTAATGTGTCATGACTCTTCATTTCCATGACCCATGGGTTTGTAACTCCCATGGAGCATCCATGGAGCATCCTATGGGTAGAACCCAACTTGATAATCCATGGAGCCTCTTAGCCCACTATACAAGATATGAATGATTTACATAATGAACCATATATTTAATTAGTTATCTTTTGATCACTTAAATAATTCCAAATTAATTCTTTGATCAAACTAATCAAATAATATTATTAATATATTAGAACTTATAATATATTAATAATCTCCAAGTGTTATTTATCTCATTTAGTCTATCCAATTGCATGGTGCCATGCAACCCAAATGGACCATGCCGGGTCGGGTCAAGTACTAACCAGAAATAGTTATGGACTTAGACACCTTATCCAGCAGTCTCCCACTTGGATAAGTCTAATAACTATAACTCCAGTACTTCAGGAACCGACCGGCAATCGTAGCACTTTCAAGGTCTCTCGGAACTGAGAAGATGTTGATACGCCATTTAAGATTAGTGATCATATAATCCTCTGTTCTAGATATCAGCCGGACAAATACATGGAACAATGTCTTACTTATTGTCCAGCAGTTTGTTTCCCAATTTCCGATTTGTTTGACAAAGAACTTAATTGAACGCATCAACTTAGTTCTGACCGGGCCTGGTACATAGGTCAAAACAAAATCATCGAGGGGCCCAAATATCAGATTCTAATCCAAGAAAGAACAGATAAACTTCGACTCATATGTTGTTCTACCACTCATTGAATTATACACAAAAGCACGTTTTATAACATCGAGTTACCAATGCGTTTTCGTAAAATCAATGCATAATCAACTTGTAAGTAACAAATCATATCTCTAGGTTTGAAGACTTATATGATATTACCGTCTCACGATCACTCGAGATAGAATTCCATGAAGTGATTCCAGTGAGCGTGGGTTGAGTCCAATGCTCAGAACTTATGAGCACTCATGATTGTTGTAGCCTTGTCTAACACCTTAGACCTCTAAAACCAATCATGACAGTCTTGATTCATACCTACTTCGGACATATGACCGACTGTGGAGGTTTGAATAATATGTTATACCAAACAAAATTATTCTGGAAGTCAAAACATGCAAAAGAAATATAGTAAACGATCGATAAGAGATAGCAACACTTTACTCATAAATAAAACACCTTTTATTCATCATCTAATGTCAATTACAGTTTACAAATTTCAAGGTTATCTAACTACTAAATCTAATATCATCCTTCAGCCCTATGCTCCGAGCATGCTGGAGATGCTTAACCCGAGTCAGTCCCTTCGTGAGGGGATCTGCTGGGTTCTCATCTGATGATACCCTATTTTCCATGAGGAGTCCTTCTTCTATCCGATGTTTGATAAAATGGTATTTTCTGTCAATGTGTCTGGATCTCCCGTGATCCCTTGGTTCCTTGGCTAAGGCAACATCACTTTCACTATCACAGAAAATTTCCATTGGTTCTTTAATAGCTGGTACAACTCCAAGGTCTCCAATGAAGTTCTTCAGCCATATCGCCTCCTTTGCCGCCTCGCTAGCTGCAATATACTCTGATTCACAAGTTGAATCAGCCACTGTCTCTTGCTTGGAACTCTTCCAAGAAATTGCTCCTCCATTTAGGGTAAAGACCCAACCCAACTGAGAGCGGAAATTATCCCTATCAGTCTGGAAGCTAGCATCACTATACCCTACAACTCTCAAGTCATCACTCCCACCGAGGGTAAGGACCCAGTCCTTAGTCCTCCGTAGGTACTTGAGGATATTCTTTACAGCAGTCCAGTGTGCCTTGCCAGGGTTCGCCTGATAACCATGCTCAGGGCAAAGGCTACATCAGGTCGAGTACACGTCATAGCATACATGATCGATCCTACAGCCGAAGCATAAGGTATTCGACTCATTTCTGCTATCTCGGCCTCAGTGCTAGGGCTTTGTGTCTTACTCAATCTAGCATTACTCTGGATGGGTAACTCTCCTTTCTTGGAGTCCTGCATGCTGAATCTCTTCAGCACCTTATCCAAGTAGGTACTCTGACTAAGTCCAATTAGTCTTTTACTCCGATCTCTCAAGATCCTTATCCCTAGAATATAGGTAGCTTCTCCTAGGTCCTTCATAGAGAAACACTTCCCAAGCCAGGACTTAACTTCCTGCAGGGTTGGGATGTCATTTCCTATGAGTAGTATGTCATCCACATACAACACCAAAAAGCTAACTATACTCCCACTAGCCCTGACATACACGCAAGACTCCTCTTCACTCCTAGAAAAGCCAAATTCCTTGACCTTTTCATCAAAGCAAAGATTCCATCTGCGAGGTGCTTGCTTCAATCCATAAATGGATTTCTCAAGCTTACACACTCTATTAGGGTACTCGTTGCTGACAAAACCCTCTGGCTGACTCATGTAAACATCTTCAGCCAACTTTCCATTAAGGAAAGCGGTTTTGACATCCATTTCCCATATTTCATAGTCATGAAATGCAGCTATGGCCAATAGAACCCGAATAGACTTAATCTTGGCTACTGGAGAAAAGGTCTCATCATAGTCCACTCCAAGAATTTGAGAGAAGCCCTTTGCAACCAGTCTAGCCTTATAAGTG
Organism: Lactuca serriola; assembly: GCF_051521515.1. Classification (NCBI taxonomy): domain Eukaryota; kingdom Viridiplantae; phylum Streptophyta; class Magnoliopsida; order Asterales; family Asteraceae; genus Lactuca; species Lactuca serriola. The sequence continues at coordinate 245,037,853 of NC_136415.1, read as the reverse complement.
TGTAATTTACCATCCATGTCGGTCTTCTTCTTGAAGACCCATTTGCACGCAACTGTCTTACGACCTGGTACTTTCTCAACCAAGTTCCAAACTTGATTGTCATACATGGACTGTATTTCGCTGTCCATTGCCTCTTTCCACTTGGATGACTCAGGGCCTGCCATGGCTTCCGCATAACTGCTAGGTTCATCCAGACCTATCAGTGTCTCATCACTGATAAGTGTATCACCTTTTGCAGTAATGTGGAATCCATAGTAATGCTCAGGAGCATTCCTAACCCTTGTGGACCGCCTCAGAGGTACAAACTTGTCAATTGGCTCAACAGGAGTTTCCTCCTCAAGTTGAGTGCTAGGGTTTGAAGTTCCTTCACCGCTTGACTCTTGAATTTCTTCAAGATCAACTTGCCTCCCACTGTTTCCTTGGCTTATGAACTCTCTCTCTTTAAAGAAAGCCCTCCTAGCTATAAAGACCACTTTTTCACTAGGTCTGTAGAAGAGGTAACCAAAGGATTGTTATGGGTAGCCGATGAAAATACACCTCTCGCTTCAGGGTTCGAGCTTATCATGAGTCTCGCGTCTCACGAAAGCCTCGCAACCCCAAATCTTGATGTGGTCTAGTTTAGGTACTTTACCAGTCCACATCTCGTGAGGAGTTTTGGCAACTTTCTTTGTAGGGACTAGATTAAGGATATGGGCGGCAGTCTCTAAGGCATACCCCCAGAATGAGATTGGTAGCGAAGCTCGACTCATCATGGAACGAACAATATCCAACAAGGTTCGATTATGCCTCTTAGCCACACCATTCAACTGTGGTGTCCTGGGAGGTGTCAATTGTGAGACTATCCCACATGCCCTTAGATAGTCAAGGAACTCTGAACTAAGATACTCACCACCACGATCGGATCGAAGCATCTTAATGTTCCTGCCCAATTGATTCTCGACTTCCTGTTTAAATTCCTTAAACCTTTCGAAAGTCTCTGACTTATGCTTGATTAAGTAGACATATCCATATCTACTGTAATCATCAGTAAAAGTCAAATAATAACGATTAGCATCCCTTGTGGCATGTTTGAATGGTACACACACATCCGTGTGTACAAGGTCCAACAAACCTTCACCCCTCTTACACGAGCCTGTGAAGGGTGACTTTGTCATTTTTCCAAGTAATCATGATTCGTAACTATCATCTGACTTTAGGTCAAATGACTCCAAGACTCCATCCTTATGGAGTTGGCCTATGCGTTTCTTGCTTATATGTCCAAGAGGACAATGCCATAATGATGCTTTATCCAAGTTATTATTATTAACAAAATCAATACACAATACATTATTTCCTAAGTTATCAACCACAGATACTGTTTCATATACGCCATCACAAGGTAATGCTTTAAAATAAAGAACATTATTAAAGAAAGCATTAATCAAACCAACTTCATTATCAAACGAAAAGGTGAAACCTTGTTTATACAATGCATGAAAGGAAATAATATTTCTTGCCATTTCTGGCGAATAACAACATTTATTCAAATCTAAACTAAACCCACTACTTAGAGATAAAGTATAAACTCCAATCTTGGTGATAGGTAAAGCTTTCCTATTCCCCATGATTAAGTTTATTCTTCCTTGCTCCACATTCTCACTTCTTCTTAGTCCCTGCAAGTCACAACAAATATGAATACCACAACCGGTATCAAGGACCCAAGATTTAGAATGGGGTGAGTTATTAGAAATGATAGTGCAAATACCTGCATGGTTGGGCAGTTCCGCTACCAATGTGATTTTTCATGGCAATAGAAGCATTCAGCCTCTTTTGGGTCAGAAGAAGGAGTGATGAAACCTTTCTTGGTTCCACTTGAAGAAGAGCCATCAAGGGTCCGAGCCTTGGTACCCTTAGAAGAGCTCTTTCTCTTCTTCCCTCGACTTTTCCCGATTGCCAAAACCGGAGTAGAGTTTGGAGTAGGAGTGTTAACAACCGACTTCCCCTTAAGACCTGTTTCTGCGGTCTTGAGAAGTCCCTGAAGTTTGCTGAGTGTGACCTCTTCCTTATTCATGTGATATGTCATGCGGAATTGATCATAACACGATGGTAAGGAGTGCAAAATGATATCTATTGCAAGCTCCTCAGGGAAGTTCACATTAAGCTTCAGCAATCGATCCACATACCTTTGCATTTTCTGCTTGTGGCTCGTGACGGATTCCCCGTCCTTCATCATGGTTGTTATCATGGAGTAGATGATTTCATACCTCTCTTGTCGTGCACTTTGATGGTATCTTTCCATCAGATCTTGGTACATTTCATAAGGGTAGAAATCCGCATAAGACTTTTGGAGTTCCGCTGTCATTGTGGCCATCATGATGCATGCCACTTTCGTAGCATCCCTTTCATGTGCCTGAAAGTCAGCGATCTCCTGAGGAGTTGCAGTGGTCTCATCAATCTCCTTAAGCTCCTTGTCAAGGACATATTCTTTGTCCTCATAGCGGGTAATCATCCTGATGTTTCTGATCCACTCATTGAAGTTGGATCCATCAAAAGTGACTTTCCCACACAAGTTCATAAGGGTAAAGGAGCCATTAGGATTAGAGCCAGAAGCATCATTGTTTGAAGACATTTGAAGGAAAAAGGACAAGATTAGTTTAGATATTAAGAGAGTCCTTAATAAAACACCCAAATGTAATATTAAGGCTAGGACCCAATCACAATATATTATAACTTAGAAGAGGTATGCCGTAATCTAAGCTATAACATATTGAAAGGTAGGTGAATGACGATTCACCAATTTCCACCACGAAAACCGAAATATTAAATATTAGGTTTTTGATTGGTTCTTAGAAATTCCTAGATTCTTTGAGATTCAATGAACTTTTCAAAGGCATGTTTCAATCTCGAGTGTGCCCTCCAAGTTTTGTGACTGGGATACCGAGGATCACAAAACGAGGTGTGAAGTAACCATGCAAATCACTTGGTACCCTTAAAGTTTATCACTCAATCGATGTGCCGGTAAACCACACACGCTCCACTGATACTATAATAAACCTTAAGTCACCCTTTACCTACCTTGTTAAGTCCAAGTTAGTGTGCCGGTTAACCACACACGCTCCACCAACGACTTAAACAAAGTGTAAAGAGTAATTTCATGGATTAGCACCTTATTCACATTTTTCCTAAAGTAACTAAGATTGGGAATTTAATAAAACATTTAGTTACTTTATAATATTCATCATACTTTTAATGAGAATTTATAAGTCCTTGTCTTACCCATTCGGCTAACGACCCTCCACCGGTCAAGCAAGCGGTGGGTGAGACTGGACACCCATTAAGTTGCCATTTTATAGGCAACAACCTTATACCCACCTTATAGACCGGCTTCGTGAATGAGGCGTACTAGCGATAAGACGACTTTGTTTTTATACATACATACATACATATATATATATATATATATATATATATATATAATTATTAAATCATAATAATATAACTATAAGGGTTGAATTTTAACTTTTAAAATTCTAAGGGTTGGAACTAAAGTTTTTAACATGACTTTACTTGTTCCAAAACTTGAGAGCAAGTTTTGTAAACTTTCAAAACTTTTCACTTCTTGTAACTTATGAGTTTATTAGAGTAATAAAAATGAAGACTCTTCATTTTTCTAACTCTTGTGTTCTTTTAATGGTTTTAACTCAAGTGACGTTTGGTTTTCCATAATTTGAGGACAAGTTATGGACTCCATTAAAACACATTATGATCAAGAATTAAACTACCACATAGGTTACAAATAATTCCTATGATCATCTAAACATCATAAGATCAAAAAGATGAACATGAACACTTTCATGAATCAAAACTACACTTAAAACTTTGTAATTTTGATAACTAGTTGTTGTAAATGGATTAGCAAAGACATTACACCGTCTAAAACAAGTCTTCAAGTACCAAAACAGTTTAGGGTAATGTTTCTAGTCCATTTCCAGCAACTAAAGTCGAGTGCATGAACCTACTCGGCGAGTAGGTTGAAGATACAAGTGAACTCGGCGAGTCTCCCCATGGACTCGGCGAGTTCATTAGGCAGACAGCAAGTTTTTCGACTTTTTTCAACTTTTAAGCACAAATAACAAACAAACAAGCCTAGGCTCTGATACCACTGATGGGTTTTGAGCATTCTAACACTTCCTAAGTGTACATGCATCCCTAATAACCTTGGATCTATGTTTGTCTAATTATCATGCAAAGTTGAATTCCAAGGTTATATTCCTATCTAGCATACATGGGGAACAATTTCTAACTTGAATGAAAGATAGAATAACTTACCTTGTTGTTGCTTATGTTCCTTGAAACCTTGTGAGCCTAGCACCCCAAGTGTGATGCCTTAAATTCTTCACACAACACCAAATGCTCTTGGAAAGACTTTTGAGAGAATACACACTTCTTGAAATCGGCCTAGCCCTCTTGTTTCATATGTGTAGCCGATTTTGGTGGAGAATGGGACCCTTATATAGTGTTGACACATCTAGGGTTACACCATGTAAACCCTAATGTGTCATGACTCTTCATTTCCATGACCCATGGGTTTGTAACTCCCATGGAGCATCCTATGGGTAGAACCCAACTTGATAATCCACGGAGCCTCTTAGCCCACTATACAAGATATGAATGATTTACATAATCAACCCATATATTTAATTAGTTATCTTTTGATCACTTAATTAATTCCAAATTAATTCTTTGATCAAACTAATCAAATAATATTATTAATATATTAGAACTTATAATATATTAATAATCTCCAAGTGTTATTTCTCTCATTTAGTCTATCCAATTGCATGGTGCCATGCAACCCAAATGGACCATGCCGGGTCGGGTCAAGTACTAACCAGAAATAGTTATGGACTTAAACACATTATCCAGCAGTATCCTGGTTGTAGCCAATCATTTATCCAGTGGAAGAGTCTACAACTCCTCCTTTCAGTCATATATCCAAGTCAAAGTGAAATATTAATCAAACATCTAAAACCGAGCTTGAAAATTCAAACATCAAAGAATTTTAACAAATTTTAGCTCAAAACATCACAGATCAAACATCGCAAGTCACGAACATCATTGATCAAGACTTAAACTAACCTAAACATCATTAATTAAAATAATACATGAAATTTACAAAAATCGAAGCTACCTTTCATCACATTGTAAAGAAATCAACAAATATTGCTCATGTTGGAGATTACCAGTGAGTTAGGACAGTTCATAAAGCAGCATGTACAGTTTTTTGCCGTCCATGATGTTCTTTGCAGTGATTCCATGTCACAATAACATTTTTGGACTTCGTCTTCGTTACCAAAGTGAGGAATGGTTGAGTTGTAGGAAGAATATAATGACATTGTGCGAGAATGGTTTCTATAGCTTTAGGGTTTTGAGGGTTTTGAATATGGGAATAAATGTGAAGGAAGTGTGCTGATTAAGGGTTTCAATTAATAACCCCTGATGTCATGTCTTACACGAAGGATGAGGCTTCCAGTCCAGCCTTACCAACAAAGAGTCGGAATCGGCTGAACTTTTAAAATTGATGATAAAGGCGTAATTAACAGGTAATTTGACAGTTGAGGTGTGACAACCCAAAAATTTCCGTTAGTTTTAACGTCAAAGTTAACGTCGAAATTAATGTCGAAATTGATTACATCAAAAATTAGTCAAATTTATCCCGAAAACATTTTTGACTGTAATTAAACTCGTTGGAATATTTTATATAATATTCGTCAAGCGAACCAAAATTAAGGCGGTATAATTTTAAAATTTGCCATGATTAATAATTGTTGTGAAAAACCCCGTTCACGGTTGGTGTCAGGTGAACCCCATCCAGGCCATAAATTCCACCCTATATAAGGGTGGAGTGGCTTTCATTCCCACCTTTTTCCCACCTTAGACTCTCTCTCTCTACTTTCTCTCTCTACAAACGGGTTTTGGTCAAAAATCACCCCTACGAGCTTTAAATCGGTAAGTTAACCTTCCTAGCTTGTCGTTTATCTTATCTAACTTGCGAATTCGTGGCTTAAACACCCAAAACCCTCAAGAACATGAGTTTACGGTCCAATAACACCTTCATGGACCGTAAACACTCATAATGGGGTTTTAATGCTCAAAAACCCTTCCAAACCACTTCTAGTGCTTAGCAATGACATAAGGGCTTGCACGAAAGGACTTAGAACACCAAAATCGGGACAAATGGGGAGTAAACATGAGTTTATGGTCTAAGAACATCTTTAGACCGTAAACCCAAATTCATGGACCATAAACACTTGTTTAAGTGTTAAACTACCCCTCAAACACCTCCAAGGGCTTCCATGAACTTCCTTAAGTGCATAGAACCTTATTTTCCTTCATTATATGCACCAAAGAATACAAAAATATGTCACACTTGAGTTTACGGACCAAGAAGGTTCTTGGACCGTAAACACCTATTCTTAGACCATAAACACCCCCAAAGGGTGTTAAAGTGCCCTTAACACTTTGTATGTCTTGGAATTGGACCTAGAACTTCGTATGCTTAACCTACAACCACCAAAACATAGGATTCATGGACAAAATGAGTTTACTACCATAAAATCATGTGTTTAAGGTAGTAAACTCCTCAAGAACATCTTCTTAGACCGTAAACACCTTTCCAAGGTGCTTAAGTGCCCTAAACACCTTCCTAAGCTCCTAAAAGTGACTAGAACCTTACATGCATGAGTTAGAACCACTAAATAACAAAAGAAATGGACCAACATGAGTTTACTACCGTAAACTCATGTGTTTACAGTCATAAACTCCTCAAGGAGTAGTCATGGGCCGTAAACTCCTTAAATGATCCATTTTGAGGCCTTAAACCCTTCATAAGCCCTAGAATTGAACCTAGCCTAATTCCACAAGTGTTATAAGACCTTAATGCATCAAAGAACACACCATCCAAGAGTTTACGGCCGTAAAATCATGGGGATAAGGTCTTAGGGCCGTAAAGTCTATAAAGAGTTTACTCTTGAAGAGTAAACTCCCTATCTAGGCCATGCACACCCATAGATGTTACCCGGGACACTCCTAGCACTTGACCAAAGTGTTTTCCGCATTTTAGGATGCGTATATGTGTTTAATTAGTATTATATTTACTAATTGTATGTAAGCATATTTCATCATATGTTAATAGGTCACTAAGTATGTTCAAGTCTTTAGTTGACACCGAGCACCCAACCGGCACTTTCGTTCGATCAGCTTACAACAGGTGAGTTCATACCCCTGAATTAACCTTTTAAATGTTTTTACATGCTTTTATGAGGGGGAATACAAGTTAAAACATGCTAGTTATCATATCAATCACATGTGGTTGATAACCTGCATGCACAAGGATTTATTACACTGTCAACTTTTTTACCAAGTATGATACTGTAAATGGTTTTCCGAAACGTCTTTACTTGTTCAAATCTTTTCTCAAATTGACACTCGCGCTGTATGTTTTACTTCAAATTTAGTTACAGCAGTATTTTAAACAAAGGTTTTTCTTTACTTATATTGTTTTATCAAGGTTATATTCAAAACTTGTTTATGAAAGGTTTTCAAGGATTTCTAAAGGTTTTCAAACTTATTTTACAAAGAAATACCAAGTCAGGATTTTCTTAAGTGTAAAGGTTTTCCAAAGTTTTCATCAAAGTTTTCTCCCATGTTTTTATACTCCTACTTCGTTAGATACTACTGCTTCATTATGCTTCTACTTAGTTAATGCTCCTACTTAGTTAGACGCTTCTACTTATTAACGCCTCTACTTTGTTAACGCTCCTACTTAGTTAAACGATTCTACTTATTAAAGCTCCTACTTTGTTAACGCTCCTACTTAGTTAAACGCTTCTACTTAGTTAAACGCTTCTACGTCGTGAAATGCATGCCTGTACCTGTATAGTTATATAAATGATGTTTAAAGGACTTAGGAAGGCTAGTTTGCCCTATTTCCTTTTCCTCGTTGGGATGTGGTCTGGTGGGTATCGGATATCCGTTCAAAGATCGTTTAAACATTAATTATATATATCATGTATACATGTATAGACATGAAGGTTTACATTGATCAGTTCAGTTATGAGTCTCTACCGTTAGTCTAGCACTTACATCAGAATTCACTGTTCGAGATGCATCTTCAAGACATGGATATCCCCATCATCGAGTTGGTACCCAGAGTCTCCTGTAGGGAGAGCGGACATTGTGTGTATAGATCTATATGGGATTGACACCCCCGCACCTTGACTGCTAGCTACAGTCCACGGCCTACCAAGCCAAGGGGTGACAAATGTCATATTTACACCAACGCTTGCAGGGCGTCAAGTACTCTAGTGTCGATTAGTATGGTTATGAGTATCTCCATGTTTACCTTATAATTCATGGCCTTAAGGTAACGATGTTTAACACTGTATGCTGGAAACACACTCTTAGAATTACATTTTGTTTTAGACCTTGCTAGCCGTATCGTACATTTGATACCGTCTGGGGTCTGTGTCTCCTTTTGTTAGACTGATTCGGGCGTGTCGTTCATTCGATACTCTCCTGGAGTCTATGATTTCTTTGCCTTAGTCAGCAGTATCTCCTGCTGAGGTGTCACAACTAGAAATTTTGTGTCATGTAATCTCTACACTCAAGTAAAATGTAGAATCAAAAACTTAAAGAGCATGTAAGATGCTTACTCTATGACATCTAATTTTCAAACAAATACACCATACAAGTGCTACTAATAGTCAATAAGCAATTGGAAACCCTAGAGGTTCTTGTTAAGTCCATTTTGGACTAGGACTTCCTTATTGGACCCATTGGGCCAATAAGCCCCCAATTTGACTATCATGAGATTAGAACCTTTAAATGGGCTCTAATTGGACCCACATCCATTTATTTCAACATTTTGGGCCATATTGGGCCTAGAATGAAATAAATTAAATTGTATGAACCATAATTAACCTAAACTAGCCCAACTAAGTATAAAAATCACACTTATATTTTATAAGGCCAACAATCATCAAACCTAACTCTAATATGGGCTTAGGGGCATTAAAGCCCAAAAATCTCTTCTCCCCTCTCCAATCTCGGCCCAAGCCCAAAGAAAAGGGAGAGTTGACCTTTGTTGCCACCTCATAATTATTCAAAGGTCTTCCATGCAAACATCACTTCAAGGTCTCTCTTCTTCTCTCTCTCTCTCTCACTCTTGGCCGAACACACACACATACACTCACCAAAAATTCCTTTCATCCTCTCTAAGTCTTGAAGAACATCCTCTCATCCTTTCTTCAATAATTTCGAGATCTAAGGAGCATTCAAGAAATTATCTCCACAAATTCTCTACTAAAGAAACTCTCTAAATTCGAGATCTTCCAAGGAAAGGTTCCTTAGGCCGAAAATCACCTCATTTCCTCCCACCTTTTCTCCAAAACCGAAACCACAACTCAAGGTGAGATTCATACCCCCTTATTTTCGGTTTTTATAAGTTTTGTGGGGGGGGGGGGGAGAATACAAGCAAATGTGTAAATCTATGATTATGTGTATGCTTTGTATGATTTCTATGTTTATTTTCATATTATTATGTGTTAATGGTGTTGAAACTAGTCACAAGGACCTTAAAATCGAGATTTGCAATATGAAGTATGAAACAAGTGCTAAACATATCATTACACATAAGTAATTACTAGAAAAATAACCAAGTTGGTTTAGATGAACTCCTTGGGCTAAAAATCACATTTTTGGACTCAAAATGTAAAAATATGAAATTAAAGGGGCCAAAATGTCAAAATACAAATTCTGGGGGTTAATATGTGTCAAAACAGTTTCATAAAGGAATTTTCCAGAAATTGACACTTTAGAATGATTAAAATGTAAATTTTTAAACTTAATGGGCTAAAAGTGAACTTTCCGGCCCAATAAGGCCCAATATGCGAGATTTGCAAAGTTGAGGGGCTGAAAATGTATTTTTCCGTGAAACAGGGGACTACTAGTGTCCCAAGTCCATTTCAAAGGTTAAAAATGCTTTTCATATTTAAAAGGGACCAAAAATGCAAAAATTCTCTATTTTGGGCCAAAAATGTAAAATTTGCGAAAAAGAGGGTTACAGCCGAAAAAGTTTCATTTTGAGGGACTAAAACTGTTTTTCAAAAAGCTTTGAACTGAAAAATACTTTTTCTACAAGTTTGATACTAAAGTGTCAAGAAAAATGGCCTAAGGACTAAAATAAAAAGTATTATATATAAAGGGTCCAAAAGTGTAAATTCATCCAAAAGGAAGGGGCTGGAAAATGTAAAATACTAATGTCTTAAATAATGAACCCGACACGATGAAATACTAGTACCACGACTATCGGCGAAATTCAATACACCTTCAACACCAAAATCGTTATCAAACGAATTGATTCGGTCTCGAATCAATAACAATCCGAAGCTACTAACATGACGATATTTCAATACACACATGGAAATCTCGGGAACTCAATACACACGCGAGAATACACCAGACGTCGATACACCGTCTTTGGGCCCAAAAGTTTCAAATCATGTTTGTTGGTCCTAGCTAGCCCAATGGCATGACCTTTAGGCCCGAAGGAAACTCCCTTACATGTAGTTGGGTCTTATATGACCTAATTTCGTGTAAAAGGACTTTTACAGGCTTTGTGCTGTTGGACCCCAAGGGCCTTCTGGTGCTGCTAGTAAAGTCGTGAATTCACCAAATGCGAGTCGGACTAAGGGTCTTTCGCATTCACGATAGCCTTGAACGACGTAGGGAAATACCGGGGTTTCGCACCCTCTTCTTTTCCCCTCGGTTGTGGGGCTACATGAGTCCGGGTAGTCGGGTTAAGTGAATAGTGCAAACGACGCCTAAGGGATCGTTTGTACGGTTGTCAACTGGTCGTTTTCATTAATGTACGTTTACAACAATTCACAATCCGCAATTAATCCAACGTCTCCGGAGCTCAACGAATACACCTGTCGTAACGAAGAAACAAAACACAAATTATTTAATGCAAAGTATTAGGAAAACATCGGGTTTTCCTAGGGTTTTCAATTAATACACCTACGAATTACATACCGAGTTTTACAAATCATACTCTTACATTTATAGAAACAGACAAGCATACTTATGGATCTTCACACCTTTTATACTATACTATTTTCAGAAAATATCGGATTTTCTGGTGGTTTTCAAAACAATACAAAACATTGGATTTCAAACATTACTTATGAACTCACCAACATTTCATATGTTGACGTTTTTCAAAATACTTGTATTCTCAGGTAACAGATAAAGTGAAGGAAGAATTGTACTCTATGACGTTTTGCTGTTGTTTAATTAATATCGAACAATTTACTTTGGGGCATGTAATATTAGGGAACAATGTAATGAATGTAAACAATATCAGTTGTAATATTCCAATGCTTGGTGTTGTATGATGTTATGTTTCATGTATATTCATTGTGATGGTATTCAATTGAGTCAAATCAGCCCCCGGACGTTTCCGCCGTCTGGTTCGGGGGTGTGACAGGTTGGTATCAGAGCTCTGTTTATAGTGGACTAGCATATCGAACCATACATTGATATGCAACTATAAACCAAAAGAGGGACTAACTTAACTCTAAACAAAACAAGTAAAAATACAACAATAAAACACCTTTGCTTGCATTAGGAACAAGGAACATAACGCCGAACCAAACAAAATAATGCTAGTATCTCGGTTAATTAAGGACTGTTCTTAGTAGTACCAAGGAGTGGATGTAGCCTGATCAACTACATTCTCTCCAAAGTATAACTAACACACGTTCTGATGAGATCGTGATAGCTGGGGAACCTAAAACTATACCCCTTTATCACCAAAAAGAGAACGTTTGTTTAGTCTGTACAATAGTTGTAGCATTCTAGGAATAATGTTAGCATATTTACATACTCGCGCAGACAGCATGGCTGGTTTTCATCACCCTGGAGACCCTTATTTCCCTAATCAGGGGAATAACGGATGGTTAGAGGAAGAGCCTGAGGAAGAGCCTGAGGAAGACCCCGAAGAGGAATCTGACGGGGAACCGGAGGCTGGAGATGAAGGCGAGCCTGCCGAACCCGAAGAAGACGAAGAGAACTTCGAAGAGGAACCCGATGATAGTGAAGGTGGTGATTCGGACGCAGAGTCTGAAGTCATCAACCCCCCTTACCCGATCAGGGTGCCTGCTTACCGTGTGGGCCCCACTGGTCCTACCCCTCCTTGGGGTATTGATCTTTGGAGATGGAGTAGACACCAGGGACAGCGACCCCCGTTCGGCATGTTACGCGAGTTCTTTGACCTGAGGGACGGAGGACCGGCTGACCAAGCCCTACCGGTCATGGTGAGACGATTACGGAATATCGGCGATCTTGCTCAGGGCACTGCTGATCAGGTACGCCAGCTGTGGGCTAGGCTCGAGCGTGCGGAACAGGAGACACGTGACGTTCTTCGGGAGTTTCACATGAGGCAGGTAAGGTGGGAGTCTCGACTTAAGGACATAGAACGATTGGTGGCTCGTCTTCAGGGAGCATCCACATCCTCGGCACCACCTCCGGACGTAGATCGTCGTGTTTAGGGATAGACTTAATGCTTGTATCAATTAGGAGTTTCGATGTGATTATTGGCATGGACTGGTTAAGCCCCCACCATGCTGAAATTATGTGTCACGAGAAGGTCGTTCGCCTTCGCCTTCCCAATCACGAAACCCTAGTAATTTACGGAGACAAACCTAGCATGAACCTTCGCCTCATCTCGTGCATCAAGGCACAAAAACATCTACGAAAGAACAACTTGGCGTTCCTGGCTCACATAGTTGATAAGACCAAGGAAGAGGTTAACGTTCAAGACATTCCCCTAGCATGTGAGTTCCCAGATGTGTTTCCTAAAGATCTTCCAGGAGTACCCTCGGAGAGACAAGTGGAATTTCGAATCGACCTTGTTCCAGGAGCAACTCCTCTCGCTAAATCACCCTATCGGTTAGCTCCTGCTAAGATGCAGGAATTATCCAGCCAACTCAGTGAACTCTTGGACAAGGGATTCATCCGCCCTAGTTACTCGCCATGGGGAGCTCCAGTCCTCTTTGTCAAAAAGAAGGACGGATCTTTTAGAATGTGCATCGATTACAGAGAGTTAAATAAACTCACTGTTAAAAATCACTACCAACTCCCACGAATCGATGATCTATTTGACCAGCTCCAAGGAGCTAGTTATTTTTCTAAGATAGATCTACGGTCCGGATACCACCAACTCAAAGTCCGGGAAGAGGATATTCCAAAAACCGCTTTCCGAACTCGCTACGGACATTATGAATTTGTCGTAATGCCCTTCGGTCTAACAAATGCCCCTGCCGCATTTATGGACCTAATGAACCGAATCTGTCGACCATTCCTCGACAACTTTGTCATTGTTTTCATCGACGACATCCTCGTCTATTCTCGAAGTAAAGAAGAGCATGGCCAACATCTCCGACAAGTCCTAGAAACTCTGCGATCGGAAAAGCTATACGCAAAACTCTCCAAGTGTGAGTTCTGGCTCAGGAGTGTGAACTTCCTAGGTCATGTAGTCAGCCAAGATGGAATTCATGTGGATCCCTCAAAAGTCAAAGCTGTTGAAGGATGGGCAATCCCGACAACACCTACGGAAATCCGTCAGTTCTTGGGTCTAGCAGGCTACTATAGGAGAATCATTCAAAACTTCTCTAAGATCGCCAAGCCACTTACCTCGCTTACACAAAAGGGCGTACCATTCAAATGGACAGACAAACAAGAAGCCGCATTCCGAACCCTGAAACAAGCTCTCTGTAGTGCCCCGGTACTGTCGCTACCGGAGGGAATGGAAGATTTCGTGGTCTACTGTGACGCGTCAAATCATGGCTTAGGTTGCGTTCTCATGCAGCGTGGAAGGGTGATAGCTTACGCATCTCGCCAACTAAAGACGCACGAAGTAAATTATACGACCCATGACTTGGAATTGGGAGCCGTGGTCTTCGCTCTGAAAATTTGGAGGCACTACCTGTACGGTACGAAGTGCACCATCTTCACGAACCACAAGAGTCTCCAGCACATCTTGAACCAGAAAGAGTTGAACATGAGGCAAAGAAGATGGGTTGAATTATTAAACGATTACGAGTGTGAGATCAAGTACCACCCAGGCAAGGCCAACGTGGTAGCCGACGCATTAAGTCGGAAGGAGTACTCAAATCGTCGTACGAAAAATCTCTCTATAACCATTCAATCTCACCTAGTCACTCAAATTGCGGTATCCCTGTCGGAGGCCATGAAAGCGGAAAACAGGGCAAGCGAAGCATTGCGCGGGATGGAGAAGAACCTAGAGGCAAAGGAGAATGGAGTATACTATTTCATGAACCGTATTTGGGTCCCTAAACTCGGAGGATTTAGGGAGATAGTTATGAAGGAGGCCCACAAGACGCGATACTCCGTTCATCCTGGCTCAGACAAGATGTATTTGGATATTAAACAACACTACTGGTGGCCTAACATGAAGGCAGGAATTGCTACCTATGTTAGTAAGTGCCTTACGTGTGCCAAGGTAAAGGTGGATTACCAGAAGCCCTCAGGGTTATTACAGCAACCGGTAATTCCTGAATGGAAATGGGAGGGGATTTCTATGGATTTCGTGACCAAGCTACCCAAAACGTCGGATGGACTAGACACCATATGGGTAATAATCGACCGACTGACGAAATCTGCCCATTTCCTGCCAATAAAAGAATCCTACAAGATGGAGAGATTGACACGTTTATACATTCGAGAAATCGTGAGACTCCACGGAGTGCCAATATCTCTTATCTCGGATAGGGGTAGTAGGTTCACTTCACGTTTTTGGCAATCACTCCATAAGGCATTGGGAACTCATCTCGATATGAGCACCGAATGGATGGTCAAAGCGAACGAACCATTCAAACGCTCGAAGACATGCTCCGCGCATGTGTGATAGACTTTGGGAAGTCTTGGGATACCCACTTACCTCTAGTCGAATTCTCGTATAACAATAGATATCATTCGAGCATCAAGGCCGCTCCTTTCGAAGCACTGTACGGGCGTAAGTGTAGATCGCCGTTATGTTGGGCTGAGGTGGGCGATACTCAACTAGCAAAAACACATGCATCAGACAAGGCGCTAACGGGACCGGAGATCATTCGTGAAACCACGGAAAAGATCGTCCAAATACGAGCTCGATTACAAACATCGCGTGACCGACAAAAGAGCTACGCCGATAAACGGCGAAAGCCCTTACAAGTCGGTGATTGAGTATTGTTGAAAGTCTCACCCTAGAAAGGGGTTATTTGTTTCGGAAAACAGGGAAAACTGAACCCACGATACATCAGGCCTTTCGAGATCGTCGCCCGAATAGGTCCAGTGGCGTATAAGCTGCAGCTACCCGCAGAGCTAAACAATGTTCACCCCGTGTTCCATGTCTCTAATCTAAAGAAGTGCCTATCGGATGAAATACTCATCATTCCCCTTGACGAAATCGAAATCAACGAGAATCTCCTGTTCGTGGAAGAACCGGTTGAAATCATGGACAGGGAGGTGAAGCGTACTAAGCAAAGCCGCATCCCGATCGTGAAGGTACGGTGGAACGCGAAGCGTGGGCCAGAATTCACATGGGAGCGCGAAGACCAAATGAAGCAGAAGTACCCTCACCTATTCTAGCATTCTCAAATCTAGCTTTCAAACAGAATTTCGGGACGAAATTCCCTCTAACGGGGGGATGATGTCACAACTAGAAATTTTGTGTCATGTAATCTCTACACTCAAGTAAAATGTAGAATCAAAAACTTAAAGAGCATGTAAGATGCTTACTCTATGACATCTAATTTTCAAACAAATACACCATACAAGTGCTACAAATAGTCAATCAGCAATTGGAAACCCTAGAGGTTCTTGTTAAGTCCATTTTGGACTAGGACTTCCTTATTGGACCCATTGGGCCAATAAGCCCCCAATTTGACTATCATGAGATTAGAACCTTTAAAAGGGCTCTAATTGGACCCACATCCATTTATTTCAACATTTTGGGCCATATTGGGCCTAGAATGAAATAAATTAAATTGTATGAACCATAATTAACCTAAACTAGCCCAACTAAGTATAAAAATCACACTTATATTTTATAAGGCCAACAATCATCAAACCTAACTCTAATATGGGCTTAGGGGCATTAAAGCCCAAAAATCTCTTCTCCCCTCTCCAATCTCGGCCCAAGCCCAAAGAAAAGGGAGAGTTGACCTTTGTTGCCACCTCATAATTATTCAAAGGTCTTCCATGCAACTTATCCCATGTACCCATGCAAACATCACTTCAAGGTCTCTCTTCTTCTCTCTCTCTCTCACTCTCGGCCGAACACACACACACATACACTCACCAAAAATTCCTTTCATCCTCTCTAAGTCTTGAAGAACATCCCCTCATCCTTTCTTCAATAATTTCGAGATCTAAGGAGCATTCAAGAAATTATCTCCACAAATTCTCTACTAAAGAAACTCTCTAAATTCGAGATCTTCCAAGGAAAGGTTGCTTAGGCCGAAAATCACCTCATTTCCTCCCACCTTTTCTCCAAAACCGAAACCACAACTCAAGGTGAGCTTCATACCCCCTTATTTTTGGTTTTTATAAGTTTTGTGGGGGGAGAATACAAGCAAATGTGTAGATTTATGATTATGTGTATGCTTTGTATGATTTCTATGTTTATTTTCATATTATTATGTGTTAATGGTGTTGAAACTAGTCACAAGGACCTTAAAATCGAGATTTGCAATATGAAGTATGAAACAAGTGCTAAACATATCATTACACATAAGTAATTACTAGAAAAATAACCAAGTTGGTTTAGATGAACTCCTTGGGCTAAAAATCACATTTTTGGACTCAAAATGTAAAAATATGAAATTAAAGGGGCCAAAATGTCAAAATACAAATTCTGGGGGTTAATATGTGTCAAAACAGTTTCATAAAGGAATTTTCCAGAAATTGACACTTTAGAATGATTAAAATGTAAATTTTTAAACTTAATGGGCTAAAAGTGAACTTTCCGGCCCAATAAGGCCCAATATGCGAGATTTGCAAAGTTGAGGGGCTGAAAATGTATTTTTCCGTGAAACAGGGGACTACTAGTGTCCCAAGTCCATTTCAAAGGTTAAAAATGCTTTTCATATTTAAAAGGGACCAAAAATGCAAAAATTCTCTATTTTGGGCCAAAAGTGTAAAATTTGCGAAAAAGAGGGTTCCAGCCGAAAAAGTTTCATTTTGAGGGACTAAAACTGTTTTTCAAAAAGCTTTGAACTGAAAAATACTTTTTCTACAAGTTTGATACTAAAGTGTCAAGAAAAATGGCCTAAGGACTAAAATAAAAAGTATTATATATAAAGGGTCCAAAAGTGTAAATTCATCCAAAAGGAAGGGGCTGGAAAATGTAAAATACTAATGTCTTAAATAATGAACCCGACACGATGAAATACTAGTACCACGACTATCGGCGAAATTCAATACACCTTCAACACCAAAATCGTTATCAAACGAATTGATTCGGTCTCGAATCAATAACAATCCGAAGCTACTAACATGACGATATTTCAATACACACATGGAAATCTCGGGAACTCAATACACACGCGAGAATACACCAGACGTCGATACACCGTCTTTGGGCCCAAAAGTTTCAAATCATGTTTCTTGGGCCTAGCTAGCCCAATGGCATGATCTTTAGGCCCAAAGGAAACTGGCTTACATGTAGTTGGGTCTTATATAACCTAATTTCGTGTAAAAGGACTTTTACAGGCTTTGTGCTGTTGGACCCCAAGGGCCTTCTGGTGCTGCTAGTAAAGTCGAGAATTCACCAAATGCGAGTCGGACTAAGGGTCCTTCGCATTCACGATAGCCTTGAACGACGTAGGGAAATACCGGGGTTTCGCACCCTCTTCTTTTTCCCCTCGGTTGTGGGGCTACATGATTCTAGGTAGTTGGGTTAAGTGAATAGTGCAAACGACGCCTAAGGGATCGTTTGTACGGTTGTCAACTGGTCGTTTTCATTAATGTACGTTTACAACAATTCACAATCCGCAATTAATCCAACGTCCCCGGAGCTCAACGAATACACCTGTCGTAATGAAGAAACAAAACACAAATTATTTAATGCAAAGTACTAGGAAAACGTCGGGTTTTCCTAGGGTTTTCAATTAATACACCTACGAATTACATACCGAGTTTTACAAATTGTACTCTTACATTTATAGAAACAGACAAGCATACTTACGGATCTTCACACCTTTTATACTATACTATTTTCAGAAAATATCGGATTTTCTGGTGGTTTTCAAAACAATACAAAACATTGGATTTCAAACATTACTTATGAACTCACCAACATTTCATATGTTGACGTTTTTCAAAATACTTGTATTCTTAGGTAACAGATAAAGTGAAGGAAGAATTGTACTCTATGACGTTTTGTTGTTGTTTAATTAAAATCGAACAATTTACTTTTGGGCATGTAATATTAGGGAACAATGTAATGAATGTAAACACTATCAGTTGTAATATTCCAATGCTTGGTGTTGTATGATGTTATGTTTCATGTATATTCATTGTGATGGTATTCAATTGAGTCACAACAGCCCCCGGACGTTTCCGTCGTCTGGTTCGGGGGTGTGACATGAGGCATATGTTATTTTCCCTTATTACTTTTACTAGTAATATTCTCCTACTTTCTTTAAAGTCAAATACCGTATTTTGGTAATGATAATATTTCAAGAAAATTCTCTTTAAAACATAACACTGTCGGGTCTTGGTAAAAGACTGCTTTTATTTAGAAAATACAGGAGTTTCTGGAAAGGACTCTAATACACCGTTGATTCTAAATTACTACTTTTATAAAGTTATTTGAATAAAATGACACTAAATACTTATGAACTCACCAGCATTTGTAAAAATGCTGATACTCGCTTTCAAATAACTTGTATTCTCAGGTCAGCAATAGACAGGTACATCCCAGGAGCTTTTGGTGAAGACAGTTTAGTACCAAGCTGCACCTATATTATTACTTGTATTACTGTAATGTCTCTATGAAATGTAAACCATGTAAAACTATTACTATTAATGCAATGGTTGTTGTACTTTGATTACTATACTGCAGATGTTGTGATACTTGACATGACGTCATCCACCCCAGAACGTTTCTGCCGTTCCGGTTTTGGGGTGTGACATGAGGGACTAGTTGTGCAAAAAAGAAAACTTGAGTGACCAATCCAGGAAAAAGCCAAAAGTTAGTTGTGTTACAGTGTCAATTTCCCTTGTTTTAATAAAGGAATTGAATACAATTGAATAAAGTGAATAAACTTAAAATTTATTTATAAAAATCTAAGAAATATTGTAAAATAAATTCTGAAAACCTTTATTTATGTAAAATATAAATACTAGTTGAAGATAAATTAGTATTTATATTATTTTTCATAATTTTATGCAAAAAAATTTATATTATTATGGAAGATGTTTTAATGGTTACAATAACTAAAAATAAAAACTAAATAAAATAACATGCCTAACATATTATAAATGAGTCATTGACCCCATACATATTTTAATTGCCAATTTATTGGTGCATCTATACATATTTTAATTGCCAATTTATTGGTGCATCTCTAGCAAAATAAAAACCGCTCTTATTTACTAACCAAAAACAATTATTCATCCTTAATACATTTGTGCCACATTCTCCAGCCACAAGATTATCGAAAACGTGAAAATCGAACTCGTTAATTACTTGATCATCGGTTCCCATCCAATAAAAGTGTCCAAAGTACTTTGTTGTATCAACAAAATTTCTACGAAATGTCCACGCAAAGTGAGCTCCCCCTGTTAATGTCTTGTTTCCAAACTTATCATCTTTTGAGTGACAGTCAACTATTAGCTTATCAATATCTCCATCGAGGATATGTATCGTGTACGGCTCCAAAGAATTAGTAGTTTGAAGCGTTTGATGAATAGAACATAACATTAAAAGTATAAAATATAGAATTTTCATTGTTTTCCAATTTGATGCTAGACAATGTACTCATCTTTTTTATAGATGATGAATGCATGATATTTATTAGATGAATTTAATTTCGTAATCTTTATTTGGATTACAATGATATATATATATATATATATATATATATATATATATATATATATATATATATATAGAGAGAGAGAGAGAGAGAGAGTTAGGTTCAAATGTTTTCACTATCTATTGTGTGCATGTATGATTGATTCTGGACCAATCATTTTAGTTATTTTAAGAAAGTAATTAATGCATATTAAATGCTGAAGATGTAATTAATATCCATTATATCTTCAACATGTAATATGAATTAATTACTTTCTTAAAATAACTAAAATGATTGGTCCAAAATCAATCATACATGCACACAATAGATAGTGAAAACAAAATAACCTAACCCTATATATATATATATATATATATATATATATATATATATATATATATATATATATATATATATAGGTAGGTTCTGTTGAGATTAAAAATAAAATAAAGATCTTGAAATTCAACCTCAGCCACGTATTTCACATCTGCCGCGCCGGTATGCCGAAGGGTTAGAGCGGCAGATGTGAAATACGTGGCTGAGTTTGAATCTCGAGATCTTTATTTTATTTTTAATCTCAACGGAAGCTACCTACATATATATATATATATATATATATATATATATATATATATAAAGAGAGAGAGAGAGAGAGAGAGAGGTAGGTTCAAATGTTTTTCACATCTATTGTGTGCTAGAATGCACTAATAAGAAATAAGTAAACATTAAATGTATATTAAATGATATCCATATTTATAATTCCTTTTTATAGAAACTAATTTAATTTGTCATTAATGTCAATAATAATATTCTTTCAGAATGAATTCATATATAAAATAACAAGAGTGTATTTTAGGAGAATGAGAGTATATTCTACTAGAATACACCCTCATTCTTCATATTCCATACAACTTTATTATATTTTAAGTGAGTGAGTCCTGAAATAATGTCATTGCTGACATAAAAACCTAGATACGAATTCATTCTTAAAGAATGTTATTGTTGACATTAATGACGAATTTAATTAATTTCCATAAAGAGAAAATTATAATTATGGATATCATTTAATATACATACAATTATGGAAACCATTTAATATCTATCATTATTTAATTAAATAATAATATAATTTTACTAAATTTCTATTGGTGCATTCTAGCACACAATAAATGTAAAAAACACTTTAACCTAGCCCTATATATATATATATATATATATATATATATATATATATATACTATCTTATAAAAGAAATCTCACTATTTATAAAAATAGATTGAATATAATAATATTATTTTTTTAAGACGTTCAAATAATTAAGCTAATAGTACAAGTAGTCATCAATAAAATAATATTAAATTTAACCTGTGTTTTGAATCCTTATATTTCTCAACAAATTTTATCTCTTCCCTGAATTTCGGATAATTCAAAATTTGAAACCATCAGAAAATACATGTTGATTCAAATATCCCTCCTGCAGATGGCTCTTTCTTAACAAGTTTTTATTTTAATCCTTACTTGTAATTGATTTCATCATTTTTTAACTTTTTGTATTTTTATCTTATAAATATATTGGGTGAAGGCTTTATTATATCAGGTTTGTTCCTAAAAAGGTTTTTACTATGTTTCTTTAATGTGTTGGCTTTGCAGGTTCAAAGAACTTAACCAAGAGGGCCAGTTAGAGCGTTGTATTATCATTAGTTTGTATATTTTGGCATCTTACTTTTGCAATAAAGAACGGTTAAACATAAGATTTGACATGATTAAGGTAGTTTGTATCTTTTTCATCTTGTTTAGTCTAAAAATGAAACCTTTTTCATCATTGGTCCTTATAATATCAAGTTTCATCACATGGACTTCCTGATTACGGTGATTATTTTCCTTATTATAAGGTTCTATATAGATTTTGTTCAATATTTTAAGGTTTCGAGAACCTAAATCAATATGAATCCTTGAATTACATACCATCGTTGAAAATGTTTTAATTTGTGACCAAACTTGGTTTAAAATCACAATGAACAAGTTGACACCTGAGTATTTTGGACTTCTTAAAGGCCTATTTATCGACTTTTGAATCACAACACCTGATATTCTAATGGTTTATTTTTATAAACTATTATATATATATTTTAGCATTTTACTTAGTAGGACATTAAATTAATAAAGGAATTAAGGAAAATGAAAAAAAAAAAAAAAAAAAAAAAAGAGGACGATAAACAGTACAAGTGGTTTGGGTATGTATAAATGGAAGTAATAACCATTTAGGGGGTGTTTGGCAAAAAAGTTTATTGCTTATTAGTTTATTAGCTTATAAGTTAATAACTAAGTGTAGGGTAACTTATGAAAAAATGTCGTATTAGAGGTACCCCACCGGAATAAGTTATTTTAATCCAAACACTTTTTTAACTTATAGTGATGTGGAACCTAATAAGTTGTTTTAAAAAAAGCTTAGTCAAACACCCCTTTAATATGGTATGGTAATGCGCTTGAAAAATAGATGTCATTTAATATTCATTTATCGAAAGTGAACGCAAAATGGTTTTAACTCTAAAGAGATCAAATTATTCGCCGCCCGCCGCTTTGCGCGGGTAGACGACTAGTATATATATATATATATATATATATATATATATATATATATATATATATATATATATATATGGGAAAAATGAATATACCCTTAAGGGTATATAAGCTTAGGTACCCAAACCCACTACAATACGTCGTTTGGTTTTATATATTCATTATAAGGTTATTAAATTTCAACCCCTAACTTGATTTACTTTCAAGATTTTCGAAATTTCACTATTATCTTCCTCTTACATCACATTTTTATGTCGAACGCCTACTAGGCTATATATATTATACTTGAAAATGAAAATTATGTAAAAGGAAGATAAATGTAAAATTTATAAAAATCTTAAAAATTAAATCAAGTTAGAAGTTAAATTAGAATAATAGTGGACAATTACAATGTGTATATATGATACAAAACGATATAATATGATGAGTTTGGGTACCTAAGCTTATATACCCTTAAGGGTATATTCACTTTTCCATATATATATATATATATATATATATATATATATATATATATATATATATATATATATATATAGAGAGAGAGAGAGAGAGAGAGAGAGAGAGAGAGAGAGAGGTTTAAGTATAGATTGACAAATATTGTATGGATATAAGGATTAATATGAGCCAATCATTCTAAAAATCTAAAATTGGTATATTAGTAATTTATTCTTTAACTAATATTATTAATTACCTAAATCACCTATTATCCCACATAAATATGACTAGTAACCTTAATTTTATCGCTAACCATATTTATCTTTGTTTCTCTCTTTCTTTAATCGCCGACAATCAATGCCATCATAACATCATTCACAAACATGTTCCAGTTTTACATTGATCAATTATCTAAACCTTAGTGTCATTTTTGCCTTTTTATGATATTTAATTCTTGTAAGTATAGTTTTTTCTTCCGATTGCCACCAAACAATAAAAAATACATATTATATGTGATTTTGTTTTTTTATTATACTACTATATGCGACACATGGAACATACATATGGAAAGAGGAATCGAAAAGCCTTTATTTTTCTTTTTTTGGTATAAGATTAACCAAAGTATTTATAATAAAATTAGAATAATTTTTTTTTTTTTTTTTGCAATCGTCTAACTTTCTGTTGCTTTTCTATAATTTTATAGCCGAATTTAGTTGTATTTCTTTTTTGTAAGAATTCAGGTAACGACCATTCTTTTATTTCAAAAAGAAGATGATTAAGTTGATTATATAAACCATCGAAGAGATCAAGTTTAATCTAATTAAGACCCAATTTACTCTCTTAAGTACTTCATATTTTATGGAGGCATAAGTCAAGAATATGTTATACATTCTTTAAGAATACTTCACATTCATGTAAAAAATACATCACATCTTGTAAGAATATTGCATATTCTTTAAGATTACTAGTTCTTTTGTTGTAAATTTCTAATAATAATGGGTTGATTCTTCATTATTTCTATTTAGTTGCTGTAATTATTCATTATGTTGATGTCCTAAGTTAATTTTTTTGTCCACAAAAACCACACATTTAGGTAAAAATTGTTATAAGTTATAACTACCATTTTTTCCGATTTTACCCTTATATCGCATTAGGGGATGTTTGGTTCTACGATTAGGGTCTTGTGTTTGGTTTAGTCAACCCACAGCACCCTCACTCATTTCTTCTCCGGTAAATTACACAAGAGAAATGCATCCTTTTCCACCTTTTCTTCATCATTGATATCTCTTCTCTCTCCTATTCCGACAGCCAGTCGCCAGCCCAGATCCACGGCCCATTTTAGAATTTACAGGTTTTCAAAACAATTTCATTTTCATCTTGGTTCATATGAAGGAGCGCTTTGATTCTGCTGGTCTATAATCGTGAATATCTGATGCGACCAGAGGTGGTGGTGAGACTTGGTGAGAAGGAGAAGGATACGAGCATACAATAGGGGGAAGAAACGGTAACAGAAGTGAGTTATGTCACACACCTACAAAGCTATCAATGAATCTGGTTTTGAGTTTCAATGGTGGATTTTGATTTCACAACACCGACCGATGATTCTCGTGTTCTCACTCAAATTGATTTCAGATTCTGGCATAAATTCTATTTCAGATGATCACCTCAAGTCGATTTCAGATGCAGATTATCTTTGTCGGCTTTTACATCTTTTTTTTATGTCAGATTTGTTGTTTTTTTACTTTACAAAATGGCTTAATAGAAATCATCTATCTATCTCTGTTATTTGTTTTTAGTAACCCAAAGAAAACTTTTTTTCTCCACAACTATAATAAAAAGAACAACAGAGGTTAATTTTTGAGTTTTATGCTTGTTTGGTTTTCATGATGACTTATCAATGATTATAAGAAAGAGAAGAACTAATCTCTAGATGAAAAGTGATCATTAAAGTAACACCAGAAGTGGTGGTCATTTTCCGGAAAGAACCAAACATCCCTAATGCCATAGAAGGGCAAAATTGGAAAAGAGAGCAATTATGATAATTTTTGCCCAAATGTTCGGCTTCTGTGGACACAAAAATGAACTTAGGTTATAACCGAACATTTCTTGAAAATTTGGGGACTTTATGACATTAACCCTTTATAAATTTATAAAATTTGAATTTTATTTGGTTCATGGATTTTAAATTTTGAAAGAATATATAAGTATTCTTTAAGTATTATAGATGATAATCAATATAATGAACTTGATTTGAATAAGTTACCTAAATTTATAGATTTGACTAGTTAATTGCCTAAAGTAAAGCTATAGAAAAACTTCATATTATCTCAAAATAATTTGTACAGAATTGTCCCTACGTCAACACAATAGATATAATCCACATTATAACCTAACCATATATATATATATATATATATATATATATATATATATATATATATATATATATATATATATATATATATATATACACACACACACACACTCTAATAAATGAAAGTTTTTTTTGCCACAAGTCACACTCTCATTCAATTTGCCAAATATCATTTTGAAGTTATTTTGAATTAATTTTTTTCCACATGTCATTCTATAGATTTTTTATATTAATAAATTCCACATAATAATTGAATGTAATAATTACAACAAATGTAATAATAAATGAATATCAATTTCATTAATTGACTTGTATTTTTATTTCAAAATTCTCAAATTAAAGTTTATTAGTTTATTTTGTTTATTTGTTTAAATTTAAAAGATAAAAAAAATCAATTTTAATAATTCATTATTTTTCTTATTTTCTTATAAATTTAAAGTCTTAAATATTTAGACCTTTATATTTAATTTTTTTTAATTAACTCATGTAATACATGGGACTTACACCCAGTGTGTGTGTGTGTATATATATATATATACACACACACATATATATATATATATATATATATATATATATATATATATATATTGGAAATAGTGTCCCATGTTATTAATTATTCGTAATATTTCTAATAATAATAGGGTCCTTTTGGTTGCCCTCAAAACCCAAATTGACTAAAATAAATAAAGAAAAAATTAGTTTATTAATTATTATGGATTAATAATTAATTAGAAACTATTTGGAAAAATATTTTCGGAATTATTTAAAAATTTTAATTAATTAACGTGTTTAATATTAAGTAATCAATAATTGGTTGATTGAAATATTTTAGAACCCTTATGAGATTTGGGTTGGACGAAATCTCCTCTTGAGGAGAATTTTGAAATCTACTCCATCCCGTGAGGATAAAACATAGGAAAGAATCCAAGACTATAAATAGGGCCTTTTGGGATCTTATTCTTCTGTGCTTATTGGCTTGACTTTTTTGCCACCCTTCTTCCTCTCTCTATAGGGACGATTTCTAAACTTCTTATGGTTTGTAAAATCAACCATTCTCCTAGTTATTTTTATTTCACTATTTGGTGTCACTGGGTGTGATACCATTAGAAAGGTTCTGGTTTAAATCCTTTTATCCAAGCAACCTTTATGAGTATAAGATCTTAAGCATGGAGATCAATGGGTAGATAAGAGGTATGTTATTCTTACTTATGTTTTATGTTTAATAGAGTAGCAGTAATAGTATGAAACTTAGATCCTAAGGTGTATGTATACATAGGTAAATCCATAATTGTTTCTACTACCCATATACACTGTATTGATGCATAGAAAACCGAAAATGGTATCAGAGCCTTATTTCATGATTACTTGCACTTTATAATCCATTTGATTTATTAAAACTTGTTTTAAAATGGAATTTAAAGCTGAAATTTAAACTGAGAAAACCTGCTAATTGCGGGCGCAACGCGCCTCCTTCACGACATGTTGCGCCACGCCGAATTTGGGTTTTTAGTTTCCTTTTAAAATTGAAACAAGAATGGTTTTACAAATATGGATAATTACCTTCTTTAAAATGTTTTAAATATGAGTTTTATAGGGATAAATATTATATAAGAGTTTTTAACTTTGAATATTTATTAATATTATTTAAATAGTGTTTTACATTAAAATATTAGAGTATTTAATATTGTTTATAACTTAGATTTTATGAACTTGAATATTAAACCCTCATGAATTATTAGTTGTTATGTTGTGTTGATGCAATTTAATTAGAATTAAAAATGGACAATCAAATTTAAAGAGTTTTAAACTTACCCATATTTATTGTTAATTGTTATATTGCATCCTTACAATTTAATCAGAATTAACAATATATAATCAAATTTAAAGACATTTATATTTAAATTCACACACACATACACACACACACACACACACACACACACACACACACACATATATATATATATATATATATATATATATATGGCAATGGGTCGACCTTGGTTGGGTTTGTTCAACACATTTATTAATTGGGTCAAAGATTTCAATCCAACCAAACCTATTTAATTAAATGGGTCAAAATTTATAACCCAACCCAACCTATGGGTTCCCATCGGGTAGATCTGTTTATCGCTTTTTTCCAAAAGAACTTATTAAATAAATAGGTTAGCTCGACTTATCCATTTAAAACTAAAAATATAAACAAAATATAATAACATTACACCTAATAAAATTAGATTAAAACCCAAATAAATATTTAAAGTAAGATCAAGTAACTTTTACTATACAGTCATATAGAGTCCTAAAGATAAGGATATTTAGGAGTAGTGAAAATCAAAACCTAAAAAACATAAAGTAACTTAAGGATATTAGGAAATCGGAAACTTAATACATAATCATTTAATTAATACACAATTTATATGTGTATTGTGTGAAATAGCTCCACTACATGACCAAAGCACATTATAATTTCTTAGGATAATAACTTATAACTATATGGTTAATGCATAATTTTTAATATATTTATAAATATCAAACTATAATACATATATATTAATTGAGTAATGATATAATAATAAAATAAACTAAAATATGTATATTAAATGTAAAGGGATAATGATGACCAAACTTTTTTCGTGATCTAATAGCCCTTTAACTTGTTGATTCGTGTAGATTTTCCCTTTATGACCGATTTTAGCCGGTTCTAAAGGTTGAATCGATCCAAGGTGTCTTTTTATCCGACTTGTCCAATTTGGTGGCATGTAAGCCACGATTTTGTCTCCCCTCCTCATTAAAGTTAAGACCGAAGTCTCATTTGGTCCTTAAAGTTGATTAAGGCATGAAGTCTCATTAATCTCCTTCAATCTTCATTCGGTCTGTATATTGGCTTCATCATAAAGTCCCACTGAACGGAACTTAATTGTAGTGGATTTCCACTACAATGGAACGTTTGCACCTAGCCCATTAGTATATTTGATCCTGACAGAAGATCAGTGTGAGATTTTGACTTTAGTGCATTTTAGTACGAGTAGTTCATGGAATTCCTTCACAAGCTCACCAGAATGACTATCAAAGAAATCCACTTCTGCCTTCCACAAGAGTGTTTCAGTCAGGGAATTCATGCATTGGTGAATGAGGGTGATTACAAAGAATTTTTGGATTTGGATTTTGCAAATGAAAGGAAAATAAATGTGTATGTAGACCACCAAAAATGAACCAATCTTCGAATGGATTGAGGAAGAGGAAACTAAAGATGAAGACTACAACTATGAAGAGGATGAAGATTCAATCTTTTCAAACACTTATTCTGTTGACCATGAAGAAGATGATGTTGAATATCCATTCCCATCCAACAAAACCAGGGCTGACAGGTTCTTAAATAAACTTTGTCCACATACAGTAAATGTAGATGTTGATGTTAAGTATGTTGAGCCTCAATACCGTGTGCATGATGATAGACACCAGGGATCAAATGAAACAAATGTTAAGTATGCGATTTTATAACCCTGCTGAGCTTAAAAACATGTTGAGCAACTATGCAGTTGCTAATGGGTATGATATTTGGTTTGAAAAAAATGTCTCCCAAAGGCTGTTAGTTAAGTGCTGCAAAAATAATAAAAATAAAATAAAATAAAATAAAATAAAATAAAAATAAAAATAAAAGAACAAGTCACCATATTGTCCATTTAGACTTTGGGCCTCTTGGATGACTAAAGAAAAGACTTTTCATATAAAATCTCTAGTTAGTGAATATAATTGTAGTAGGGTGTTTATGTTTGGGTCCATAGTAACTTATAAGTGGTTAGGCAAACAGTTTATGAGTGAAATTATAAAGTAGCCAAAAATGAGTGTTAGGAAGATGTAAGCTAAAGTTTCAACAACATCAACATAAATGTGAGTATGTGGGCAATGCAGAAATGCAAATAAATTTTCATTACAAGAGATTAAAGGAAATCTAATTGAACATTATGGGAGATTATGGTTATATGGTCATGAAATTCTAAGGACAAACCCTGGGTCTAGTGTGAGGTTGGATGTAGACATCATGCCATATTTCACAACTTTATTTTCCAAGTACTATGTTTGCTTTAAAGTTGTAAGTGATGGTTGGAAGGAAGGGTGTAGGCCTGTCATTGGCCTTGATGGTTGTCACACCCCGAAACCCAAGGCGGAAACATTTCCAGGGCAGACTCCACGTTGAGTATCAAATCCAATGTACATAGTAAGCGAAGTAAATGACCATTACATTACATATAAAGATTTTACATTTGTTTGAAACCAAGTGTTACAAGTGTGATACATATGTATATATATATATATATATATATATATATATATATATATATATATATATAGGCAAGAGTAGATGTGTCTTCAATGCACTCGGACTTCGTCAAAAGGATCATCGGGTACCTGTCTAATGCGGACCTGAGAATACAAGCAGTTTGAAAATCAGCATAAAGCTGGTGAGTTCATAAGCGGTTTTGTTTTTCTAAAAATGTACAAGTTCCTTTCTGTTTACTGAATAAGTTACGCACCAAGAAAATCCCATATTTTCTTAAAAGTTGGTTATCCATTCGAAATGTAATGTAAAAGATGTATACAAGTTACCAAACCGAAATGTAATGTAAAAGATGTATACTGTTTACCAAACCGAAGTGTAATGTAAAAGATGTATACTGAAAATCTAGTTATGTACTAATGTTACCCCAGGAAAATCCCATATTTTCCTAAAAGTTGGTTACCGATCTGACATGTAATGTAAAAGATGTACACTGAAAACATGATTACTCTTGTGAATTGTAAAGTTTAGTTATCTGGTTTGTTACACGAATCTGGTTATGTACAAATGTTACCCCAGGAAAATCCCATATTCTCCTGAAAGTTGGTTACCAATCCAAAATGTGAAAGATGTATATTGAAAACCTGGTTGTCCTTGTGAAATGTATTAGTTTTAACACGTATTTAAACTAATATGTACAAGTAAACTAGATACTTTATTCATTATTACTATCAAGTAAATCTCTGTTATCCAAATTGCAAGTACCATAACCATACGATACACTAGATATGGCAATAAGTAGTCCACATCACCTTATGACTTTTGTTACCCTTGAACCTTTCGGTTTGGCTGTAGCTAGCAGCCAGGTGTGTGGTAGTCAGCCCCGTATAGATCTATACACTCAAGTCACACTCCCTATCTAAGAGATTCTGGTTACGGGTGCGGTCCTCCACTCGCGTATCTCTGTGGAGTGTTCTCCGAGAACGTGTCTCCAATTTATAGGAATAACAAATTTACTAGTAATGATACAGAAAGATGCTGTTATAAACAATGATCCTCCACTCGCATATCTCTGTGGAGTGTTACCAAGGAGAAAACAGTGTACTAAGTTTCATGTTCAAGGTTCAAATGTTATGCTTTTAACTGATAAAATGTGGAAAACCATTTGTGAAAATATAAATTACAACATTTTATAACGTTTTTCACAAATAATACGGTAATGTGTTCTGCAAGTTCTAACGGTTATCTGTTATGATCGTTAACGTTAAAAGCATATGAAATATGAAGCACAACACATGTAAAACAAGTTTTTGAGTACAAGTATTCCTTGTACTTTGCGTGTATTTCCCCCTGAAAATAGTGAAAAACATTGAAAAAGGATAAAG
Organism: Lactuca serriola; assembly: GCF_051521515.1. Classification (NCBI taxonomy): domain Eukaryota; kingdom Viridiplantae; phylum Streptophyta; class Magnoliopsida; order Asterales; family Asteraceae; genus Lactuca; species Lactuca serriola. Next base: position 245,006,665 of record NC_136415.1, on the reverse strand, counting down.
GTATGAACTCACCAGGTGAGAAAACGTGACGGTTTGGATGCTAAGTGTCAGTTCGGGGCTTGATAACGCGTGAGGTTCCTATGTAATATGAAATGGTATACAAATGTATCTAATTAGACTTTAAATCACTAACTAGATATGATTATACACTCCAATACAAGAAAACACTTCAAATCAAGTGTTTGGAGTGACCTGGGTGACATCTACGGACGTATAGGGCTCGGATAATGAGTTTGCTCTTCAAGAGTAAACTCATTAGGGAGTTTACGGCCCTAAGACCATGACCACATGAGTTCACGGCCGTTAACTCATGGATGAGAGGTTTTATGGTGCTAAATGGTCAAATAACACTTGGGAAAGGTTGCTATGATTTAATCTAAGGCATAGGAATGAGTCTTACCACCAAGGACATTACCAAATGGAGTTTACAGCTATAAACTAGGAGTTTACGGCCATAAGCTCCTATGTGACCATTCCTTACATGATTTTGTAGCCCTAGATCAATCACATGCGATTCAAACCAATTTTACAAGCCTTAGAATGATTTTAGGGCATCATTTGACTTGTGTTTGTGAGTTTATGGACCAGGAACCCATTCTTGGTGGGGTTTATGGCCGTGAACTCTCAAAGGGATGGTTTTCATCATGTTTAAGGCCCCTAAATCGATTGTGGTTGGCTCTAGAATTTAATCCAAGGCTATTGGTGTGTTTAAGTGGCATTTAAACACTTGAATTTGAGTTTACTCCTCATGAATATGAGTTTAGAGCCCAAGCATGTTCTTGGGCAGTAAACTCATGTTTACTCCTCAAAATGATGTTCAAGGTGTTATAAGTCCGATTTGATAAGCCATTAAGTCATATCTAAGCCCCAAAGGTGATTTGGAAGGGTTTTAAGGCTCAAAAACCCCCTTTATGTGTGTTTACAGCCCAAGCATGTTCCAAGGCCATAAAAACAAATGAACATGGTCCTTTTCTATAGATTAAGCACGAATTTGAAGGCTAAGGGTGCTAATCTATGAGTTAGGGAAGTTACCTTGATGAATTTGAGCCTTAATTTGATGTTTTTGGACCTTAGATTTGGATTGAGGAGAGAGGTTAGAGAGAGAGAGAGATTAGTGAGAGAGTGCAAAAGCTTCAAATGGAAGCTTAATCCACTTTAAATATGTTCCAAGTTTGGGACACGGTGGAATTCTACCCGATACCGACGTTAGACGTGGCTTTTGGTCGCACCCGATTAAGTTGCCGTAACCCGATATGGCCGATTCTAAAGATATTCCGATTACTAGAACGGGGTGTTAATATAAGTTCTAAATGCGTTTGGACACCCATTAAGTCATAATAGTAACCTCAAATTAAATGACTTAATTTAATAACGTAAACGGAAATGAATTTGGAAACGACGAATTTATTATCGGAAAAAGGGTTACAAATGATGGAACGAACTTCGGGTTGTCACATTATCCCCCCGTTAGAGGGAATTTCGTCTCGAAATTCAGAATTTAGATACAAATCATGGATCTGGGAAGAGATGCGGATACTTTTGTTTCATCGAGTCTTCACGCTCCCAAGTGAATTCCGGTCCCCACTTGGCATTCCAGCGAACCTTCACTATCGGGATGCGACTTTGTTTCGTGCGTTTGATCTCTCGATCCATGATTTCGATTGGTTCCTCCATGAAGTTCAAGTTTTCGTTCATCTCGATCTCGTCTAAGGGAATCACTAGGGTTTCATCGGATAAGCACTTCTTGAGATTTGAGACATGAAAGACGGGATGAATGTTACTGAGCTCATGGGGTAATCGAAGTTTATAAGCTACCGGACCGATCCTGGCGAGGATCTCGAAGGGTCCAATCTACCTCGGATTAAGTATCCCACGCTTTCCGAAGTGTACCATGCCTTTCCAGGGGATACCTTCAACAGGACACGGTCTCCAACCTGGAATTCCAGAGGTTTCCGTCGGTTATCACCGTAACTCTTTTGGTGATCTCGTGAAGCTTTCAATCGTTCCCGCATTTGGATAATCTTTTCGGTGGTTTCGCGAATGATTTCAGGACCAGTGAGAGCACTGTCGGGAACTCGACTCTTAGCTAGCTGCATGTCCCCTACCTCGGCCCAGCACAGAGGGGATCTGCACTTACGACTGTAGAGGGCTTCAAACGGGGCAACCTTGATGCTGGTGTGGTAACTGTTGTTGTACGAGAATTCGATCAAAGGAAAATATGTGTCCCACGACTTGCCGAAATCGATGACACATGCTCTAAGCATGTCTTCTAGGGTTTGGATAGTCCTCTCACTCTGTCCATCGGTCTGAGGATGATAAGTCGTACTCATGTCTAGTTTAGTTCCATGAGCCTTCTGGAGAGACTGCCAAAATCTGGAGGTAAAACTGCTATCTCGATCAGAGATAATGGACGCAGGCACACCGTGCAGTCGGACTACCTCTTGGATGTAGATTTGTGTGAGTCTTTCCATCTTGAATGATTCTTTGATCGGAATGAAGTGAGCGGATTTTGTCAAACGATTGACAATTACCCAAATGGTATCGTACCCACTCGGATACTTGGGTAACTTGGTGATGAAGTCCATGGTAATCATCTCCCATTTCCACTCAGGTATTTCGGGTTGCTGGAGGAGACCCGAGGGTTTTTGGTACTCAATTTTCAGCTTGGCGCAAGTCAGACACTTGCCCACGAATGTAGCAATCTCGGCTTTCATGTTTGGCCACCAGTATTGTCTCTTGAGATCCAAGTACATCTTGTCCGAACCTGGGTGAACAGAGTATCTAGTCTTGTGTGCTTCCTCCATGACAATCTTCCTGAATCCTCCGGAATTTGGAATCCAGATTCGGTCCATGAAACAATAGAATCCGTCATCTCTGATCTCAAGTTTCTTATCCATTCCCTTCAAGGCCTCGCTTGACACGTTCTCAGGTTTAAGGGCTTCTAATTGGGCCTCTCGGATTTGCATGGATAGATGGGAACGGATAGTCATTGTCAGGGTCTTCACTTTTCGGCTTGAACTATCCTTTCGGCTAGGGATGAAAGTGGGTCCAAACCCGGACCGGATGGACCCGGACCCAGAAAACCCGGAACCGGTTAACGGGATTTTATAGAACCGGAAACCGGACCGGTATTATAGGAACCGGTTCCGGGTATGGTTCTGGGTAAAGTGGGTCTAGAACCAGAAAACCCGGAAACATCAAAGTGGGTAGGTTGGAACCGGATAAAGTGGGTTTAGAACCGGAAAACCCGAAAAAACCGGAATTGTTTGGTTATTACTTACTACTTAGTGGGTTGAACTTTGAAAATTTTCATATTGATATCCCGACTTTGGAGGGCTGTAATTTATTGAATACAAAACCACAATTAACAAAATTAGAGTCTAAAATCATGTACAAACACTAAAATACACTCTGGAAAAAACCGCATGTCAATCCGATTTTAAACGAATGAGATATGCTTGTGTTAGTATTTTCACATAATACAAAGTACAAAAACAAATAGCTGAAAAGTTGAAAATTTTCAGTTTTGATATCCCGACTTCGGAGGACTGTAAATCATTGAATGTTAAACCAAAAATGACAAAATTATAGTCTAAACTCATGTACAAACTGTAAACTAGAAGTTGGAAAAAACCACATGTCAATCCGACTTCAAACGAATTAGATATGCATGTTTTAAAACTTTCACCGAATACAAAAAAAACTAAAAAACTAAAAACTTCCAGCTTTGATATCTCGACTTTTGAGGACTGTAAGTCAATGAATATAAAACTAAAAATGACAAATTTATAGTCTAGAATCATGTAAAAACTCCAAACTACATGTTGGAAAAAACCGTATGTCAATTGGAGTTGAAACGAATAAGATATGCATCTTGTAAACGTATCACAAAAACCGGTTCCGGCCCTAAAAGTGGTTCCGGTTCCAAAAACCGGTTCCGGATTTTAGACCCGGTTTACCCGGATCCAATGGACCCAAACCCGGATTACCCGGAACCCAGATAAGCCAATTTTTAAACCCGGAACCGGACCCGGTTCTATATATTCCGGTTCTAACGGGTCCGGTTCCGGTCCGGTTTTCCGGTTCTAAATCTCATCCCTACTTTCGGCTAAGGGCATCTGCTACCACATTGGCCTTGCCGGGATGGTAGCGGATTTCACACTCATAGTCGTTGAGTAGTCCTACCCATCGTCGTTGCCTCATGTTTAAGTCTTTCTGATCAAAGATGTGTTGCAGGCTCTTATGGTCAGTGAAGATCGTACACTTGGTTCCGTAGAGATAATGTCTCCAAATCTTCAGTGCGAAGACTACGGCTCCTAGTTCCAAGTCATGAGTGGTATAGTTGACCTCGTGTGCCTTCAACTGTCTCGAGGCATATGCAATCACTTTTCCCCTTTGCATAAGCACACAGCCTAAGCCCTGGTTAGACGCATCACAATAAACAACGAAATCCTCTGTCCCTTCGGGCAGGGACAGGACCGGTGCGCTGCACAAGGCTCGCTTTAACGTTTGGAATGCATTTTCTTACTTTTCACTCCAACAAAAGGGTACACCTTTATGTGTCAGAGTGGTTAGAGGTTTGGCGATTCTGGAAAAATTTTGGATGAATCTCCGATAATAGCCGGCGAGACCCAAGAATTGACGGATTTATGTGGGTGTATTTGGTGCCGACCAATTCTCTATCGCCTTGATCTTGGATGGATCCACGTGAATACCCTCTTCGCTTACCACGTGGCCGAGAAAAGTTACCTTCCGAATCCATAATTCACACTTTGAAAATTCCGCGTACAACTTTTCGGATCTAAGGGTTTCCAACACTGACCATAAGTGTTGTTTGTGATCTTCTTCACTTCTGGAGTAGACAAGTATGTCATCAATGAATACAATGAAGAACTTGTCCAGAAAAGGGAGACACACCCAGTTCATCAGGTCCATGAACACTGCCGGTGCATTGGTTAGACCAAAGGGTATCATTACGAACTCGTAGTGTCCATACCGAGTCCTGAAAGTTGTTTTGGAAACATCACTTTCATGAACTCATAGCTGATGGTACCCTGACCGAAGGTCTATCTTTGAGAAGTAGCTGGCTCCCTGGAGTTGATCGAAGAGGTCATCTATTAGCGGAAGAGGATATCGGTTTTTGACGGTCAACTTATTTAGCTCACGATAATCGATGCATATTCGGAAGGATCCATCTTTCTTCTTCACAAACAAAACCGGAGCTCCCCAGGGTGAGGAACTCGGTCTGATGAACCCTTTGCCGAGCAACTCGTTGAGCTGACTGGATAACTCCTGCATTTCTACTGGAGCTAAGCGATACGGAGATTTGGCTACAGGGGTAGCTCCAGGAATTAGGTCAATGCGGAATTCGACTTGACGTTCAGGAGGAATTCCCGGGAGCTCTTTGGGAAAGACATCAGGAAAGTTACAGACTTCGGGGATGCTCGGGATGTCTTTAAATTCCTGTTTTTCGTTGATTACATGGACTAGGAATGCTTGGCATTTCTTTCGCAAGAGTTTTTGAGCTTTGATGCAGGAAATGATGCGAAGATTGGAGCTGAGTTTATCGCCATAGATTATGAGAGTCTGACCAGAAGAAAGGTTGAGACGGATGGCTTTTTCGTAACAAAGGATATCAGCATGATTGGGACTCAACCAATCCAAGCCAATGATGACATCAAAGCTCTTTATGGAAACTGGCATAAGATCGATGGGAAATGAATGATCGTTCAGGGTAAGGGTACAACCTATGAACACATCAATAGCGCTTTCTTTCTCACCGTTAGCCATTTCGACGGTAAAAGTTTCGGTTAATGGTTGGGGATTAGGTTTTAGATTATGTTTGAACGTATGACTAACAAAACTTCTTTCAACACCCGAATTGAAAAGAATACTAGCATAAGAGTCGTCGAGAAGGAACGTAACCGAAACAACTGTGAGATCGGCAACTGCCTCCTCTCGTCCCATGGCTAGGACTCTCCCAGTGTTATCAACTGTCGTCTTCTTGGAGCAGTTCCTCTTGAAATGCCCGAATTCTCCACAATTGTAGCAGGCTTGACCAACACCTACTCCAGAAGATTGATTCGTGGATTGGGCTGGTGCTTTGCAGAATCGGACCGTGTGCCCCATTTTACCATAGTTTGTACATGTCAGCTCACGGCAGGGGCCAGGGTTGTGGTGGTATTTGCACTTGTCACACTGGGGAAGGTTACCAGCATACCTACTTGTGGGTGTTTGAGCTATGGATCCCACAGCAGAAGCAGTTGCAACTGGGGTAGTAGCACCATGGACTGCTACAGTCTGATGTTTCTTTGAGGATCCTTGAGAAGATTGACCCTTCATCTTCTTCCAAAACTTCCTTTTCTCACCACCCCTCTTGGTCGGTTTAGTAGTAGTGGTTGCTTCGTCGTGGTCATCACTATGGTCAATTAGAGTCTGGGCTAAGCTTTTGGCACTATCATATGTATCCGGCCTCGCAGATAAAACATTTCCTTTGGTTGGTTGGGTCAATCCCCAGATGAATCTCTCTATCTTCTTACTCTCCGGGGTAACCAATCCCGGACAGAGCAGTGCTAGATCATCGAATCAAGAAGTGTATGCAACAATATCGGAACCCTTCATCTTCAGGTTCCAGAGCTCATGCTCTAACTTCTGTATTTCGCCCCGAGGGCAGTACTCAGCTAGAAGGAGTTCTTTCATGGCTTCCCAACCCATGGCATTGGCTACAGGTAGGGTTAGGGATTTGACTCGGCCGTTCCACCAAGTCAAGGCTTTATCGATAAAGGTACAGGCTGCGAACTTTACTTTGTCAGATTCCGAACAGGCACAGATTTCAAAGATAGATTTAATTTTCTCGAACCATCGGGAAAGGGAAATGACACCTCCAGTGCCATCAAAGGACGTGGGTTTTTGCGTTCATGAAATCTTTATAGGAACCCTGTTTTCGGTGTCCCTGGCTACCTTCTTGGTTTTGAGGCTGAGGACCACCTCCTGAACCACCGGGGTTCATTTGAGACATAGCAGCCACTACTGCGGCTGTAATAGCTGCCTGGAACATTATAGGATCAAATTGAGGAGGAGGTGGTGGCGGAGGAGGATTGTTGTTCTTTGAACTGGGTCTTTTTCTTGGAGACATCTTGATCTAATAAGATCAAGAAAGAGAGGATGGTAAGTCCTCTGAATTGAATCAAGAGGTATGATAGTTATATATTCTGAATAAGCAATAAAGCAGGAATAAGTTATCAAAGCAGACAAATTATCACTAAAGGAATATTCAAGGAGAAATGCTTGAAGGAGGATTTCTACAAAAGATTGACTCGAGAAATACTCCCATAGTATTCCATGATTCGCTACGACCATGGTTCGATGTTTGGGGTATTAGGGTAAGTTTTAGCCATGCCGAACACTAAAGTCACTCCCAAGCACATGTTGGCCGTGTTTCGAATGAATATAGTTGGCGAGGCTATATTGATCCTAGACATGACTACATAACTGCTCAGTTTTAACCGCAATGTACAACACCCATTTACTTATGTTTTGTTCTACTTGTAGTTACGGATTTCGACAGTTAGGTATACTTGTATACATTTTGAAAATACTTATATTTAGAGTATACTTTTAGTTCAGAGCACTTAGGCCCCTTAGTGTTTATAGTCTTATACCATGTAAGGTTTGGTATACTTAGTTCACTATAAACATGGGCCCTGATACCAATCTGTCACACCTCGAAACCCAAGGTGGAAACATTTTCGAGGCGGACTCCACATTGAGTATCAAATCCAATGTACATAGTAAGCGAAGTAAATGACCATTACATTACATATAAACATTTTACATTTGTTTGAAAACCAAGTGTTACAAGTGTGATACATATGTATATATATAGGCAAAAGTAGACGTGTCTTCAACGCACTCCGTCTTCGTCAAAAGGATCATCGGGTACCTGTCTAATGCGGACCTAAGAATACAAGCAGTTTGAAAATCAGCATAAAGCTGGTGAGTTTATAAACGGTTTTGTTTTTCTGAAAATGTACAAGTTCCTTTCTGTTTACTGAATAAGTTACGCACCAAGAAAATCCCATATTTTCTTAAAATTTGGTTATCCATTCGAAATGTAATGTAAAAGATGTATACTGGTTACCAAACCGAAATGTAATGTAAAAGATGTATACTGTTTACCAAACCGAAGTGTAATGTAAAAGATGTATACTGAAAATCTGGTTATGTACTAATATTACCCTAGGAAAATCCCATATTTTCCTAAAAGTTGGTTTAGTTATCTGGTTTGTTACACGAATCTGGTTATGTACAAATGTTACCCTAGGAAAATCCCATATTCTCCTGAAAGTTGGTTACCAATCCAAAATGTGAAAGATGTATACTGAAAACCTAGTTGTCCTTGTGAAATGTATTAGTTTTAACACGTATATAAAACTAATATGTACAAGTAAACTTGATACTTTATTCATTACTACTATCAATTTAATCTCTGTTATCCAAATTGCGAGTTCCATAACCATACGATAGACTAGTTATGGCAATACATCACCTTCTGACTTTCGTCACCCTTGAACCTTTCGGTTCGGCTGTAGCTAGCAGTCAGGTGTGGGGTAGTCAGCCCCGTATAGATCTATACACTCAAGTCACACTCCCTATCTAAGACATTCTGGTTACGAGTGCGGTCCTCCACTCGCGTATCTCTGTGGAGTGTCCTCTGAGGACGGGTCTCCAATTTATAGGAATAACAAATTTACTAGTAATAATACAGAAAGATACTGTTATAAACAATGATCCTCCACTCGCGTATCTCTGTGGAGTGTTACCGAGGAGAAAACAGTGTATTAAGTTTCATGTTCAAGGTTCAAATGTTATGCTTTTAACTGATAAAATGTGGAAAACCATTTGTGAAAATATAAAATACAACATTTTATAACGTTTTTCACAAATAATACGATAATATGTTCTGCAAGTTCAAACGGTTATCTGTTATGATCTTCAATGTTAAAAGCATATGAAATATGAAACACAACACATGTAAAACAAGTTTTTGAGTACAAGTATTCCTTGTACTTTGCTTCTATTCCCCCTGAAAACAGTGAAAAACATTGAAAAAGGGTAGAGGTATGAACTCACCAGGCGAGAAAACGTGACGGTTTGGATGCTAAGTGTCGGTTCGGGGCTTCATAACGTGCGAGGTTCCTATGTAATATGAAATGGTATACAAATGTATCTAATTAGACTTTAAATCACTAATTAGATATGATTATACACTCCAATACAAGAAAACACTTCAAATCAAGTGTTTGGAGTGACCCGGGTGACATCTACGGACGTATAGGGCTCGGATAATGAGTTTGCTCTTCAAGAGTAAACTCCTTAGGGAGTTTACGGCCCTAAGACCATGACCACATGAGTTCACGGCTGTTAACTCATAGATGAGAGGTTTTATGGTGCTAAATGGTCAAATAACACTTGGGAAAGGTTGCTATGATTTAATCTAAGGCATAGGAATGAGTCTTACCACCAAAGACATTACCAAATTGAGTTTACGACTGTAAATAGGAGTTTACAGTCGTAAGCTCCTATGTGACCATTCCTTACATGATTTTGTAGCCCTAGATCAATCACATGTGATTCAAACCAATTTTACAAGCCTTAGAATGATTTTAGGGCAACATTTGACTTGTGTTTGTGAGTTTACGGCCCAGGAACCCATTCTTGGGGGGGTTTATGGCCGTGAACTCTCAAAGGGATGGTTTTCATCATGGTTAAGGCCCCTAAATCAATTGTGGTTGGTTCTAGAATTTAATCCAAGGCTATTGGTGTGTTTAAGTGGCATTTAAACACTTGAATTTGAGTTTACTCCTCATGAATATGAGTTTACGGCCCAAGCATGTTCTTGGGTAGTAAAATCATGTTTACTCCTCAAAAATTATGTTCAAGGTGTTCTAAGTCCGATTTGATAAGCCATTAAGTCATATCTAAGCCCCAAAGGTGATTTGGAAGGGTTTTAAGGCTCAAAAAACCCCCTTTATGTGTGTTTACGGCCCAAGCATGTTCCAGGGCGGTAAACACATGAAAATGGTCCTTTTCCATAGATTAAACACGAATTTGAAGGCTAAGAATGCTAATGTATGAGTTAGGGAAGTTACCTTGATGAATTCGAGCCTAAATTTGATGTTTTTGGACCTTAGAGTTGGATTGAGGAGAGAGGTTAGAGAGAGAGAGAGTAGTGAGAGAGTGCAAAAGCTTCAAATGGAAGCTCAATCCACTTTGAATATGTTCCAAATTCGGGACACGGTGGAATTCTACCCGAGACCGATGTTAGACATGGCTTTTGGTCGCACCCGATTAAGTTGCCGTAACCCGATATGGTCGATTCTAAAGGTATTCTGATTACTAGAACGGCGTGTTAATATCAGTTCTAAATGTGTTTGGACACCCATTAAGTCATAATAGCAACCTCAAATTAAATGACTTAATTTAATAGCGTAAACAGAAATGAATTTGGAAACGACGAATTTATTATCGGAAAAAGGGTTACAAATGATGGAACGAACTTCGGGTTGTCACAATGGTTGCTTTTTAAAGGGTATTGTTAGAGGAGAAGTTCTAGCAGTTGTAGGGAGGTTACCTTGATGAATTCGAGCCTTAATTTGATGTTTTTGGACCTTAGAGTTGGATTGAGGAGAGAGGTTAGAGAGAGAGAGTAGTGAGAGAGTGCAAAAGCTTCAAATGGAAGCTCAATCCACTTTGAATATGTTCCAAATTCGGGACACGGTGGAATTCTACCCGATACCGACGTTAGACATGACTTTTGGTCGCACCCGATTAAGTTGCCGTAACCCGATATGGTCGATTCTAAAGGTATTCTGATTACTAGAACGGCGTGTTAATATGAGTTCTAAATGTGTTTGGACACCCATTAAGTCATAATAGCAACCTCAAATTAAATGACTTAATTTAATAGCGTAAACAGAAATGAATTTGGAAACGACGAATTTATTATCGGAAAAAGGGTTACAAATGATGGAACGAACTTCGGGTTGTCACAATGGTTGCTTTTTAAAGGGTATTGTTAGAGGAGAAGTTCTAGCAGTTGTAGGGAGGGATGCAAACATCCACATCTACCCTATAGCATGGGTTGTGGTTAGAGTTGAGAACAGGGCCACATGGAAGTGGTTTATAGATCTCATCATGGATGACATTGATGGTAGTCTTGGTGTAGGCATTATCCTTCTTTCTGATAGACACAAGGTGAGCATTGGTTCCTATTTATGCTTGCTTTACTAATTTTGATGTTGTTATTTGTACAGGTTACTACTTACAGTAAAAATAAGGTGTGCAGAAGCTGAACACAGACAGTGTGCTAGGAACATTGTGGCCAATTTTACTAAAAGGTTTACTGATCAACATTTTAGGAAATTGTTTTGGAGGGCTGCCAATGCTAGTACGGAGCAGAATTTCAGAGGTGTAATGGAGAAGATAAAGTTTATAGATACTCAAGCATATGATTACCTTATAGATAGAGATCCTACTACCTGGTCTAAGTCATTTTTTCAAGAAGGAAGAGATTGTGATGTAGTTGAAAATAGAGTGAGTGAGAGTTACAATTCTGCTATTAGGCATGCTAGAAGGAAACCAGTAATCAGTATGCTAGAGGAGATTAGTATACTTGTAATGGAAAGGATATATAGTCAAAGAGTTGAAGGAATTGAATGGGATTTTACTATATCTCCAAGTATTAGGAAGCTTATACAAGGGTTGAAGGTTAAACAGAGGTAATATGTAGTTTCATGATTCAGCATACGGGTTTTATAATTTGTGTTATTAGTTATTAATTTGTAGTCTTTATTGCCTTATATGGATTGTGGGGGGTTACTCCTTGTGGTTATCAAAAGTATGAAGTTAGGCATAATGATACAACACATGGAGTGGATCTAATTGTAAAGACTTGTGATTGTAGAATATGGAAACTTATAGGGATATCATGCTTACATGGAGTGGTTGCAATCTCTTTCCTGAATCAAGATGCAGAGAAATATATGTCCTAATCGTATAGTAAAGAGGCGTATCACCGCCAGCAGCAGCACCACCACCACCACCAGTCGCAGTAGCCCAACCACCCCCTCCACCACCACTACAAGGTGCAAGTCCTTTCCCTAGAATAAGGGGCCCAATTGGTAGAAGTGGACGGAGGTAATATTCTAAAAGGATTGTCAAAATTGCATTGAGAAGGAAGATACATGGGTTTGGGAGCAATACAGAGAACCCTAAAATCCTTGATTAATTTAGTAGGTAGGTGGTAGGTGGTTGACAACATCTTTTGTTAGCAAGTTGTAATGTAAAGACAAAGTACTAAGTTTTATTTTTTCTTTTCTTTTGGGTGTGTGGGCACATGGTGGCCCTTCTTTTGTGGCCCTTGTTATTTAGGAATCTTTTGTCCCATCTTTTTTGTTACCTAGATATAACTTTTGTGTATGCAGATAAGTATTTACCCTTTATTAAATTTCAAATATTAATGGAGTATTTCAATGAATCCAACCACCACATTCAATTACTTCCTTGTTATATGTATGTATTGTATTCATTTCATTCACATAATGGAACAATATATGTATTCATTATGTATGTATGCTACTTTTATGGATTCCATTGTTGTTTCACAGATTTCACTCCAGTCAAAGAATGGAATCATATATGTATTCATTGTTATATGTATGCTAATTTTCCTGATTTCATTGCATTCAAACAAGAAGTTAAGATCATTCAATACATGATTCCAGTTAATACATCATTTAAAGAACATATTTCAGTACATCATTTTATCATATACATAATGATTGAAAAAAGAAATCATATGGTAAACTTATACAGTTTTTCCTTCATTGTAGTGGCATCAGAGTACTTTCCCTTCTTCATTTATCCATGACTTCTTTCACCTTCTCTACTTCTACGTTCAATGCTACCAAATCAGCTTTCATTCCATCCACCAACTTTTCCTTCTTCATATATACCATGTCTTCTTTCACATTCTCTACTTCTGTCTTCAATGCTATTAATTCGGCTTTCATTCCCTCCACCACATCAAATACAAGCATCTGTGCAGGTTCTACATCCAATCGATTTCAATATTTGCATTTACCCTTCAAAACAAACAATTAAAAAGAAGAATAAATTCATGAATAACGAATCCAAAAAAGAGAGAAGATTCAAATGAACTTGCATACCTCATTGCATACCATGAAATGTATCCATGGATTGTTTGGTGTTGTTGATGTCAGAATATGTTCAGGGAACCCACAATCACAAGATTTTGGGTTGTTTACTGTTGATTTCTTGCTTGATCGATCGAGGGTCCAGGAGAAGTTGTAGGAGGAAGCCATCATCGGGGTATTAGGGCACAATAAAGAAACCACCACTGCCCCTCTTTTAATACCAACCTTATTAATTAGTCCTACATGTCACCTAATTTTCCACGTAGGATAAAAAAGACACCTAGGATCGATTCAACTGTTGAAACCGACAATAAGCAATCGGAAGGGGAAAATATACACGAATCAAAAAGTTAAAGGGTTATTAAATCATGAAAAAAAAGTTCAATAACCAAATGTGACCAAAAGCAATAGTATGTTACCTTGTCAAGTTATTATCCCAAATTTAAAAGAGTTAGTGGGTTGAAAATAGGTTGACAAATTTACCAAATCTAACCTATTTAATTAAATGGGTTAGACATGTTGACTCATTCAACTAAAACATGTTCAAAATCTAAACCTAACCTGCTAATTTTGGGTTAAGTTCGGGTTGAATTGACAAGTTGGGTCACTTTTTGCTAGCTATATATATATATATATATATATATATATATATATATATATATATAAAGACACACACACACTAGTGGTAGATCCGTGCAATGTGGCAGACGCGATTGCTTTCCTTTTGGGAAATCTCAAAATGTTTCGTTTCTCTGGCTATTGTTGTTTTGGCTAGAAGGTATAAGTAGGCTGCTTATTTGGGTTTACATGAAAAGTTTTATGTTCATGGCGTTTATTTTCGTTTACATGAATAGTTTCTGGACAACAATTAGAATCCTTTCGACGTGTTTCAAATATTTTTCTTTTGATCAACGACTGTACATTGCCTTCTTTTTGGTTAGGACTATAAGTACGTTACTATTTTGGGTAAAAAAAGAAACAATTTTTCCTTTTTATTTGTCAAAAGTTTTTATGTTTTTTTAAGTTAACTTTAAAATAAGTGTTTTATTGTTAAAAATAAATATATATTTTCTAATTCCATTAATATATATACATATATATATATATATATATATATATATATATATATATATCAAATTTGAGTGCACATATATTTTTTTCAAATGCCATGAGTGTTGGTAGGTGATGAAGGTGTTTGTTCGATGATGGTTAGAAATTCTTAGATAATTACTTTTAGATCTTATGTTCCAAGATTTAAGTTATTTACCATCGGAGTATCTTTGGGTAGATGGTGGTGGATATCAAGCACGAGCACGAATAGTTTCTTCTAAGTGTATAGTTTCATTTCAACGATTAGGATTTGGGTGTAATGTGACAATTGTCAAATTCAGGTCATTCTCGGACTCATTCAACTTTTTATAAACCATATATGCACATCATGCCATGACCTAGCAATAGAAATTAGGTCATAATCTTGTATAAACTAGGATCCAACTAAAATCTAGGACTAATATAATTGACTCTTACGATTCTAGTAAGTTGTCTAGCTACTGTAGGAAATGCCAATACCCGAATTAGAACGAACTCTAAACAATTTTTACAATTAAAAAAAGAATATAAAACCCTAAAAATAAATTAAAATCTTCAAATTTCATTTCAACAGGATGGTAAATATCTAACAAAGTTCCAAAAGCCCTGAAGAGCCCAAAAATCCAAATTTATAAACTTTAAAACCTAAAAACTTTATAAGATTTGTTATAAAGCTTATTGTATCAAATTTAAATAATTAAGTTATGAGATATAATCAAAAACGTAAAATTTTAATTATCAAACATACATCATATTTTATGAGCTAAAAAAAATATTTTTAATAAGTTAAGAATTAAATAAAGCAGCCTTTTTATAAAAATTAGGGTTTTATAAAAATTAAAGAGAAATTTAAAAAATTTTAATTATGAGAGAAAATACCCCTCTCATACTAAAAAAAATCGTCCACCACATCCCATTCTCCCTCTTCCCCAGGTCTTTGAATCATTTTATCTTCTGTTACAATCTAACTTCCCTTCACTCTCTCTCACACTACACTCTTTACCACACTCACACTCTCTCTTTCTCTCTCATAACCCATGAAATTATCCAGCCAATACCATCTCTCAGCCTTCAAATCTTCATCTTCTAGGGTTTTTCCTCAAGGTAGTCACGAAAATCCTTCATCTTCCTTCACTTTCTTTCTTGTTTTAAAGATTT
This sequence comes from Lactuca serriola, assembly GCF_051521515.1. Lineage (NCBI taxonomy): Eukaryota > Viridiplantae > Streptophyta > Magnoliopsida > Asterales > Asteraceae > Lactuca > Lactuca serriola. The sequence continues at coordinate 244,991,201 of NC_136415.1, read as the reverse complement.
TTCTTGCACTTCTCCTTCTTCTACACCATTCTTTATGAACATTCATGAACATATCCATGAATTTCAAGTTTTATGATGATTGTGGTAGGCCTTCACCCAAGAACAACACGCATGTTGTTTGATGGTGAAATCCAAGGACCAAAACCTATGTCAAACCCTAAAATACGAACTTTTACAAGTTTTGAAGATTCATCTCCCTTATGCATTCAAGTTTTTCCTTTGAAAACATCACTATGACAAAATATGTCCATGCATGGTCTTCAAACCGTGATGCATGTGATGAACATCAAGTTAAAGAACTTAATGATCAAAGTACATTGTTAATAGTACATGTAAATGATTTTATTCATAAAAAAATCTAGCTATCCTTTATTGTTCGAAATAAAATTTCCTCAGATTCCCTGTAAGATGATATGAGGATCTGGAAAATCCTAGGAGTTTTTATCGTTTCTTTAATTTATTAAAATTGTTACAATAAAACAAGGCCTTAAATGATTTAAAATACTTTCTGAGCTCTATAAATTATAGGTAAATTCGTGGATTACCCCTAAGGTAGATTATGACATCTGAGTAAGTTTCATCGATTTTGGTTACTGTCGGGTATGATATTTAATTTTCTTTATTTTAATTCAAATAAATCATAAAAGCGCTTTAGGGATTTGAAAAGGCTATCTAAGATCTTTTTCAGATTCTACCTCATATGGGATACGTAGAAACTTATTTTTAGAATTTTTCATAATACATACCTATTTTTCCCCGATTTTTGTATTTATAATAGACTAATAATGGAAAAAATAGTTCTAGTCATCCGATATTAATGAACATGTACCGGAAGAGCTTATAATAGATTAGAACTCTAAATAAAAATGTGGATGATTTTTCTATTTAGTCTGCTATTTTTCTTCTATTTTCTAATATTAAATAAACATAAATCCCCAAAATCGGATTACAATATATAAAAATCACCAGTGGTATTTTTACCAGATTATATATATACTGTAAATGAAGTTTACAAAAATTTTGGTAATTTACTTTAACTTTTTGATAATTATTCACCAATTAATGATTATTCAATAAAATAAAACAAAGAAAAATATCAAGGCTAATTGAAAAATATCTTTTATATTTTTCAAAGCTTATATATATATATATATATATATATATATATATATATATATATATATTGGAAATTTTGGAAACTGTTTTCTATTTATTTCCATTTTTGTTAGAACAAATGCTCAAAAATCATAAAATTGGGTTAAAATGTTTAAAAACCCACTTTTATATTTTTCCCAGCTTAAGTATGTTTAATAACAGTAATATAAATATTTTGGGAATTTTTATCATTTGGATGCTATTTTCATGAATTTATATTGTTATGAAGGCTTAAAAATTTGAAAAAAATAGGTAACCACATCAAAAATTCAAGGGCAAATTTCTGGAAGACCTCTACTATATTTGGAACGAAAATGAAAAATTTGATGAATTTTTGTAAACTATTTGATAATATTTTTGGATTTTTAGGAGTTTAAAACACCTTTAAATGTATTGAAATACCCTCAATTAATATAACAATAACCTGGAAAATAATATCCAAATTTATCTTAATCACATGAATTATAAAATATCACCATTTCAGAAAAATTGTTACCCATTCAATACAAAACCAATATTAGAACAAAAATTTGGCATTTCTCTATATGTAGAATTTAGTATATTAGCATTAGATTTCGACATAGAAACTCACTAGCGTGTGTCTGATGTTGTGGGATCCCAGTAGTAAAGGCATTGGTGTATACAGGGGCACCAGTTGTAGCTACTTTAAACATAGTGAGTATTCACACCTTCCCCCTATTTTTGGTTTTTATGTTTTGGGGTGGAAAAGCATGTCCAAACTATTTATGATTGATGTATTTATATTGAATTGTATCAAACTTCATTGCTGTATTTTGATATATTTTGTTGTGTATGTGTATGTTATTGTTAAAACATGAGGCCTTATCATCTTAAGTCCCTTCCACTTACTCCAACCATTAACTCTTTGAGCCAATTGTAACTTATGAATAGCGCTATTAGGAAATGACAACTCTGCACTCGCCCGATTGCCTGAGTCCATGATACCATATTCATCTATGGAATGATAAGCATAGATCTTGATAGGGCATCAGTCATAGGCTTGGTTGTGAACTCATTGTTTATTCATATACATATAAACTTGCTTATTAATTTTAGCAATGAACTTTGTTTCTCATTATAGCAATGAACTTTGTTTCTCATTATAGCAATGTACTTGTATTTATGGAAAGTTTTATACTAAATCTTGATTTTGTAAACTTGTGAACTCACCAACTATTTTCATAGTTGACCCTCGTTTTACATGCTTTTTTAGAAAATAATTAGTAAGTGGGTATAAAGATTCATCATCATAGAGCATACTATTGTTGCGTCGTGTGGAAGTTATTTTATGAAGCTATCTTTTGAACAATGTCATTTTGGAAAACTTGTATTTGTTTGTTTGAATTATGGGCTATATACTTTTAACTACTACTATGGTGATGTATCTTTATCTTTTGCAATGAAACATTTATCGTTGTCATATCTTGCGTTTCCGCTTTAATGGGGTGTGATAGAAATGGTATCATAGCTAAAGTTATATAGAACATCAGTTTTCTTTTAAGAAAACACAACCTATAACCAAAATGTATAAATTTTCTTTTACATCAAACATACTACTAATGTAATTAGGTCGGGAGTTGTATTATTGGTTCTAAATTAAACATAGCTTGATCACCTATGTTTATATAAGGAAAGATTTATACAAAGCTTGAGAAAATTATAATGGGAAAATGTTCAACCAAATTTTTGTGAAAACTTTATTTCAAAAATTAAAAGGTGAATTTTGTTGTGTGTAAGCATTGCATATAATAGGTATTCGTTGTTTTTTATTTCATAACTCATTAAAACTATGTCTCAATCCACTATGTCGACATCGTCATACTCTCGCGCTACCCCCTCGGCTGATGAGTCCGGCTATGTCACTATTATCCCTCGACGTGATCCCCCCGCCTCTGTGGAAGAAGACCCCAAGGAGGCAACGGGAGACTCGGTGGAGATCATCAGCGACACCGCCCCAGGCCTCGTATCCAACACACTACAAGGAAGAACATCTCTAGGCCCGTGGGGTATCATGCGATGGAGCAGGACCCAGTAGGGTAGGACCCAACATGACAAGACCGAGAGCACCCCCACCACATCGAGTCATTAGGATACCTGTCAGGCAGACATGTATAACCCCATAGGAGTCCCGAAGAATGCAGTAGATGGAAACGGACCTACGGCAGAGTCTCGCAGTGATAGATGGGCTTCAAGAGGTTTTGGATGATGTGATGATAGGAATGGGCATTCTGTTTCAGCATGCTATGGAGGCTAAGGATATTGCTAGAGCTGCCAGGCGAGTGGAAGGTCATGCAAAGACCACATGTTATGAGTTCGGAGGGCTGTTACTGATCATGATGTGGATGTTTCTTGTTAGGATAGCGATTCGTATTTGGTTCTGATTTCAGTATTTTATTTTATCATGTAATGAAAACCCATGTTCGGTGTCTATTGGGAGAAACATTAAAACTTTATTTTGGGAATGATGTATCGTATTGGTATTAAAACTATTTTGTATGGTCATGAAAAAGATAATTTTATGTTTGAAAACGTTACTATGAAATCAAACCCTAGATTTTATTTATTCGGTTGTTGAATAAAAAGATTTTTATTCTTTCTTTCTTTTCTCAAATCTATATGCATAGTAATAATGCAAACCGTTAATTTGACAACACTTATAGTTTTAAAAATGCTAGTGAATCAGACATTAAACATTATTATATATATATATTTATATGTATTTTTTTTCTTTTCTCTCTTGTGTCTTAGAACCATGGCAGGAAGGCCTACTCGCGGACGCCCACAAAACGAAACACCCGATGCTGCTCAATTGATAGCACAACAAATCATGGCAGCAATCCCAAACATTATTACTCAAGTAACTGCGGGTCTTAGTGTAACCCAACGAAGTAGAGGAGGAAATCAGGGAAGCAATGAAAGAGAATGCAACTACAAATCCTTTATGGTCTGTAAACCTAAGGAATTCCAAGGAAAGGAAGGTGCGGTCGGGTTGCTGAAATGGATTGACGGCATGGAGTCAGTCATTCACATTAGCAAATGCCTCGAACGCAACAAAGTGGAGTATGCAACTTGTCTACCCCAGGAATGGGCATTAACCTGGTGGAATACCTTAGTGCAAACCCGAGGTCATGCAACGATATATCAACTAACTTGGGAAGACCTGAAGAAGCTACTGATAAAGGAGTATTGTCCCAAGGATGAATCAGAAGCTTGAATCTGAGTTCTAGAACCATTCTATGAATGGAACACAAATAGGTAATTACATAGTCCGATTTCGTGAGCTAGCAAAACTGGTACCTCACATGGTCACGGATTGACAGCTACGTTTAGGGTTTGGCACCTGAGATTCGAGGAATGGTTACTGCAGATAACCCAACCACCATTCAAAGTGCAATAAGTCTAGCAAATCGACTAACCAATGATGTGATAAGAATGGGAGCCTTGACAAAGGAAACCTCTAGTAACAAGAGGAAGCTAGCAGATCAAGGAGAGAAGAAGTTTGGAGGCAAGTCAAGGAGGAAGCAGAAATTCTCAAGAAAATTTATGGTAAGAGCCCAGGAGCAAGAACCAGTGAAAAATCAGGAACAGAAAGTCGTGGAAGCTTAGGAGCGAAAGCAGTAACCGCATCCGAAGTGCAATAAGTGTAACTTCCATCACAAGGGAGCTTTCCTTGTGTTCCAAAAATGTAACCAAACATGCCATTGCCCGAAATATTGTAAGTTGAATAAGAATGGAAAAAGGGCTTGTTACGAGTGCAGGAATACTAATCACCACCATAATGCTTGTCCCAAACTAAACATGGGGCCTGGTAACAACGGACAAGACCAGGCTAGGCAAAATTTTCAAGGAAATCAAGGTGGGCGGCCAAGAGGTGTAGCCTTTGTGATTTGGGCAGAAGAAGCTCGTCAAAACCCTGAAGTGATTACAGTTACATTCCTCCTAAACAATCACTTTGCATCAGTAATATTCGATGCGGGAGCAAATAGGAGTTTCGTTTCTTTAGAATTTAGACCATTAATTGACTTGAAATCAAGAAAGATGAGGAATACTTATGCTATTGAACTTGCTGATGGGTATGAAATTAGGGCTAATGAAATAATTCCAGGTTCTACTTTGAACTTAGATGATAAACACTTTAGCATTGACCTAATTCCTATAGAGCTATGTAGTTTTGATGTAATAGTAGGAATGGATTGGTTATCCCAGAATAGAGTGGAAATTGGTTGTTATGAGAAAATCATTAGGGTACCTCTCCCCAATAACAAAACCCTTATCATACACGGTGAGAAGCCAGGAAGAAGTTTAAACATTGTATCAAACATGAAGATTCACAAGTACCTGAAGAAGGATTGTATTGCATTCATGGCCCATTTGGTATAAAGAGAACCTGAAGCTAAGCAAATCAAAGAGATCCCGATGGTTCAAAACTATCTCGAAGTGTTTCCGGAGGAATTACCCGGTCTACCCCTACACAGACAAGTCGAATTTCGGATCGACTTAATTCCCAGAGCAGCACCAGTAGCAAAAGCACCATATCGCCTCTCGCCATCCGAGATGCAAGAATTGTCCAGACAACTTCAAGAACTTCTAGACAAGGGGTTTATACGACCAAGTTCTTCACCTTGGGGAGCCCCAATGTTGTTCGTCAAAATGAAAGGAGGGTCATTCCGAATGTGTATTGATTACAGAGAACTGAACAACTTGATAATCAAGAATCGATATCCTCTTCCTCGAATTGATGACTTGTTCATTGGTTTCAAGGCGCTTCATACTTTTCAAAGATCGAACTCTCATCAGGATATCATCAACTCAGAGTTCACGAAAATGACATTCATAAAACAATGTTTAGAACCCGTTATGGACATTATGAGTTCTTAGTCATGCCTTTTGGACTAACGAACGTGCCAACTGTTTTCATGGATTTGATGAATAGGGTCTGTAGTGTTGGATTAGTGTCTAAGTCCATAACTATTTTGGTATGTACTTGACCCGATTATGAGCATGGTCCTTTTGGGTTGCCTTCACCATAGCAATATGTAGGATGAATTAAGGAGAGAAAGGTTTAATTATGATTTATTAATATGTTATGAGAATAATATATTAAAGGAGAAATCATATTGTCTAATTAATATTAGTCAAAGAATTAATTGATAATTAATTTTATGGCTAAAAGAGATTAATTAAACTTAGGGGACTGAAGTTGTAATTATAAGATAATTATGATTGGGCTATGGATCACCTAATAATATATAGATTGGACGAATTCTATGGGAAGCCCATTAGAAATCGTCCAAGGGATATGTTAAAGGAGTCCATGGGCTGCTTAGGGTTTAAACAGTCAGATTAGGGTTTCCTAGTTGAAAACCCTAATAGCCTACATGTATATAAAAGGCCCCTATGCCCCAAAAACGTGGACAACTGATTTCTCTAGGGTTTCTAGTCGTTTTGGGCAGCCTCCCTTCTTCTCGTCTTCATCTAAGTTGCTTAATGGTGTTTGTGACTCCAATAGAGGCGCAACACTTGAGGCACTAAGCTTTTGAAGCCAATCCAAGCAAGGAATTGATTTTTATTGCAATATAACGATCAAAGGTAATTCTCCAAACCCTAATTCAGTTTATTATATGTTAGATCTAGGGTTTATAGCTTTGGATATTCAATTTCATGTTCATTAGACAAACTAGATCCAAAAGCTATTAGGGTTTGCATGCAAACCATAGGATTGATGTTTTGCTCAAAACCCATCATGTAGACCATACCAAGACAAGTTTGTAATCGTATTTATTGATGATATACTTGTTTACTCACAAACCAAAGAACAACATGAACGACATTTGAAGTTAATATTGGAGCTATTGAATGAGAAGAAATTGTATGCAAAGTTCACTAAGTGTGAATTTTGGATTCGGGAAGTACATTTCCTTGGCCATGTGGTCGGCGGAAAAGGAATTCATGTAGATCCAGCTAAAATTGATGCAATCCAGAAGTGGGAAGCCCCCAAAACCCTGACAGAAATACGTAAGTTTCTAGGATTAGTTGGGTACTATAGACGCTTCTCTGAAAATTTCTCAAGGATTGCTCAACCATTAACATCCTTGACCCAAATGGACAGAAAATTTCTCTAGGAAGAGAAACACGAAGAAGCTTTCCAAATCCTGAAAAACAAACTATGCAATGCACCATTTCTGGCCATACTAGAGGGATCAGAGAACTTTGTAGTGTATTGTGATGCATCTCATCAAGGTTTAGGATGCGTGTTAATGCAAAATGATAAGGTCATTGCGCATGCTTCCAGACAACTCAAACCGCATGAGAAGAATTATATAACTCGCGATCTAGAACTAGGAGCAATAGTTTTCGCTCTTAAGATATGGAGGCATTATTTGTATGGAACCAAGTGCATCATTTATACCGACCACAAAAGCCTTCAACATATCCTTGATTAGAAAATGTTAAACATGCGGCATATGAGATGGGTAGAGTTGTTTAGTGATTATGACTGTGAGATACGATATCACCCAGGCAAGGCTAACGTAGTAGCTGACGTTCTTAGTAGAAAAGAAAGAGTGAAACCTTCCTATGCGAGGGCTTTGGGAATGGTAATTCAGATAAGCTTGAAATCTCAAATCATTGATGCCCAGGAGAAAGCCTTGATCAAGGAAAATCTTCCAGGTGAAACTTTACATGATTTTGAAGTGAGATTTGAAACCAAACCCGACGGAGTACGTTATTTTAAGGGAAGAATTTGGATTCCAAGAGTCAACAATCTAAGAGACATAGTACTAGAGGAGTCTCATCAATCTAAATACTCAATCCACCCTCGAGCGGATAAGATGTACAAAGATTTTAACGGGTACTATTGATGGCCAGGAAGGAAAAAGGATATCGCCTTGTATGTTGGAAAGTGTTTGACATGCTCCATAGTGAAAGCTGAACATAAAAAACCATCCGGCCTACTGGAACAGCATGAAATTTCACAATGGAAATGGGAGCAAATATCCATGGATTTCGTTACCAAACTCCCTAGGACTTCTAAAGGTCATGATTCGATTTGGGTCATAGTGGATCGACTGACAAAATCTACTCATTTTCTCCCTATTCGGGAAGACTTCAAGATGGAAAAATTGGCCCAATTCTACATCGACAAAATTGTTTCTCTGCATGGTGTACCTCTATCTATCATTTCTGATAGAGTTAGTCGTTTCACATCACGATTTTGGTGGATGTTACATAAGGCACTAGGAACCCAGATAATTTTGAGCACAACTTACTACCCTCAAACAAATGGGCAAGTGGAGAGAACAATAAAAACCTTGGAAGACATGCTACGGGCATGTGCCATTGAATTCAAAGGAAATTGGGATACTCATTTTCCTCTAATCGAGTTTTCCTACAATAACAGTTACCACACGAGTATCCAATGTGCTCCATATGAAGCATTGTATGGATGCAAGTGTCGTTCTCCATTATATTGGACAGAAATCGAAGACAGACAATTGTCTAGACTTGACCTTACCCAGGAAACAACTGACAACATTGCTACCATCAGAGATAGGCTTAAAGCCGCAAGAGATCGTCAGAAAAGTTATGCGGATAATCGTCGGAAACCATTAGAATTCCAAGTCGGAGACAAGGTACTTCTAAAGGTGTTGCCTTGGAAAGGACTTGTACGTTTTGGTAAGAAAAGAAAACTATGTCCAAGAAATGTAGGACCCTTTAAGATCATTGAAAGGATCGGTCCGGTGGCATATAAACTCCAACTACCCCAAGAGTTAAGCGCCGTTCACGACACAATCCACGTCTCCAATCTTATGAAATGTTTAGTCGACGAATCCTTGATAGTGCCTTTGGAGGAGATCAAGATCAACGATAAGATGAATTTCATTGAGAAGCCGATAGAAATCTTGGACAGAGAGGTGAAACAACGCAAGCGGAGTAAGATTCCGATTGTGAAAGTTCGATGGAACTCGAAACGTGGGCCAGAGTACACCTGGGAGCATAATGTGACAACCCGAAATTTCCATTTTGTACAAACTATATCACTTCAATAGAAGTTATAGCAGTCACAGTTAATTTTCAGACTTTTCGCGTAAGTTTGAGTAATTTAGGGTTTACACTTCAGGAAATATCAGGAGAGTGGGTGCACTAGGGTTTTTTGCAACATTGTTATTCCAACAATCTATTATATTAGAGATCATTTCAGGAATAAAAATATTTTCTGCCAAAATATCTCAGGACTATAAATAGAATTCTGAACCAAATTCATTCATTATTCACATTTCCAACTAGAGAAAAGCCATTTTCTCTCTCACGGATCTTCGGGTTTTTATACCAAAACATGAGTAACTCTTTCTAGTAGTGTTAGAATGCTTATTATGTGCTTATAACATGATTTAGATGGCTAAATCATTAGATCTAGGAGTTTACTCCCCAAGGTGTTCTTGGGCGGTAAACTCTCGAAACAAAGCCAAAACCGACCCTTGTGTTATACAACTGCCTTAGACTCATATGTATGTGTGTTAGGGACAAGAAAACAACCATAAATCACCCAAGTTTGGGAGTTCACCGCCCAAGAGTTGCTTAGGCCGTAAACTCCCGTTTTGAACTCAAAATGATGTTTTAAGGCCACTAAAGCTTTAAGACTTTTATCAAGACTAGTTCCCATTTAATCTGAGGCCTTAAAAACATCAAAGAACGCAAACAAATGAGAGTTTGCGGCCCAAGTGTATCTTAGGCCGTAAACTCCATAGAAATGGACCAAAGGGTGTTATTAAGACACCTAAAGCCCTAGACCTTTACATGGAATTGTTCCCCACTTAATCTAAGGACCAAAGCACATCAAAATCACATTTCAAAGTGAGTTTACGGCCATGACATGATTTATGGGCCGTAAACTCATTAAAGGGGCACCAAAGTGTGTCAATGGTCTTCATATGCTTGGAATAAAAGTCTAGAACCTATACCACAAGTGCAAGAGACTTGAAAGCATGAAAAACACACCATACTTAGAGTTTACGGCCGTAAGCTCTAAGGGGAATGGCCTTAGGGCCGTAAAATCCTAAATGGAGTGTTTCTAGACCTTAAACCCTTCCAAGGACTTAGCCACCAAGTTGGAATAATTCTAGGAATCATTAGGGACTTCAAAACACACCAAACCCCCATGGTTGGGAGTTTACGGCCGTAAACTCAAGAGTTTTCAACCGTAAACTCCATGTGTGATGGTATATGGGGAGTAAACTCACATATAGGGTCCTTTGGAACCCTAAACACAAGTACCTTGTCCCACAATAGCTTAGATGCAGTCCTTAAGGCTTAAAACACTTATATAAAGTGTTTATTATGTCTAGGATGTCTTAACTTTATCAATTAGTGATTTAAGACTAATTGAATGCATATATGTGTGATTATATGTTCATTAGGATCGTAGTGTGTGTACAAGTCCTCGCTTGACACCTAGCCATCCTATACCGTTCAGTTCATCCCAATCACCAACTACAGGTGAGTTCATACCCCTAATCAATATTTTAAATGATTTTAAATGCCTTAATGGGGGGGGGGGGAATACAAGTAGAAACAAACATGTTATTGAATCATTGATATGTATTTTATAACTGTGTTTGTCATTTAACAGATTTCACATGCTACAAAATGTGATGCATGAAATGGTTTTACATCTTAAAAACACGTTGTTACCAGTGGTCGATGACCATCTACGGAGGTCTAAGGTTACTACTTATATTAGGTAGATCGATTTGGGACTAACCCTTCCACCCACCTGCTGCTGCTACAGAGGACAATTGGACAATCTTCGGATGTTCATTAGGTTATACATTTCGCTTATTACGATGATTGTGTTACTCCTAGTACCCAGCGATGACACATACGTTAATACTTGTTTTGGACAATCTTCGGATGTTCATTAGGTTACATATTTCGCTTAATGCGATGTGGTGTTAGTCTTAGTACCTAGTGACAACACTTACAGTAGTACATTTTCCTGTTTACTTTATTTTGTGATACATTCACATAAACGATGAGTTAGACTAAGCACTTTTAGTACTAGTCAATACAAAGGAAAAACTATCATTTTACAAACTAAAAATTCGGGTCTTGGTAGAAGACTACATCTCAAACTGATAGAAAATAAGGGATTTTCTAGGGTTTTTCATACGTGCATCAACATTTTCATTTAACGATTTACATGGCCTTCATAACAGATTTTCACAAACAAGGCAATGACACTTATATACTTATGAATTCACCAGCTTTAAAGCTGATACTTGTATTCTCAGGTCATCAGTGGACAGGTACGGAGGCCAGGTTTTGAGAAGACGGAGCAGACAAGTCTCGTCTTTTATTTTGATTGTATATTTTTGGTGTCTTACTACAATGAAAGAACACATATGTATTAAAACTTTACTTATAACGCAATGGATGATGTTGTTGCTTGTTTATTATATTACACTGTTGTGATACTGTACATGACGTCCTCCACCCCTGAACGTTTCCACCGTTCGTGGTTTTGGGGTGCGACAGATTGGTATCTGAGCATTGTTTATAGTGAATATAATATATCAACCCATAAAAGATATACTAACTATAAATACATCGGGATTAAAACACTCTGTCTAAGAGTTATACTTTTAAATAATAAAATATTTAACAAAGTATACGTGCCTACATTCATACTAAAATCAGTGTCACAACGACAAGAACAAAAGTATTACGGTTGTTGAATATCACAAGTAAGCCTGGGGATATATAGTCAGTCTTGGGAATGGCATAGCCTAATCAACTATGCTGGTCTGAGGAGTGATTAGCATATGCCCAAGAATGGTTGTGATGTGGCAACAAGTCTAAAAACTTACCAACACAACCATAAAGAAATACCATAGGGGTATTTGGTCTTACTGTAATTATCTTAGTCAGTTCGTCTATTTAGCTATTTCTTATAATCCCTTTTCTCGCGTAGATTAAAATGGCTGGATTTCACCACGGCGATCCGTACTTCCCGAACCAAGGCAATGCTGGCTGGCTAGAGGCAGAACCAGAAGATGATCACCCAATCCCTTTGGATGATCACCATGCTGAGGGTTTTTCCGATAGTTCTGACTCGGAGCCAGAAGTCAACAACCTACCCCCAGCTGCTCAAAACCCAAACCTGAACCCCCGCCCTGTGTTTCAAGGACCCACACCCTTGTGGGCCATTAACTTGACTGAATGGAGTCATGAACTAGGTCAGCCCATTCCCTACAATGGCGACCGAAGTTTCTACAACCTCACTGAAGGAGGTTCTACTGATAGAGTCCTACCAATCATGGTGCGTAGGATTTCTCGGAACACAATAATGGCTCAAGCGACTATCAATCAAGTTTTGGAAGTTGACGCCAACTCTGGTGTTAAAACTGTCCACATTCGCCAACTAGAGTCTGCTCATGAAAGGACTCTAGTTCGCAATGCAAATCTGCAAAGGGAACTTGCTGAAACCCGGGCTGAAGTTAGAGAACTTCGAGCTCAGCAAGCAAGGTCGGACATGCGTATAAGGGACATTGAACGTCTACTATCGGGATTGAGGACTCATGCTAGCAGTTCTCGTTGCCGATAGAATATCGTCAACTCATCTTTTGGATATAACCTAGTTTATGTAAAACTTTGGTTTAATTTCCTACCTGTATAAATCTTAGACCTGTTAGGTCTTGATCTAGTCTTAATTCTGTCAAAATTTTCCATCTTGGTTGATGTAAGGCCTACTTCTAGGCCATTTTTCCCGAACTTGTTACATCTGTAATTCCAGTATTAGTGACAGATATCTAATCTTATGGAAATTATTATCCAAATGCTATCTTCTTCATTTAGTCATACTATTCTTTCTGTTTTTGGACTATGGGTATTTAGTCCATGAGACACATTCATTTATCATTTATTCTTATCCATGTCGTCATCTTTTAAATGTATAGTTAAAGATGCCGCCACGCAGGAATCCAAGGCGAAACCCAAACAACGAAGCACCGATACCACCACCTGTACCTCTTCAACCACCAAATCCTTTTGATGCCAACATGTTCCAGGCAGCTTTCACAGCAGCAGTTGCAGCTGCTGTGTCAGCAATCAACGCTCCTGCCCCTAGTCGATCAGGAATAGGTGCACCACCCTCGAACCACGGCGAAAGCCATGGACACCCCCGGGAATGCACTTACAAGGACTTCATAAATGCCAAACCCCGCAGCTTCAATGGAACTGGGGGTGTTATGGTGTTGAGACAATGGATTGAAAAGATGGAATCCGTCTTTGAAATCTATGTTTGCCAGGAGGGCAACAAGGTCAAGTTTGCAGCTTGTACCTTCTCTGAAAGAGCACTAACATGGTGGTACAGCCATGTTAACTATGTAACTTTGGTAGTGGCGTATTCCATCGGCTGGGAAAAGTTGAAAGACATGCTGATGAAAGAATACTGTCCTCGAGGTGAAATACAAAAACTCGAGCAAGAATTCTGGGGTCTACAAATGGTTGGATCCGACATCACGACCTACACAAATAGGTTTTGTGATCTGGCAAACTTATGCCCTGATATGGTTGCTCTTCAGAGCAAAATGATAGAGAGATATATCTGGGGACTGTCGCCCCAGATCCAGTCAAGTGTGATCGCTTCCACGCCTATTACCTTCGATAGCGCCAAGGAACTGGCACAATCTCTCATCGATCACCGGAAACCTCAGAACACAACAATCCCTACACCTGTACCACAAAAGTCCAACCCCGACCCCAACAACAAGAAGGGGTGGAATAAGAGGAAAAGAGGGCTTTGTAAGGATCCTCCAATAAACAACAACTTGTGGCGATCAATGCTGCCACAGTGACTCCTGTTGTCCCCGCGAACTCCTTACCAGCAAAAACTTATGCTGGGTCTCTCCCGAAGTGCACCAAGTGCAACTTCCACCACCGCGGGCCTTGCAGGGAGATGTAATGCACCAACTGCAATAGGAAGGGGCACACAGCCCATTTCTGCCAAACTCCAACAGCTCAAGTCGCCCAGGTTCCTAATGCCGGTATGGGCCAAGCTTGCTACGGTTGTGGCGAAGCGGGCCACTACAAGAGGAACTGCCCTAAAGCAGGAATGGCTGGAGGGGTAGGAAGAGTTATGGCCCTAGGCCACGAGGAAGCAGTAGCTGATCCTACGATAGTTACTGGTACGTTCCTCCTCGATAACTCATATGCTTGCATATTTTTCGATAGTGGAGCCGAGAAAATTTTTGTAAGTCACAAATTTGCACACCTGCTTAAACAAAAACCATGAGCATTAGATAATTCATTCACAGTAGAAATGGCTAACGGGAAAACAGAGAGTACAAACTGCATATACATAGGTTGTACCTTAACTTTAGATGGCCATACTTTCAAGATAGATCTCATTCCAGTCACAATTAAATGTTTCGACGTTATCATCGGTATGGATTGGTTGAGTCTTCTTCGTGCCGACATTATGTGATTCGAAAAAGCAGTTCGTCTTAACCTTCCTAACAACGAAACTTTAATTATCTACGACGACAAACCTAGTACGAGCCTTCGCATCATTTCGTGCATTCAAGCCCAGAAGTGCTTGCGGAAGGAGTACCATGCATTTCTCGCACACGTCGTCGATACCAGTGAAGAATTGAAAGACATCCAGAAAATCCAAGAAGTACGTGACTTTCCCAACATATTCCCAGAAGAACTTCCCGGTTTACCACCACCACGCCAAGTCGAGTTCAGAATCGACTTAGTGCCAGGGGCTACCCCCGTAGCCAAATCTCCGTATCGTCTGGCACCGGCTGAAATGCAAGAACTTTCCAGTCAAATTAACGAACTTCTCAAGAAGGGATTCATTCGACCAAGCTTCTCACCATGGGGAGCACCGGTCTTGTTCGTCAAGAAGAAAGATGGATCGTTTCGCATGTGCATCGACTATAGAGAACTCAACAAACTTACCATTAAAAATCGTTATCCCTTGCCCGCATTGACGATTTGTTTGATCAACTTCAAGGAGCCAACTACTTTTTGAAGATAGATCTGCGATCCGGATATCACCAACTATGAGTGTTAGAAGAGGATGTTCCCAAGACAGCCTTCTGAACTCGTTATGGGCACTACGAGTTTGTAGTAATGCCATTCGGATTAACTAACGTGCCCGCAGTATTCATGGATCTGATGAATAGGGTGTGTCGGCCTTACTTGGATCAGTTCGTCATCGTCTTTATTGATGACATACTCATTTACTCTCAAAGTAAGGAGGAACATAGTCAACATCTCCGTAAAATCATAGAAACATTGCGATCGGAGAAGCTCTACGCGAAGTTCTCAAAGTGCGAATTTTGGATTCGGCGAGTCGAATTTTTGGGCCATGTTGTTAGCGAAGAGGGAATACACGTGGACGCTTCCAAAATTAAGGCCATCGAGAACTGGTTAGCACCAAAGACACCTACGGAAATTCGTCAATTTCTAGGTCTAGCTGGCTACTATCGCAGGTTCATTCAGAACTTCTCCAGCATAGCGAAACCTCTTACAACCCTGACCCAGAAAGGCGTGGCCTTTGACTGGGAAGAGAAACAGGAAAAAGTGTTCCAAACACTCAAACGAGCCTTGTGCACCGCCCCGATACTATCCCTTCCCGAAGGGATAGAAGACTTCAAATTCTATTGCGATGCATCAAATCAAGGACTCGGATGTGTTCTGATGCAGCGAGGTAAAGTCATAGCCTATGCCTCGAGACAACTGAAGACACATGAGGTTAACTACACTACCCATGATCTTGAACTAGGAGCAATTGTGTTTGCTCTGAAGATCTGGCGACATTACCTATATGGTATAAAAAGCACGATCTTTACGGACCATAAGAGTCTACAACACATTTTCGACCAGAAAGAGCTTAACATGAGACAACGACGGTGGGTTGAGCTACTTAGTGATTACGAGTGCGAAATTCGTTATCATCCGGGTAAAGCCAATGTAGTAGCCGACGCCCTAAGTCGGAAAGAATATATTGGTCGTAGAGTCAAATATTTGACTCTAACTATCCATTCACACTTGTCCACGCAAATAAAGGAGGCTCAGCTCGACGCTTTGAAACCTGAAAACGTGGCGGGTGAATCCCTTAGAGGGATGGACAAGAACTTGGAAGTCAAGGGTGGCGGAGCCTTATACCTCATGGATCGAATCTGGACACCGAAACACGGTGGCTTTAGAGACTTGGTCATGACCGAAGCTCATAACACTCGTTATTCCGTCCACCCGGGTTCAGATAAGATGTATCTGGATCTTAAAAAGTTATACTGGTGGCCTAACATGAAAGTCGATATTGCTACCAGAAACCCTCCGGTCTCCTACAACAACCGGAGATACCAGAATGGAAGTGGGAGCGGATCACTATGGACTTCATAACCAAGTTGCCCAAGATGACGGGTGGACTTGATTCCATATGGGTCATCGTCGATAGACTGACCAAGTCTATACACTTCCTACCGATCAGAGAAACAGACAAGATGGAGAAACTTACCAGAACTTACATTAGGGAGATTGTAAGGCTGCACAGTGTTCCTTTATCTATCATCTCAGACCGAGATAGTAGATTCACTTCGAGGTTCTGGCAGTCATTACAAAGTTCCCTAGGAACTAGGCTGGACATGAGTACAACCTACCATCCACAGACCGACAGGCAAAGTGAGAGAACTATCCAAACCTTAGAAGATATGTTGCGTGCCTGTGTGATTGACTTTGGAAAGGCTTGGGATACTCATTTATCCCTTGTTGAATTTTCCTACAACAACAGTTATCATACGAGCATAAAGGCAGCTTCGTTCGAGGCCCTCTATGGCCGAAAGTGCAGATCCCCTCTGTGCTGGGCTGAAGTGGGTGATACCCAGTTAGCTAAGGGACAAGTTCCCGAAAGCACTCTCACAGGTCCGGAAATCATTCGGGAAACGACAGAGAAGATCATTCAAATTCGTGAATGATTGAAAGCCTCTAGAGACCGACAGAAAAGCTACGCTGACAAGCGTAGGAAACCATTGGAGTTCCAGGTGGGCGACCAAGTCCTACTGAAGGTCTCACCCTGGAAGGGCTTGATACACTTTGGAAAGCGTGGGAAGCTCAATCCAAGATACATAGGGCCTTTCGAGATTCTCACGAGAATCGGCCCTATGGCTTACAAGCTCAATCTACCGCAAGAACTCAGTAACGTACATCCTACCTTCCACGTGTCAAACTTGAAAAAGTGTCTATCCGACGAGACTCTTGTTATTCCACTCGACGAGATCGAGATCAACGAGAGCCTCAACTTCGTGGAGGAACCAGTAGAGATCATGGACCGAGAGGTCAAGCAAACAAAGCAGAGCCGTATCTCGATAGTGAAGGTGCGTTGGAACGCAAAGCATGGACCGGAATTCACTTGGGAACGTGAGGATCAGATGAAACTGAAATACCCTCACCTTTTCGCTTAGTTATTTGTAACTTCTTATTTGCTTAAATTCTAATTTCGGGACGAAATTCCTTCTAACGGGGGGATGATGTGACAACCCGAAATTTCCATTCTGTACAAACTATATCACTTCAATAGAAGTTATAGCAGTCACAGTTAACTTTCAGACTTTTCGCGTAAGTTTGAGTAATTCAGGGTTTACACTTCAGGAAATATCAGGAGAGTGGGTGCACTAGGGTTTTGTGCAACACGGTTATTCCAACACTCTATTATATTAGAGATCATTTCAGGAATAAACATATTTTCTGCCAAAGTATCTCAGGACTATAAATAGAATTCTGAACCAAATTCATTCATTATTCACATTTCCAACTAGAGAAAAGCCATTTTCTCTCTCACGGATCTTTGGGTTTTTATATCAAAACGTGAGTAACTCTTTCTAGTAGTGTTAGAATGCTTATTATGTGCTTATAACATGATTTAGATGGCTAAATCATTAGATCTAGGAGTTTACTCCCCAAGGTGTTCTTGGGCGGTAAACTCCCAAAACAAAGCCAAAACCGACCCTTGTGTTATACAACTGCCTTAGACTCATATGTATGTGTGTTAGGGACAAGAAAACAACCATAAATCACCCAAGTTTGGGAGTTCACGGCCCAAGAGTTGCTTAGGCCGTAAACTCCCTTTTTGAACTCAAAATGATGTTTTAAGGCCACTAAAGCTTTAAGACTTTTATCAAGACTAGTTCCCATTTAATCTGAGGCCTTAAAAACATCAAAGAACACAAACAAATGAGAGTTTACGGCCCAAGTGTATCTTAGGCCGTAAACTCCATAGAAATGGACCAAAGGGTGTTATTAAGACACCTAAAGCCCTAGACCTTTACATGGAATTGTTCCCCACTTAATCTAAGGACCAAAGCACATCAAACTCACATTTCAAAGTGAGTTTACGGCCATGACATGATTCATGGGCCGTAAACTCATTAAAGGGGCTCCAAAGTGTGTCAATGGTCTTCCTATGCTTGGAATAAAAGTCTAGAACCTATACCACAAGTGCAAGAGACTTGAAAGCATCAAAAGCACACCATACTTAGAGTTTACGGCCGTAAACTCTAAGGGGAATGGCCTTAGGGCCGTAAACTCCTAAATGGAGTGTTTCTAGACCTTAAAACCTTCCAAGGACTTAGCCACCAAGTTGGAATAATTCTAGGAATCATTAGGGACTTCAAAACACACCAAACCCCCATGGTTGGGAGTTTACGGTCGTAAACTCAAGAGTTTACAACCGTAAACTCCATGTGTGATGGTATATGGGGAGTAAACTCACATATAGGGTCCTTCGGAACCCTAAACACAAGTACCTTGTCCCACAATAGCTTAGATGCAGTCCTTAAGGCTTAAAACACTTATATAAAGTGTTTATTATGTCTAGGATGTCTTAACTTTATCAATTAGTGATTTAAGACTAATTGAATGCATATATGTGTGATTATATGTTCATTAGGATCGTAGTGTGTGTACAAGTCCTCGCTTGACACCTAGCCATCCTATACCGTTCAGTTCATCCCAATCACCAACTACAGGTGAGTTCATACCCCTAATCAATATTTTAAATGATTTTAAATGCCTTAATGGGGGGGGGGGAATACAAGTAGCAACAAACATGTTATTGATTCATTGATATGTATTTTATAACTGTGTTTGTCATTTAACAGATTTCACATGCTACAAAATGTGATGCATGAAATGGTTTTACATCTTAAAAACACATTGTTACCAAATGTTTTACCTTTGAAATGTTTATTAAAATGACATCAAGTCATTGTTAATTATTGTTCAAAACCCATTAGATGACTTACAAAACTATTTTACATTCTTGAACTAAACTATGCATATACACTTATATTCTTATATAGGTATTGATGTTATAGTTTACATCTTTCATTTAGTTTCCCACGCCCTTGAGTAGTAAGAGTGTATAAACCTACATGATCAACCAGTTATATTACAATAAATTATCATAGGGATAATTTGAAGATATCAAACATTACTTCTATTACAAGGAGTCACACAAGAGTCAATTCATTCATGAGTCTATACTAGTACATTACCTGATACCTGAGTACTTACAGATGTTTACCTGATACATGAATATGTTTACATATACTTACCTGTTACATGGACACACATACATGAATACCATACATGAATACTTTTACATACGTGCATTATCCTGTATTCACTTACCTGGATACTTGTACTTAGGACTACGTGGATGATTTATTAGTACTTACTGTGTAAATTATCTTTCCTATCTCGGTTCAATGGGATAGCTCGGCGGGAATTACCATTCCGAACCCCACTGATTAGCACCAGTGGTCGATGACCATCTACGGAGGTCTAAGGTTACTTCTTATATTAGGTAGATCGATTTGGGACTAACCCTTCCACCCACCTGCTGCTGCTACAGAGGACAATTGGACAATCTTCGGATGTTCATTAGGTTATACATTTCGCTTATTGCGATGATTGTGTTACTCCTAGTACCCAACGATGACACATATGTTAATACTTGTTTTGGACAATCTTCGGATGTTCATTAGGTTACATATTTCGCTTAATGCGATGTGGTGTTAGTCTTAGTACCCAGTGACAACACTTACAGTAGTACATTTTCCTGTTTACTTTATTTTGTGATACATTCACATAAACGATGAGTTAGACTAAGCACTTTTAGTACTAGTCAATACAAAGGAAAAACTATCATTTTACAAACAAAACATTCGGGTCTTGGTAGAAGACTACATCTCAAACTGATAGAAAATAAGGGATTTTCTAGGGTTTTTCATACGTACATCAACATTTTCATTTAACGATTTACATGGCCTTCATAACAGATTTTGACAAACAAGGCAATGACACTTATATACTTATGAATTCACCAACTTTAAAGCTGATACTCACTTTCAAAATAACTTGTATTCTCAGGTCATCAGTAGACAGGTACGGAGGCCAGGTTTTGAGAAGACGGAGCAGACAAGTCTCATCTTTTATTTTGATTGTATATTTTTGGTGTCTTACTACAATGAAAGAACACATATGTATTAAAACTTTACTTATAACGCAATGGATGATGCTGTTGCTTGTTTATTATATTACATTGTTGTGATACTGTACATGACATCCTCCACCCCTGAACGTTTCCGCCGTTCGTGGTTTTTGGGTGCGACACATAAGGACTTCATGAAGGAAAAGTATCCACAACTTTTTCCATACGATGACATAAAATGAATTTTGGGACGAAATTCTTTTTGAGTGGGGGATACTGTGACAACTCTCAAATTCAGTTTATTCTCGGACGCATTCAACTTTTTATAAACCATATATTCACATCATGCCCTGACCTAGTTATAGAAATTAGGTCACAATCTTGTATAAACTAGGATCCAACTAAATTCTAGGACTAATATACTTGACTCTTACGTTTCTAGTAAGCTGTCTAGCTACTGTAGGAACTGCTAATACCCGAATTAGAATGAACTCTAAACAATTGTTACAATTAAAAAAAATGGTATAAAACCCTAAAAATAAATTAATATCTTCTAATTTCATTTCAACATGATGGTAAATATCTCAAAGTTCCAAAAGCCCTAAAGAGCCCAAAAATCAAAATTTATAAACTTTAAAACCAAAAAATGCTATAAGATTTTTTATAAACCTTATTGTATCGTATTTAAATAATTAAGTTATGGGATATAATCAAAGACATAAAAATTTAATTATCAAACATACATCATATTTTATGAGCTAAAAACAAAGATTTTTAATAAGATAAGAATTAAATAAAGAAGCCTTTTTATAAAAATTAGGGTTTTATAAAAAAATAAAGAGAAATTTTATAAAAATTTAATTATGAGAGAAAAGACCCCTCTCATACTATAAAAATCATCCACCACATCCCATGCTCCCTCTTCCCCAAGTCTTTCAATCATTTTATCTTTTCTTACAATCCAACTTCCCTTCGCTCTCTCTCTCTCTCTCTCTCTCTCACTCACTCCACTCTTTACCACACTCAAACTCTCTCTTTCTCTCTCATAACCCATGAAATTCTCCAGCCAAGAACATCTCTCAACTTTTAAATCTTCATCTTCTAGGGTTGTTCTTCAAGGTAATCACGACAATCCTTCATCTTCCTTCATTTTCTTTCTTGTTTTAAAGGTTTTTCTTGCTTTTCTCCATCTTCTACACCATTATTTATGAACATTCATGAACATATCCTTGAATTTCGAGTTTGATGATGATGGTGGTAGGGTTTCACTTAAGAACAACATGCATGTTGTTTGATGGTGAAATCCAAGGACCAAAACCTATATAAAACCCTAAAATACGATTTTTTACAAGTTTTGAAGATTCATCTACCTTATGCATTCAAGTTTTTCCTTTGAAAACATCACTATGAACAAAATATGTCCATGCATGGTCTTCAAACCGTGAAGCATGTCATGAACATCAAGTTAAAGCGCTTGATGATCAAAGTACATTGTTAATAGTGCATCTAAATGATTTTATTCATAAAAAAATCTAGAAATCCTTTTCTATCTGAAATAAAATTTCCTCAGATTTCCAGTAAGATGATATGAGAATCTGGAAAATCCCAGGAGTTTTTATTATTTCTTTAGTTTGTTAAAATTGTTACAATAAAACAAGCCCATAAATCAATTAAAATACTTTTCGAGGTCTATAAATCCTAGGTAAATTCGTGGATGACCCCTAAAGTAGATGATGTCATCTCAGTAAGTTTCATCGATTTTCGTTACTGTCGGGTATAGTTTTTAATTTTTTTTTTAATTCAACTAAATCATAAAACCACTTTAGGGAATTTGAAAAGGCTATCTAATATTTTTCACAGATCCTACCTTACTTGCAATACTCGAAACATATTTTCAGTATTTTTCATAATGCCTACCTATTTTTCCCCGATTTTTGTATTTATAATTGACTAATAATGGGAAAAAAGTTCTATGCATCCACAATTCATAAAAATTTACCAGAACACCTTATAATATATTAGAATTCTAAATAAAAATTTGGATGATTTTTCTATTTAGTATGCTATTTTCTTCTACTTTCTAAGATTAAATACACTTAAATCCACAAAATCATATTACACTATATAAAAATTACCATTGGTATTTTTACTGGATTTTTTACACCGTAAATGAAGCTTACCAAAATTTTGGTAATTTACTTTAACTGTTTGATAATTATTCAACAATTAATGATTATTCATAAAAATAAAACAAAGAAAAATAACAAGACTAACGTAAAAATATCTTTTATATTTTTGACAGCTTCTATATGTATAATAACAGTGTTAAAAAAACGTTTGGGCAATTTTCGAAACTGTTTTCTATTTATTTCCATTTTTGTTAGAATAAATGCACAAATATCATATAATCAACTTAAAATGTTTAGAAACTCATTTTTATATGTTTCCCAGCTTAAGTATGTTTAATGGCAGTAATATAAATATTTTGGGAATTTTTATCATCTGGATGCTATTTTCACGAATTTATATTGTTATGAAGGCTTAAAATTTTGAAAAAATAGGTAATCACATCAAAAATTCAAGGGCAAATTTCTGGAAGACCTCTACTGTATTTGGAATGACAACGAAAATTTTGATGAATTTTTGAAACTGTTTGATAATATTTTTGTATTTTTAGGAGTTTAAAACACCTTTAAATGTGTTGAAATACCCTTAATTAATATAACAATAACCTGGAAAATAATATCCAGATTTATCTTAATCAGATGATTTATAAAAAATCACCATTTCAGAAAAATTGTTACCCATTTAATATAAAACCAATATTAGAACAAAAATTTGGCGTTTCTCTATATGTAGAATTTAGTATATTAACATTAGATTTCGACATACAAACTCACTAGTATGTGTTTGATGTCGTAGGATCCTGGTAGTAAAGGCATTGGTGTAATCCGATGCACCACTTGTCGCTACTTGAAACATTGTGAGTATTCACAATTTCCCCCTATTTTCGATTTTTATGTTTTGTAGTGGAAAAGCATGTCCAAACTACTTATGATTAATGTGCTTATATTGAATTGTATCAAACTTGATTGCTATATTTTGCTATATTTTGTTGTGTATGTGTATGTTATTGTTAAAACATGAGGCCTTATCGTCTTCAACCACTAACTCTTTGAGCCAATGGTCATTATGAATAACGTTATTAGGAATTGAAAACTCCTCACTCGCCTGATTGCTTGAGTGCATGAAACCATATTCATCTATGGAACGATAAGCATAGATCTTGATAGGGCATCAGTCATAGGCTTGATTGTGAACTCATTGTTTATTCATATACATATAAATTTGCTTATTAATTATAGCAATGAACTTTGTTTCTCATTATAGCAATGTACTTGTATTTATGGAAAGTTTTACAATAGAAAACGTACAACTAAAGGCTTGTCAGTTCTTGGTGTAATACTCACTCGAAAATGATGGGTGTCAGAATTTCTCACTTTTCAGGCAGTCTCTTCCGTATAAGAATTAAGAATTCCTCTTCTAACTCGTCCCAAAATGGGCGTTATGGCAAAGAACAAGAAGAAAACAAAAGGAGAAATTTGTCTAATAGTCACAAATCTTTTTAAAATAACCAATTTGAATTATTGCTAACCTATAGGTCCTTAGTAGCATTGACAAAGAAGAACAACCGGTTAAAAGACAACGTTTTTATTTATATATTAATTATATATATTTATATATATATAATAATTAATAATAATTAAAATTTTAGGCCAGCTTGACAAGCTACCCTTCCTCTTGATCTGAGGTGTGAAGATCAAGATATTTTTTTAAGACTTCCATTCCACTTATCGATCCCCGCCCATAACCAAATATTGATTTTGTAAACTTGTGAACTCACTAACTATTTTAATAGTTGACCCTCGTTTTACATGCTTTTTTGAAGAAATAATTAGTAAGTGGGTATAAAGATTCATCATCATAGAGCACGCTGCATCTTGTGGAAGTTATTTTATGAAGCTATCTTTTGAACAATGTTGTTTTGGAAAACTTGTATTTTCTTTGTTTGAATAATGGGTTGTAAACATTTAACTACTACTACGGTGATGTATCTTTATCTTTTGCAATGAAACCTTTATCATTGTCATATCTTGCATTTCCGCTTTAGTGGGGTGTGACATGTAACACTCCAAAAATCACAATAAATTCTAACTTTACAAAAAAACCCATTTCTTCCATAAAGTTTACAAAACCAATGTTTCAAAAGTATTATTAAAAATCAGAGTATCCCAAGATCCAATATCACAAAAACGGGAATGTGTGCATGATCACGCCTTCGTTTTCCCTCGATCCTCTAGAGTACCTGAAACATTAAACTGAAACCGTAAGCACGATGCCTAGTAAGTATCCCCCAAAGTACCACCACACGATATAACAAACAATAGCATGCAAATATGACCCTTCAGCCTGACTGGACCACCTCGCAGGGACTACAACCTATGTAGACCGCTCTCCGAGCCTTCTGCATGACTGGACCGCCTCGTAGGGCCTACATCCTATCCAGACCGCTTGTCGGGACTTCGACCTGACTGTTCTACCTCGCAGGGCTTCAGTCTATTAGGACAGTCTTGGGCATCTTGGCCTTCAACACAAAGTAGGACAGCCTCAACCTAACAACCCATAACATGTCGACATATACCATAACAGTCAATATCTAGCAGTTACAGATAGTCATATAGATCTAACAGATCACTACATTATAACAACATCCTATATACCAGGATAGAAATCTAACAGATCACTACAACATAGCAACATCCTATATACCATGATACAGATCTAATAGATCACTACATCATAGCAACATATGGTGAACCAAGATATCAATCGAATGGGCTGACCTTGGTGCCTTCAACCCATAAGTACAATGAGGAAACTCACCTCTTAGCTTGAAAACAATATGAATGAATCTCTTCTCCGATAGCCGATACTACAGATCACCTATGCAACAGATAGAGACCAAGGTTCAACTATAGCTCGAAATACCCAAAATACTCTTAAGTTAAACTTGGTCAACCCTGGTCAAAGTCAAAGTCAACGGTCAAGGTCTAAAAGTCAATATTGCTTCCTGGTAGAGTACACCCGACATACCAAGAGAATACGCCCAACATACTCTGATGTTGACCAAAGGCAGGGTGCTAACTGCGTACGCGCAACGTACCACTAGATACGCCCAACATACGCAGCCTAGTCCCAAAACTCCATTAAGAGCTTATTTTATTAAGCCCTTACGTCCAAAACTCAGATCCAAGCCCAAAATGATGTCCTAAGTCATGAAGTTTCCAACTTTATCACTTTGCAAGGCCGAAAAGTGCTCAACACTAAAAACCTTATCTACTTAACCCATTAAGACATCACAACTCTTGCATGGAAGGAATAGAAGTTCCAATATCATATTTTTATGGTTCATTAAAGCTCCATAGTGGATAGAGTTTCCAACTTTATCCATTAGAATGGTCCCAACAAACAAGATCTAGTCTTTAAGTCTCAAAGGCACCCAAAAGTGCATCTTTTCAACTTAATCCATTAAGTCCAAGTGTCTAATCTTTAGATCTGAATCAAAATGATGTTTAGATGGATAAAGTTTCCAACTTTATTCATAACAAGGTCTCAAACTTTCAAGATCTAAACTTTATGCACTTAAAGTGGCCAAAAGCTCATAACACCCAAAACTAGCTAGATCTAACAATATCATCAACAAGATTCAAACTTTATGCCTCTAGAAGAAAGATCAAGGTGAACAAAGTCTGGATCTACAAGCTCCAATGCAAACCAACACGTTTTCAATGAGTTCCTTCGTCTCCAAGGTGCACCAATAACACTCCAAAGCACTATAAAGCACCTTATTTTTTATCAAAAGGCTCAATCTCTGGTTAGGGTTTCATGAGAGGGTGTTGGAGAGGTGGAGGATGAGAATGTAATGAGTTTGGGGAGTTAAGGAGCTTAAATAGGGCTTAAACCACGAAAATAGGGTTTGCGCACTGATCGCTTACGCCCAACATAATCAATTTACACCCAGCGTACTAGGGATGCCCTAGTACGCCCAGCGTACGCGACTCAACCCAAAACCATCCTAATTTCAAACGGTCATAACTTCTTCGTTCCAACTCCGTTTTCGAAGTTCTTTATATCCACGGAAAGGTGTTGAAGAGCTCTACAATATTATCTAAATATTTTGGACTAAAAACTTCTCGAAAAAAAAGCCATATTCCATGTAAGGACCCGACCTATTACTTTTACCTTTCTACCCTTCAACCCAGAACATAATTCAAGGGTAAAATTCTCTTAACTATCATTGCCTCCTTCCACAAGGAGTAAACTTTTCTTCCTTAAGGCACAAACCCTAACACAATCAACTTTCGGCCCATGCTCAGAAATGGAAGGAAACAGAATGTTACATTGGGGCTTAAAGTTTATGTTTAGGGGTTTATGTAATAAAAAAAAACCGAATAAACTGTCCAAACCGACTAAATTTTGGTTTACTCGGGTGCTCTAAACGGCTTTCTATTCGATGTTTGGTTTACCAATAATCAGAAAGTATAGTTGTATCAATGTCTTTATATTTTCGTTACTTATTTTAATAGGAAAAACAATTATGGATGTGTTTTTTTTGCTATTTTGAACTTTAAACAAAATATACAAACAAAGTTAAAGTATTCATGTATTGCAGTGGACTGAGATTACATTAATATACATAAATAGTTTTTAGACATGCTTATAATCCGATCAACGAGAAGTGATAATAAAAAAATTACACGGCCCTATAAATCCGCAATATAGGGTCAGAGTGTTGGCTAATTTATTTAATAATCTTATATGTTCTTGAAATATAAAAACCCTTTTACATATTAGTTTTTGATTTACGAATAATACTTTTATTTAAGTATGAAACCTGGTTATAATATTTAAGATAACAAATCTAAAAAAAAAATAAAAAATATATATCATAGTTAAAGAAATAAATGAAGGCGTTGGACTTTATATTAGGTTTGAGGGAGTGGAGCATGGCATGCCATGCTACCACATCATCTTTGAAACCATGGTTATCAAAATCGCGATCGTGATTGTAGGGTCCTACGATTCTACGATCCTAGGTATGAAAAACGATCCGGATTGTAAATGGATCGTATTTGGGGTAGGATCGTAAGATCGTAGGATCGATATCCGATCCGATCCTACCTTCCCTTGATTTTGTTTTTTGCAAATGATTTTTTTACCGCTTTATGTTTTTTTACCATTTACCGATGTACCATTTTTTCATTTTGTGTTGTGACTTATGACTACTATTTTGAAGTTTTTATAACTTTTGAATGAAAAATTAAATGTTTGAAATATTTTTCATGATTAAAAATTATAAATTAAAATTATATTTTATTTTGTAGGATCTTAGGATCCGGATCCCAATCTTACGATTTCGATCTTGCAAACTCAAAGCGATCCTATGTAGGATCCCGATTTTGACAACCTTGTTTGAAACCATAAAATGTTTGGCATGTCATTTTTTCCACACAACATAAATGACATGGGTCAACTTGGTAAAAAAAAGATAAAATAAATAAACACATTCACATGCACATTTACTCTCCTTTCTTTCTCATCGGCATTAAGATGCTGTTTTGTCATGCCATGTTTGAGGAGTGGTGTTTGTATGACATGTCAAACAAATTCCAAGCCCTTTTGTCACCCACTCCTCTAAGCCTTATATAATAAAATCAAAAAGTATTCTGCATAATTTTTATTTTTTTTTCGGAATGGTAATATTTTGCGGAATTATTGAAAAATTAACATGTATTAATATATTCATGTCAATATCTTTTAATTATAAATTGTTGTAATATTAAAATTTAATTTGTCATCAACTAAAATTTAAAACTATTAAGCAATATTTTTATATTATACACTCAAAAAATGTATACATTTTGTGTTTTTTTTTTATCAATTTCAAGGCTAGCACTAAAAATTATATCATTTTTGTATAAAGGATGTGATTTTAAGGATATCATGATGCTATGTTAGTGATCTGTTAGGTCGGGATCCTGGTATATAGGATGATACTATAATTAGTGATATGTTAGATGGGTTTGACTGTTTGTATATGCTAGCATTGATATCTATGTGTTGATTGTGTTTGGGGGTGGGTTGAGGCGGACCTGCTTTGTGCTATAGGCCAACATACCCAGGACGGCCCGAATAGACTACATGCCCGATAGGGCATATCAGTCACGCCGAAGGCCCGGAGAACGGTCCAGACACGCTGAAGGCCCGGGTGGATAGATCAGACATGATGAAGGTTCTAAGAGTGGGTCAGATAGAATGGAGGCCCGGTGAGGGCAATCTAGTGATCTGTAGACTCTATATGCATGTTTTTTATATGATATGGTTATGGTTTGTATGACATTGGTATTTTGGGGGAACTCACTAAGCTTCAGGCTTAAAGTTTTGGATTTTGTTTCAGGTACTTCAAATGATCGCGAGAAGGTGAAGGTGTGATCGTGCACCTCCTCACATTTTATGATTTTGATTGCTGGGATCCTATGATATAAAATCATTTTGAAAACGTTTTGTAATAAATAATAGTTATTGATGTTTGAAAAAGTTTTAAATTGGCTTGAATTTTATGGATGTTACAATTTAAACATTGGGATCCATTGGAAGATGCTTGACATTGAAATTTCTCAACACCACTGTGAATCAAAGCCTAATCGAAGTCGCTAACACCACCTCCATCGACAGTTGACGCAACCACCACCACCGCCACTACTCTCATCCTTCTCTATTTCCTATTTCTCTCTATCGATATAGATTTAAAGGTAAGAAACGGTTCTGTCTTTCTTTCACTCTCGATTCCGATTTGAAGGTAAGTAATTGTTCTCATCTTTCCTGTATTGATTTTTTTTTTCTGGAGCATAACGTTCATTTGGTCCTTATGCTTAAACCACTTTTAGATATTTAAATGATTTGTATGTGATGCGAATGCAGGATTTTCATTTGGTGTTGAAGATGTTATCTCTTTTTTCATAAGTACAATCGGCACTAAAGGCGATTCCTATAAAATTTCCAAATTTGGTTAACAAGCTTAATGCAATTTTTATTTTTGTATTAACCGTTATTAGATTAACTTTTTTGTTGATTGGATAGTGAATTTGCTTTTAAGATATATTTAACTCATTTTTCGTTGTCCCCTTGACCAAGTTCTATAATTCATACTTTTTTTGTTCATTTTCTTCTCAAATTATTGATTCGGTATCTACAGAGCCTACACCGAGCTTCATGGATAGTGGCAGCAACATAAACACCCAAAATTATATTGGAAGATACTTCTCAAAGGAGGTAACATATATGTTTCTCAAAAGAGAGTATTTTCTTTTCTTATCCTCTCTTTATTTCTTAAAAATCTTGATTTTAATAATTGGGCTTTAATCTCTTTTGTTGATAAGATAAGAGCCTAACAACGAAGTACTCTGATGTAATTTAGTGATAAATTATGGGTTTTTGTTCAAATTAGGAATTATGATCTGTAAATTAGATGGGGTTTTATTATATTGACACTTGAATTTTTAAATTTAAACTTTTGTGGTTCAAATAACATTGAAGTTATCTGTTTCATGTTAAATTGCATTTTTTTTATCTTTTTTCATTTCATGTGAATTGGTTTTTTATAAACTCAAATTATCAGTTTTACTTTGATTTATAATGTGATTTTAAGGAATTCAAGAATTAGTCGAATTTGGCTACTTTATGTTACTCTGTCATATTTTGTTCTTAAGTTTTGAATGTTGAAATCCTATTTTCAATGACTAATTTCATATTTTTACATTAAATCTTTATTAAAAACACATGTTAATGGCATTAAGAGACCCTGATAGGAGATAAAACATCAATGGAGTTATTGAAAACAACAAATTACCATATTACCCTCTATCATTATATATCTCATCCCTCCCTATAATATGTAATACAATGGTTTGTCTTCTTTCTTACCATTAAAAGCTCATTTGGAAATAGGATGCATAAGAAGAAAATCAGTTATCTTCAAGTTGCACGGTTAAAAATCAAGGTTTGGGATACACTTTGAACTTTTGAAGTGAAATATGGAGTTTTGCACACACAAAAAATATGGCACTCCAAAACAGAAAAAATCAATTAAACTTAAGCACCATTTTTTAATATACTAAAAATTCCCTAATCTATACTCTCGATTCTTGAATTTAGGTTTCATGTCGGTATCCTCTCCATCATGATCATCAGGTTATAGCTCCCTCACTCTCGGCCTCAAAAAATACAATTCAAAATTATATCACCACTGAATCTCTCAGCAGATGTGTGTGTGATCTGGTCTATATTTGTGTACAGCGTGATCTGACTTGTATGAGTGTATGAAATATGTGGGATTTTCTCGTTCAGCTGGTCAGCTGGTGAGAGACCATGGGAGTACTGAACTTGAATGGTTGCACGATGTACCACCATGATCTGGATCTTCTTAGAGCTGCTAAGCAAAAGATCCAAATACTTGTATGTGACATACGTGTCAACAATTGTAGTTTGTTCTAAATTCTTGTATGTGACATAGGTTCATTCAACTTTTGATATAATTAGGAATTTGTAACTCCATTTAGTTTGAAGTTCAATTTTATAAAAAAGCTTGCAAATTTTACTTTCAAATTGCACATTGCAAGTTCAAGTGGTGAAGTTCAAATTTTGATTTGCTCTTTTGGAGTAACTACCTTTCTCCATTTAGTTATTCATACAATATCTGTTTGAATATATTACATATATTTAAAAAAAACTATAAAAAAAGCATGTATAATTTAATTGATATGTGTTGGACAAATGGTTTAACCCAATTCCAATAAAACTTGTGTCCTATTTATATTTTTATATTCATATTTCTACTTAACATTCATCCATATCTTTATTTAATCGAAATAATTATTTGGAGAATTGAGTCATTTTTTATATTAAATATCCTTTTTAAGAGTCGTAACTTGGTATATATAAGGAAAATATAATGTGGTTGGGACTATACGGGGATTGATCATGAAAGTGGAGTAATATATTCCTTGAGTTTGTCCCACATTGTGAAAAAATATGTGGGCTATGTTTATAAAAAATGTGATTGCATTAAACTAATAAAATTAGATAAAATATAAAATAGGTAAGATAAGGAACCTAATGGTATTGGAACTCTTTTGGCAGACTTCAAAGACGTTTTGAATTTTAAAGAGTCATGCAACTAGTTCCAACATTTTATAAATTATCACTTCCAGTTCCGTGACAGATTCCATGTAATTTATGTGAGTATCTTACATTCCTTGCTATAAATTAACACCCTCTCATTTTAGTCATTTTTTTAGTAACTTATTCGATAGAAAAAGTTTTATGGCTCAAAGATCAATTGATCGCCTTTTGCCAATTTATGTACTTACATATGACTACTAACCATCAGGATCTTTTTCATATAAAAACAAATTATTCTTTAAAAAATCAAGGATGAAAATCTGTTTTGATGTAAATATAAAGAAATAACTTAACTAAACCAAATCTCTCTCCTGCCTAATCCCAAGACCCAAAATGAAAAACCTTAAACCCAAAACTCTAACCTAAAATTGTATCCTGAAATCCACAATCGTAAACCGTAAACCGTATATAAACCTACGGACGCGAATTAACTATTTGCTTGTGCATTGTGTGTTCTTTTTAATATTTCATGTTCTTGGAAAAACTATTCACTAAAAGGTTACAACTATGCAAAAGAAAGTGTTCACCAAAATGTTAGATAAATGGTCCATGTGGTTTCCCAGATTCTTGGTTTTCGTTCTAAACTTTTTTTTCCGATACATATATGGTCCAAAGCAAATTAGATTTCAATGTTAGCAATTTACCTTTTCATTACCTTCATGTCAAAGCTGGGTGCCCAATCATACATGTTTCCGAATAGAAATAATTATCGAAAGAAACTATTTACACCTGCTGTTTGGCGCGGGTAAACGGCTAGTGTGTGTGTGTGTGTGTGTGTGTATATATATATATATATATATGTGTGTGTGTATGTATGTATATATATATATATATATATATATATATATATATATATATATATATATATATGGGACGGTTCACTTGAGATTAAAGAAAATAGAGATCTTAAGATTCAACCTCAGCCACATATTTCTCACTTGCTGATCTAATGCTCCAGCTTACTGACATCAATGGGGTATGCCTAATCATAAATGATTATATGGCAGAAAGGAAAAATCATATAAGATTATACATGTTTATACGTATATGCCTAATCATAAATGATTATACATATATGTGTGTTCACAGATTGAGTAATCATAAATGATTATGATAGTTGGTGGCAGAAGAGGTGATGGTGACAGTGGTGGCAGTGGTATAAGTAACGGATCTGACAATGGTAGGGTCGATTGGTGTCAGAGGTTGTGGTAATGGTGGTGGCGGTGGCGGTTATGGTGGTGGGGATGGTGGCAGATGAGAAAGGAACGGGTGACGCTGTATAATCAACACTGTATAATCATTTGTGATTATACCAGGCCAGCCGCACCGGTACGCCGGACGGTTAGAACGACAGATGTGAAATACGTAGCTGAGGTTGAATCTCAAGATCTTTATTTTATTTTTAATCTCAATGGAAACTACCTCTCTCTCTCTCTCTATATATATATATATACACACACATTTATATGTATATATATACATATATATATATATATATATATATAAATATATATATATATATATATATATATAAATATATATATATATATATACATATAAATGTGTATATATATATATATATATATAGATGAATTTGGTTTGTTCACCATCAATACCAATTTGGTGTGTTCCTGTACCAATCCAGCATCCAGCCGTTTCATTGGAATAAAATGGACCTGCAAAATACATAACACAGATGTGCATATATGCAGATTCATTGGTGTTGCTCTTACGTAAGTATTGGAGATAAATCTCATACATAATTAGATTATTTTTTTACTTTAGTTAGCTTACAATATTCCATGTATATCTCCTATATTCTTGTTGTATTTTGTATAAGTACACGTTATTGATTAATAATACGCAAGGTGAACAATTATCACTTTCTCACATGGTATTAGCCATCTCACATTCCTAACCCTAATCGCCCCTCCTCTCCTCTTGCTCCTCTCTAAAATCTACGATGGGCTCCTCTGAAAATAACTTCTCTCTCAATACCTTCATTTACATGCTGACCATCAAGTTAAATTCTTCTAGTTACCTCCTCTGGAAGAATCAGATTACACCTCTTCTTCTTCATCAAAAATGGATGAGTCATGTCGATGGTTCCTCTACCATCCCGCCATCCACCATCATCGTTGATGGAAAAGCAGCTCCCAACCCAGCCCATGATGCTTGGGTGGAACTCGATCAAAAGGTTCTTTTGATCCTTCAATCGTCCCTCTCTGAAGAATCCATGGTGGAAGTTCTCAGTCTTTCCACCCCCCGTGAAGTGTGGACTACTTTGGAATTTGCCTATTGCCACGATTTCCAGGAACGATCCCAGAATCTTAAAGATTCTTTACGTCAACTTAAGAAGGGTAATCTCTTTGTCTCTGATTATGCTAAGCAATTTAAGAGTATTTGCGATCAGTTACAGGCCATTGGAAAACCAGTTTCTAATGATGATAAAAGTCACTGGCTCTTGTGTGGTTTGGGACCGACCTTCGAGACCTTTTCCACTGCCCATCGTGCTCTCCCTACGCGTCCTCTATTTCGTGATTTGGTCGCTTACACTGAAGGCCACGAGCTCTTTCTCGTGGAAGGGGCCGATCAGGTCAATCAAACAACCATGGAAACTCTTCAAATCGAGGTAGAGGTTGGTCTGGCCGACAACCTACTCACTGCCAGCTATGTCGCACGGATGGTCATTATGCAAGTGCGTGTCCAGATCTCAACACCTATGCTCACCGGTCATCTCATTCTGCCGCAAACCTCGCTCAAGCCTTTCATGCGGATTGCAATATCAATGAATCTTCTGCGGATTGGTACATAGATTCAGGTGCGAATGCCCACATGGATCCTTCTTCGGCTAATCTTGATTCATCTGCTCCTTATCATGGCAAAGACAAGGTTGTTTTTGGAAACGGTAATATGTTTCCCATCTCTCATACTGGTTCTTTATAGATCGCTCCACACTTAAAATTGCGAGATGTTCTTGTCATTCCCCATATGTAAAAGCAACTTTTATCTGTCAACAAATTAACTAATGATTACCTGGTTGATTTTCTATTGTCTCGGTCCTCCTTTTCTATTCAGGACAAAGTCACAAAATTAGATCTTGGCAACCAGCAAGCATAAGGATGGTCTATATGTGCTTCACTCCACATCTCAAGCTTTGGTGGCATCCGTGGTCTCTTCTAATAAAGCGTCTTTTGATTTATGGCATAAAAGACTTGGCCATGTTGCTTATGATGTTGTTTTTCTTCTTAAAAACCATGGATATTTGAGTGTTAATTCTACTTTACCAAGTTCTAGTATTTGTTCTTCTTGTGCACTTTCCAAGCAACATCGTTTACCCTTTAAGTCAAATGAGAAACACTCTTTACATGTTCTTGATTTAGTTCACTGTGATTTATGGGGACCCGCTCCGGTTACTTCTGTTGATGGTTATCGATATTATGTCTTGTTTGTTGATGATCACTCTCGGTTTTCTTGGTTTTATCCGCTTAAAAAGAAATCTGACTTTTATGAGGTTTTAGTCACATTCTTAACATTTGTTCAAACCCAATTCTCTTGCAAGATGAAAACCTTTCAAAGTGATGGTGGTACAGAATTTTTTAATCATCGGGTTGCTAAATTATTTGCTGACAATGGCACTCACCATCAAATGTCATGTCCTTACATTCCTCAACAAAATGGTCGTGTCGAACGCAAGCATCGCCATCTCACTGAAACCGGACTCGCCATGTTATTTGGTGCTAATGACCCTGCAGATCGTTGGTTAGAAGCTTTCACTTTTGCAACCTATGTCATAAATCGTTTGCCAACTAGGTTACTTCTAAATAAATTACCTTTCGAGATTCTCTTCAAAGTCGTCCCTGACTACAACAATTTCAAGGCCTTTGGTTGTCGGGTTTTTCCTTACTTACGACCCTATGTGTAACATAAATTAGCACCACAGAGCATTGAATGCATCTTTCTCGGCTATTGCACACAGTACAAAGGATACAAGTGTTTTGATCGCATTACTACTAAAACTTTTATTACTTGGCATGCCAAGTTTGACGAAACCTTCTTCCCATTCGCTGGTGCTCCATCATCTACAGACGAGCTCACTTTATTTTTAAGTTCTTATTCAGATGATATACCAGCTACTGTACTCGATAAACTAGAAGCACTTGTGTCCTCGCCATCATCAGCCTCGAGTTCTTCTACAACCCCATGTATTTTGTGCTTGCTTGATGATCCTATCACTACTGCTGCTACACCCCTGCCTCCGCCCTCACCACGACCGTCTCCTGCTCCTACGCCTCCGCCTCCACCGCAACCCTCTCCACCGTAGGCATCACCACCAACTCCTCATTCACCACTTGGGCATTCGATGATCACTCGCAGGAAAGTTGGAACTATTAAACCCCGCCATATTTTTGATCTTCTCGCAATTGCTCCGACACGTTTACATGCTGCCTTATTTGCTGCTAAAGAACCTAAGGGTTTTTAATTAGCATCCAAACATGATCATTGGTGTCATGCCATGAATGAAGAAATTCGAGCTCTATGGGATAATCATACCTGGACTCTCGTACCACGGCCATCAAATGTCAATATTGTTGGATCTAAGTGGGTCTTTCGCACTAAATATCATGCTGATGGTTCTGTTGATCGGCATAAAGCTTGTCTAGTAGCACAAGGGTTCACCCAAATTCCGGGGTTTGATTTTTCCCACACATTTAATCCATTTGTTAAGGCCACAACTGTTCAAATTGTTTTGTCCTTGGCTATCACAAATCGATGGAATCTTCATCAACTTGATGTTGAAAATGCCTTTTTAAATGGTAATTTATGTGAAACAGTATATATGGAGCAACCTCCGGGGTATGTTGATTCTAAGCATCCAAATCATGTGTGTCGTCTCAACAAGGCGTTATATGGCCTTCGTCAAGCTCCACGTGCTTGGTTTCAACGCCTTAGTTCTTTCCTAGTTGCTCAAGGATACAAATGTAGTCAAGCTGATACATCACTTTTTATTTTCCATCAAGGGTCATGCATACTCTACATCCTTGTTTATGTTGATGATATCATCCTAACTAGAAATCATTCCCCATCCATTGCATGCTTTATTAGTCGGTTGAACACTGAATTTGCTATTAAGGATCTAGGCAAATTGAGTTATTTTATTGGCCTTGAGGTTGCCTATACCTCGAATGGTTTGTTTCTCACTCAAAGTAGATATGCTCATGACATCTTAGGTCGTGCAGGTCTTCTTGATTCCAAACCTGTTGGTACTCCTCCTGCCACTAATGATGTCTTTACTACTACTGGCACACCTTCTCACGACTCTACCTTATATCGATCCTTTGTTGGAGCATTACAATATTTGACGATTACAAGGCCTGATCTTTCTTATGCTGTTAATCAAGCAAGCCAGTTCCTTAATGCTCCTACTGTTGACCATTTTACCCTTGTTAAAAGGATTTTACGCTATGTCAAAGGCACTATAACTCATGGTCTTCATTTTTCGGTTCCTAAAAAGTCAATGCTCATTGGTTATTCGGATGCAGATTGGGCTCGTTGTATTGAAACCCGACGTTCCACTTATGGCTACTCCATCTTCTTTGGTGGTAATCTTGTTTCTTGGAGAGCCATGAAACAACCTACTTTTTCCAGGTCAAGTTGTAAAAATCTGAGTATCGTGCCATGGCAAATACTGCAGCAGAATTGGTTTGGATTACACATCTGCTACGTGATCTGAATGCCTTGCCATCATCTCGCCCTACCATGCTTTGTGACAACTTAAGTGTTATTTTCTTGAGTCAAAATCCTGTTGCACATAAGCGGGCAAAACATATAGACATTGATCATCATTTTATTAGGGAACTTGTTTTATCTGGCAAATTGCATACACAATTTGTTCCTACCAAGCTTCAAGTGGCTGACATCTTCACCAAACCTTTACCAAGACCGTTGTTTGAAAAGTTCCGTGATCAGCTTCGAGTTCGCCCACCACCTGTGCGCTTGAGGGGGGGGGGGTATTGGAGATAAATCTCATACATAATTAGATTAATTGTTTACTTTAGTTAGCTTACAATATTCCATGTATATCTCCTATATTCTTGTTGTATTTTGTATAAGTACACGTTATTGATTAATAACACGCAAGGTGAACAATTATCACTTTCTCACAGTAAGCATCTATATGTCCTAAGTATAAAGTTAATATCATCTTGTTTTTTCTTTAATAACATAAAAAATGATAAAATAAAACGCTATATTATACATTTAATTAATCTTTTTTGTCGAATTAGTATTGAACGGTCATGGTTACATTATTTGATGGTTATTGTTATTTATATTAAAATCTTTTTATATATTCTTCATTGATATTTTAAGATAATCCATTATTTGTAATGTTGTATATAAAATTTCATTTGTAAAAAAAGTATATTATTTATAAGGTATTTGGATCAAATTCATTTAATAAAATTATAAAATGAGAAAATTGCAAATTTAGCCTAATACATTAATTATTTTGTGAAAAATAGCAAAAAAAAAAACCAAAATTGCAATTTTAGCCACTAAAATCACAAATGGAATAAAGCAATTTGCAATTTCAAGAAGCCACCTGCGAATGTACAAGTGGCTAAAGAACATGCATGCTTTAGCCACTTGTACGTCCGCAAATGTTTTTTTTTCTGTATAAATAGCTTGTTTTTCAGACTAAAATCGCCGATGGACATAATCCATCTGCGATTTCCTCTCGTTTTCCATCTGCGATTTTGAGTTTTTTCTTTTTTTTTAATTATTTTTTTTACTACAAAATTGATGGGCTTGACTACGAAATATCCTTATTATATATAATTTTTTGTAAATAATTATCAGTTTAGTTGTTATTTCTTTGTAAAATTTCTTTAAAACCTCTCTAAAAAATGATCGAATATTTGGTTTGTCTTGTTAGCGGTGGGAGATGGGAAGTTATTGAAACAAATCTTTAATACATATGTCCACAAGGAGGTATTTCTGAATTTGCTTTGATATTCTCTGAGTATATTAGTTATAGTGAATTTGTATCATTGGTGAGAAGCAAAACCGGTTTGTTAGACAAATATAAAATTAGCCTTCGTTTCCATCATCCTGAATTGAATCATTATATAGCCATGGTTGAAGACATCGATATTAGAATGTTGATAAATGTAATCAAATGTGGTTGAGGAAGGGTCGTGAAAGTGTTTGTGGTGGTTGATGAAGGTGATGCAGTTACGGAGGGTGACCAGAGTGGAAATGAATCTGTTGCTAATTTATGCAGTGATAAAGGGAGCAACAATCCAATAGGGACTTTCAATACTCCTAGTGTACCTCAATTTCATAGTGTTGCTGAAAATGTTAATGTTAGGTATTCACCTTTCCACTATGTGGATCCTGAGAATTACATGTATGTTGGTGATGATGATGTTGGTGCATATCTTAATGACGTGGGTGGATGTTGTGTTGATGTTCCCGAACAAGAAGTTAAAGTTATGAATAGGCGTGTAGTAGATAAAAGTAAAAAGAAAAAAGTTATGATTCAAAAAGATGAAAATGTGTATGTTTACGGGGATTATGTTGATGTTGCTGATGTAGCTTTAGATATAACCGACTTAGAAAGCAATTCTGATGGAGATGAGTTGGGTGATGAAGTTAAAGCTAAGTTTCCCGATAACCTTTTTTACGGTATGCCCGTTTTACCAGCATGTCCAGTTGATATTAATGAAGACCCAACACAGATGGTAGACTTCAAACTTCATCAATCTTCAAAAGATTGAATGTCTCAGTATATTTAAGAGCAAAGAGCTTCTAAAATGGGCTATAGGGAAAAAATGTCTTCGAGAAGGTTTTCAGACGAGGACAATTAGATCCACTGAATCCAGGTATGAGGTTGTGTGTGTTGCGAAAAATTGTTCTTGGTTACTAAGAGCAAAAGGAATTAAAAATATTGACGGACTTTTCCAAGTGAATAAGTATGTTGATGTACACACATGTTCTTCAACAATTTTGCAACCTAATCATCGACAAGCAAACAAATATGTTTTGGGTGAATATATTGTTGATGTTTTGGCTGAAGATTATAGTAGAGTATATCGGGGACAAGATATTATTAATGATATAAATGCTCAATTGAAAATCAATATTTCATACCATCAGGCTTGGCGAGCGAAGCAATATGCACTATGTTGTTAAGGGGTACGAAAGAGGATTCTTTTACCAAACATCCGTCTTATTTCCACAATTTGGTCAACCATAATTCGGGTACCGTGACACATATTTAAACATATGGTGATGATCGGTTTGAGTTCTTGTACGTCGTGCTTGGTTTCTCGGTTAGTGTTATTATATATCATTATTATTTTTATTTTTATTTTGGTGTATATGAATAGATATACAATGTATTGTAGGTACACGCTTTTGTCAATTTTTGTAAACCGACCCTTGTAATAGATGGAGCCCACTTAAAGGGCAAGTTCAAAGGTACCATGTTACTTGCAATTACTAAGGATGGACAAAACCAAATATTATTGGTTGCATATGGTATATGCAAAAATGAGTGTATAGATTCTTGGACATGGTTTTATCAAAATTTATGTGATTGCATAGACAATATGGAGGAGCTTACAATTATATCTAATAGGTCTCCATCTATAGTGTCATGTGTTGCCAACATTTTTCCACAGGCTCATCACGAAATATGTGGTGTCTATTTGTATCTCAACGTAGTATCTAGACACGGGAAGAGTAAGACAATTAAAGGAATTTTTTGGGAGGCTTGAAGGGCGTATACAATTGATGGTTTTGATGCTGCCATAAAACTTATGAAAAAGACAAAAGAACCGGTATGGGAATACTTAGAAGGTATAAATCCTGAAACTTGGTCTAGGGCACATTTTAGAGGGAACCGATACAATCTTGTCTCATCAAACAGTGCGGAGTCAATAAATGCATTATTTAGACACGCATGTAAGGTGCCGATACTTATGTTGATCGATTTTTTTGTGCAACAATGCAATAGTAGTGGTTTCAAAGATGTAATTTTGCAGGTATTAACTTTTAATATTAATGTTTTTGTTAAATGTTATTGATCTTAACTGTGTAATTTTTTCTAGTTTTTAAGCAGAAGCAACAACAACACTCACCCCTTGGGCCGATGATATTGTAAAAGAAAAAAAAATCTTTCAGTAATTGAGATGTTCGCATGATCTCAAGTAAGAAATGCGAGGTCAAAAAGGGGGCACAAAACGTGATTGTTGATTTCCATCAAATGGCATGTACATATAGGTATTGGAAACTTGATGGCATACCTTGTGGTCATGTCATAAAAGCGTTAACAGTCAACAATTACCAAGACTGCTTGCAGTTTGCATTAAATGCTTACTATACCTAAACACTGAGAAAAACATATGAGGAATCAGTAAACCCTTTGCCAAAGCCATCCGAATGGGAGATCCCCGATGATTTGATGATTGTTAAGCCACCTATAATGGATAAACGTCAGCCAGGTCGGCCAAGAAATACAGACAACATTCCATCCCAAGGTGAGGGTCCAATTAGAAAAGAGTTTTCTACATGTGTTCAAGCAGGGCACACGAGAAACAATTGTTTTGGAAGGGCATCCGGTAGTGGAGCACATCGCACGAGAATTTCTACTACAGAAACGACATTTAATGTCGGTGCTTCTGCGAGTTGCTCAAAAACCTATGACGCCGATTTTGATATAAAACAACCTTAAGTTGAAGAGTTGTTAACTTATTATGTATTGTAATGTTTTTATTAAATCCTGTAAGATGTTATGCTTCATATTTTAATTTAGTTTGTAGATTATAACAACAAATGAAGCTTTTATATTCTAAGATGTTGTTGTCATGATTTTGTTACTAGGAAATTAACGGTAAAAAAACATGTTAATCTTATAAAAACACCAAACCCAAGTCATGATAATGCTACAACAATTTTTTAACTAATTATTAAACTCAGGGAACTATAATGGGTATTTATCTTTCTCAATTGTTATATAGTCATCCCTAATTCTTATTTTATCTTCCAAACGATCCTTTTGCACCCTAAGCTGTATCATCTTCGTGCCCTTATCAACAAGCCATTTTTCAGTCATTTTGATTGTCTTCTTAATCTTTTTTATCCATTCTTCATGCTATTTGATTTTTTTTATTGAGGTCTATCCATTCTTGAGCTTGTTCGCATTCCGATGCAATAACATTACGACGTTGACTAAGAAGTCGGGATAACTCTTTATCATGTTTTTGTTGTTCTTCAGCCTTTTTCAATTCTTCAAAATTCTCATCCGCGTATATGGGCGTACTGAAGAGGGTGTAAAAAAAGGGTCGACTGGATCACAGTAGTAACTATCTACTTTTTTGCATGAGCGAATTTCAAATTTTTGGGAGTTACTCATAATAAAGTTGAGATTTTGTTTGGTATTTGTAATAATAAAATGGTGGTATAAGTCGTATTTATTCATACTAGTAATCTCCAAATCATAGTCCAAAGGCAACCATTTCGTAGTCAGAGTTGTATTCATAGTCAAACTTTGAAATGACTACACATTAATGACAAGTCACTGTAGTAACCTGCAAATCGTAGTCAAACTTCGAAATGACAACACATAAATGAATGTTTGACATGATAAGTCACTGCAATAACCTGCAAATCATAGTTCAAATGCAACCATTTCGTAGTCAGATTTATTAACTCCTCTTATTATTATTATAAATACATGTTTAAGCTCTACGAAACGAACACCCATATCCTCTAAACGAAACAAACTTCCATATTCATAAATGTCGTCGAATGCATCATCTTCTTCGAATGAACTACTTGGTTCCAGTTCTGAATGAGCATGGACAACAAACGAGATGTTGGTTCCAACACGATGTTGGCTTAGTGTTAAGGAGGGTGTAACTTTACTGGCTCCCTCGCATTGCCTAGTAGGTGATGAATGGACCCGCATAATAGCTTTGTTCAACAATGAGATGGGAGAAGGACAAAACCGACAACAATAAGATATTGTCAATAAATGGATGGATGTAAAGGAAAAAGTCACATGGTTCAACCGAGTGTGTAATTATGCGAAAAATTCGAATTTTCGTTATGTAGAGAACAAACAGTTCTTGGAAGATGTTATAAATTTTTACATCTTGGAGCGTGAAGGCAGAGACTTTGAATATGAGGAAATTTGGAAGGTTGTTAAAAATAATCAGTATTTCAAGTAGACGGCTCTATTTTCGTTGAAAATAACCCTTGAAATTGTTGTAAGTTTAATGCTTTGTTTGGTAGTAATGTTTTAAGTGTAATGTTTCATGGAACTGTTGTTAGTTTAATGCGTTGTTGTTATTAATGTTTTAAGTTTAAGGTAGAGACTTTAAATATTTGTAATGTTTTAAGTTTAATGGTTCATGGAATTGTTGTTAGTAATGTATTGTAATTTATCGTTAAAACTAATGCAACGAGTATTTATAATTAACATTAAACAGAGGTGGTGCATCTAATACAGACGTAATACATGAAAATAACCTAGTACAAACATAGAAAGACATATTAAATAAACGGAACGTATTTCAAAATATTCCAACGGGCTTCAAACTGGAATTCTGACCCGTCACTTAACGATTTGTATTCCTCCTTAGCAGCTTCCAAGATGACCTCCTCAGTAGCATTTAAACGGGCCTCATCAATTTTGGTATAAAGATCGTTGAATAATAGAACTTCGGTTTTCATTTCATACCATTTCGCTAAGATACTAATTCGTCACGATGGGTTGCTGTAGTCATTCGATTTTCAGTGTTGAAGATATTAATTAAATGAGTCCAAAATATTGGATCGTTCAACTTGCTGGTCTCGTACACATGAATATATGCATGAGTAAGAACCAAATAATCCTCATTGCTTCATGGTATTGAAGTCATTTTTAGTGAAACAAAGAGAGTAAATTTTTAAAAATAATATATGAAAAACTAAAATATCGTTTAGTAAAATGCTTTTTTTTTAACTGAAAGTAGATTTATAGTAGTCTATACACAAAATCGCAGTCAAATTTTTTAATTTGTCTGCAATTTATAGTCCAACTTAACTGAAGAACGCAGTGTATGAACTGAGAACACAAGAGATGATTGTTCGATTTCACAAGTCATTGCATCGAATGACACCACAATACACTGCTGTTTACCGTATCCAACAGAAGAGATGACTGTTTAAGTTGACAAGCCCTTGAACTGGGAAAATAAAACTATTTCACTTGACAGCATAGTTTCAGTTACAATAAGGGGCCACTATAAATGATTGTTCATATCCATTTTAATTGTATCACATTACAATTTTACCTTGCAACTATGGACTCACCTGTTACACTTACATGGAGCAACGAAGAGGAGGTGGCTTTGGTTCAAGCTTGGATCGTAACTGTAGAGTAGGATTTTCCACCAGGTCCGCCAGAAGTTCGCGTTGGATCATTTTAATACCTTAATATTTATGACCTCATATATATATGACAAATATTGTTATTTTTTATCTTTAAATTTACAGGGACCAAAATGCGGGTTTATCAGTTGGGTTGATGAAAAGAAGGACCAATCTTCTATGTGTGATAACTAAGGTAGCTAAGTCTAATAAACACTTTCAATCAGAAAATAAGAAATTAAAGATAGCCTCGGTTTGTAGTTGGATGTTGTTTTTGGCAATTATTGTTTACAAATTGTAAGATTTTTAACTTTTTGATAAGTTTGAAGTTGTA
Organism: Lactuca serriola; assembly: GCF_051521515.1. NCBI lineage: Eukaryota > Viridiplantae > Streptophyta > Magnoliopsida > Asterales > Asteraceae > Lactuca > Lactuca serriola. Next base: position 244,946,472 of record NC_136415.1, on the reverse strand, counting down.
ACGCCAGTAACTTGGTATATTTGTTGTTATGTTTTAACTGTTGAAGTACTACATTATGTATGAAATAATTATTGCTTAATGCTAGATAATCAAATCCAACATTCAATTATATATATATATATATATATATATATATATATATATATATAATCCAACTACATAGGACCATTACAAGATCCCCAATAAAATTTTGTCATCCTTACACGAAACTCTAAAGCTGCATTTTTTGGTTAATAAGTTCACGTATTGGTTGGCCTGAAACTATTTGTTCCATAAATATACAAAACGAAAACACCACAATCTCCCGGCTCACTACTTTGTTGGGGAACATTTGTTTCAAAAATGAATTTCATATCCAATGGAATCGTTGGGATGTTCCTGTGTGCCCAGTAGTTTATCTTGTCTAAATGATCTGCCACCCGAGCAACAAATTTGCTAAACGTTCCATCAGACTCGAATTTTTGGTAAGTACTCCTACCGAGACTATCATAAATATGGACTTCCATTGAATCGAATCATACTTTCCCAAATAACCAGTGATTAGGAAATGAATGAATCGGCATTAGGACCTACATAGAGTTTAAAATAATTATTTTGTTTACATAACACGATACAAAAACAAAACGACAATAATGAAATTAATTTTTAAAATTAAATAGTAGTTTACCATATCCATATTCCACCAAGGAACCATGAAGTCGGGGTATGTAGCAATACAAGACATAAACACCCTCCAATCGAAACCATCCTCCAAGTAATGGCAAGCGAAAAAGTTAGGAGACATTATTGTATACCGGTCACTATCAAATCGTGTCTCCATCAACAATCTAATCCAAATCGTCAAATGCTGCAAAAGTTATGATACTTTTGTTATTAATTACTAAATAAAAAGCAATTACAATAATAAAATAAAAGATAGTTACCGCTTCATCCAACCATCCGTTGTGTGTATGCCCAAACAATGCACTCCAAAACTCTCTATCTAAATCCAAATTGTAGAAACGGTGCTCCACTTTATATGCATGAAATAAATAATTTTGTAACACAACCTCACCGCCTACTACATAAGGTTGTAGGTGCAAAACTGAGAAGTCATGAACAACAACGAATGTTGGAGGTGGAACGGGGGTTGTTGATTTGGCATCAACCTTCTTCTTTGGTCTTCGCTTTTGCTTTGGTGTCGTGTGTAACTAAATCAATATTGAAAAGTGTAAATCATTATGTTTCAAATAATTCACATAAAAGGCATAATTATAATATAAGCTTTCATATTAAATGAACACCTCGGTGTAAGGAGGACACCTATACTTTGATGGATTTCGAACCCTGGGTCTATCGGGTGTTATTTCATTGCCATCAAAAACATGATCATCAAAAGTTATGATACTTTTGTTATTAATTAATAAATAAAAAGCAATTACAATAATAAAATAAAAGATAGTTACCGCTTCCTCCAACCATCCGTTGTGTGCATGCCCAAACAATGCACTCCAAAACTCTTTATCTAAATCCAAATTGTAGAAACGATGCTCCACTTTATATTCATGAAATAAATAATTTTGTAACACAACCTCACTGCCTGCTACATAAGGTTGTAGGCGCAAAACCGAGAAGTCATGAACAACAATGAATGTTGGAAGAGGAACGGGGGTTGTTGATTTGGCATCAACCTTCTTCTTTGGTCTTCACTTTTGCTTTGGTATCGTGTGCAACTAAAACAATATTGAAAAGTGTAAATCATTATGTTTCAAATAATTCACACAAAAGGTATAATTATAATATAAGCTTTCAAATTAAATGAAAAATGTTTGAATGTATTAAGAAACAAAAAAATAATTGTAAGTATAGCAACCTGTTCAAGTTCATTATCATCAAAAGCGAACACATCATCATCGAATTTATTCGTACTACACCCCGGTTTGTCTATCCTCTGATCCAAGTCCCACATTAAAATTATTAATGAAAGCCGCCTTAACATTTAACAATTAAAATCGTATTTGTAATATATATAAGAACTTTGTCGTCTTCAATATCACCAAAAACATTTTCATTGGTTTTATTTTTATTCATCGGCTGATCTTCTACAACCCACATTTTCAGCTATAAAATATTAACACAAATTTACAAATATGTTAACAAATTATATAAAAAATGTAGGGTGTAACTAACCGTTTCACCAAAATTTGTTTGGAATACTGCAGGTTCCTCAAAACTGATGTTGTTCCATATGTTTTCATTATCCACTTTTTATACAAACAACTCAGTAGGTTCTCGGTTCATAAACACATGTTGCTCCAATGTATGTAGCCATTTCAACACCTCCTCTAAGCTTGGTTTCCCACTAGGTCCACCTCTACCGTGAGAGCGACCACTAGAAGATATACTAGACGAAGATTCGTCTCGCCTCCTAAAATGGTCTCGTACTGGGGAAGTAACTGAATTCCGTTCACCATATACATACTCATGAAATGACATATAATAAGAAGACGTCATCTCATCATCACTCGGTGACATGTTATTTCTTGGTCGTCGTCCCTCCTAAAATAATTTAACATATTAAAAATGCATATAAAAATGTAATAAATAATTTTTAAATATTAAAATAATATTTATAAACCTTTCTCATTTCAAAAATCTTGTTCACATCAACCCATTTCAATATTTTGGTACCACTCCATCGCTTCATCCGAGTTGTGTCTCGGTTTTTTCTTAACGCAAATCCACCAGCACGAACACCTGGAAGCATCTCATATACTCATATCTACAGTTTTCACAATTATAATAATAAAAATTAATATAAATAACATAGCAATAACATCTTATTTAAAATAATAATAAATTTGTATACCCTAAATGGCGCCGTAAATCCTAACATGGAGTATTTAAAAGTTTGACGACACTTCGGTAGTGAAAAATATCTATCTATCTTGTTCCACGTATCCTCAAGGTCGTCATAGGTTAACTCCCACATATAGCTACCCCAAGCAAAATTGCCAAAAAATATTAATTATAATATACATTAACATTAATAATATGAAACTTTCAAAGTAAATAAAAAATACCTGTTCCACAAATTCAAATTCTCAGCAAAAAAAAAAAAAAAAAAAAAAAAAAAAAAAACCTAGTCTTGCGGCACCCGGTCATTTATTTCTTTCACACAAAACGTATATGAGACAGTGTCTAATAACATCATCGTCAGTAGCTTCTAAGAAGGGATGATTTAAAATAAAACTTTTCAAGTCACAGATTTTCACCGAACTATTTGTATGCTTCGAAAATAGACGTTCATGCAATAAACATCTTTGTTTACTACTAACATTTTTTTTTGAGACTTTTTGCCAATCATTTTGGGATACACGCCAAAATTAAACCCGATTATCAAACAAAACTCTTCCGGGCCATAAACCATTTTCGTATCCCACACTCTAAAGTATAACCGTTTTATGTCATCTGGGGATAAAACGGTGACCGACTGTATCTGATGAAGAAACATTTTACGGAACAACAATCCGTCCCCTTGTAAATGAGGGACGTCTAACAAGTAACCAAACACAGTTTATCTAAAACTATCGCGTCGTGCACCATGTAGCACCTCCAGTACTTCCCAAATGTTACACCCTGATCCTTTTAAGTTGACAACAGCTTTAACATTTAAATTTTTATAATCATGCTGAAAAAAAAAACAAAAAGTTAGAAAACTAAACAGCTATTTCCTTTAAAAATATCCGGATATTAAATGGAATAAATAAATAATCCAACATTCAAATTACAAACGTAAACAAATGCATAAACCAACATTTAAACAATAATTCCTATATTCTTGCTGAAAACAAAAATATATTGTAACCATTTTTCAACATAAACTACAAGTAAAAAACAAGAACATATTGTAACCATTTTACTTAATGTACAACAACTCAATGCACATTTTACTCTGTCTATACTTGTACATTCATACAACCACTAACCAAAAACATATTGTAACCATTTTCCAACATAAAGGACAAGTAAACAAACAGCAAGTAAAAAACAAGAACATTCTGTAACTTTTTTACTAAATGTACAACAACCCAATATATATTTTATGCAGTCTATACTTGTACATTCATACAACCACTAACCAAATAGCATCAAAACTTCAAGGCTACTAATAAATAATATTCTACCTATGAAATACAACATAATTACCAAATAACACACAATATAGTTTCATTTTTTTTACAAAAAATAATAGAATAAATCATAAATAAATAAAAATATACACTAGAGAGAGAGAGAGTGAAAGATATATATATATATATATATATATATATATATAGAGAGAGAGAGAGAAAGTGTGTGTGTGAGAGAGAGAGAGAGTGAGAGAGTTTCTCCAACTTAGAAAGTGAAAAATGAAGAAAAATACGTGTTTATACTAAAACCATAATGAAATCGCATATGGAATACCAAAATCGTAGGTGGACCATTCCATCTGCAAACGTACAAGTGCCTAAAGCACAACTACGTTCACTGATGGAATTTCAAAATTGCAGATGACTTTATTCCATTTGCGATTTTAAGGGCTAAAATTGCAATTTTGGTTTTTTTGGTTATTTTTCACAAAGTAATTAGTGTATTTGGCTAAATTTATAATTTTCTCTTATAAAATTCCTAACTTATGACAACATTCATTTAGAATAAATTAACAGTTGTTCGATTTCACTTTTAAAAATAAATATATTTATCATTTAAAAAAATTTATAATTATATATGTTAAAATGACAAATAATTAAATATAAAAAATAATATAATTATTCAAAAATAACAATTGTTTATTTTTATATAATATAATACAATAGATAGGTGTTGCTAATGGCACATCTATAAAATTAAAGTCAATTTACTGACATAATTATTACCTACAAAGAAACATTATAACCGTAAAATAGATTATTAGTCCTTCACTTATATTTTCATTTTTGTTTTCCTCCCTTTAAATTTAAAAAAGTTAAAATTGATAAATAAGTTAATAAATCATCACATACCATTAACATCACATTTATGGTCATTTACGTATATATTATTTTTTGTTTTCATCCCTTTAATTAAAAAAAAGTTATTATTATTATTATTATTATTATTATAAATTTAAATATCCTTACTTTTTTATTGACAAAATTGCAAGAATGGTCCTTGTGGTATGTCAAAACTAGCACCTTTGGTCCAAAATGGGTTTGGCTTGCAAGGATGGTCTAATAGTTTCGTTTTGTTGCGAGTTTGGTCCAATTTCCTATGAACTTTTTTATAATGACAAATTTGCCCTTATATTTTAATGTTCCATTTTTATTTTATTATCAGTAATTAAAAATAAAACAAAAATTAAATACTCTCTCTCTCTCTCTCGCTCTCTCTCTCTCTCTCTCTCTCTCTCTCTCGCTCGCTCTCTATCCACCGTATTCCCCCCATATATATATTTTTTTCTTTTTAGCCAAGAACAGTTCATCTTCTTCATCCCTCCCCTGCCTATCTGATATGTCTTCTTCGACAAGTTCAAAGAAATCAGTTCAAAACAATTTCAAAATCAAACTTGTTGCAACCTCTCAGTGACCTATGTAAGAATACAATCGCCAGAAAACACATCTTTTCTCTTTCCTGGCCCACCCGCTTGACCCTCAACATCACCTAGTATATCTGGCCATCATCCATCGTACCTCGCCCATCACCTAAACCTGGTAACATCTCCGACGAATACCAACAACACCATCGCCTCCTAGTTGAAACCACTATACCTGGCTTTTCTCTCATTGTCGTTTAGAGCTACAATGCCAATGCTATCGTTGTTCTTCCATAAGAGTTATCTTCTATGCCTAAAATTGATACACACACCGATTCAGAGAAGAACAAGAGAGAGAGAGAGACATGATAGGCATTTGATTCAATAATTGGAAAGGACACAAAAATTTCTAGGTTGTAAAACGTAATCCCTTTCATCTGTAAACCGTAATCTCTTTAATATGTGATTGAGGGTATACGACGTCTGCGATTCAGGGAGAGGGATAAAAGAGGTGCAATTTACCTTCATCTTTATGTTTATTGAGTTGTTTGTGTGCTTGTGGGTTTGAGTTGGGCAATTCGTAGAAGAAATTGATTCCGATGGTGGTGATGGCAGTTCATCAGAAATCGATTTCTTAGTTCGTGAATATGATGTTCCTGTTCTTGAACTCAGGAACAACCGAGTGTTCTTGAGATTCATATGCATATATGAGTGTGTATGTGTTTAGTCTATTCGACTCCATACAATGAATTGAACAAAATTGATAAAAGTTAGGGTTCTTCATTTTACAAATCCACTACCAGATCTGTATTAATTTTGTTTGTAGAGAGAGAGAGAGAGAGAGAGAGAGAAAGAAAGAGAGAGAGGGGAGAGAGAGTATTTTATTTTTGTTTTATTTTTAATTGTTTTTTAATTACTGATAATAAAATAAGAATGGAAAATTAAAATATAAGGGCAAATCCGTCATTATAAAAAAGTTCATAGGAAATTGGACCAAACTCGCAACAAAACGAAACTATTGGACCATCCTTGCGAGCCAAACCCATTTTGGACCAAAGGTGCTAGTTTTGACATACCATAGGGACCATTCTTGCAATTTTGTCTTTTTTATTCCTAATATCTTCATATTTATTTTAAACTAGTTGTGAGACCCATGTATCACATGGGTTAATTTAAAAAACGTTAAATATGAATTTTTAAATAATTGAAAACTTTAAATTTATAAGAAAATAAGAAAACTAATGAATCATTACAATTGATATTTTTTAACTTTTATATTTAAACAATTAATTTAAACAAATAAACTATAGAAACTAATAAACTTTAATTTAAAATTTTTGAAATTAGAAGGTAAGTTAATTAATGAAATTGATATTCATTTATTATTATATTTATTGCGATTATTACATTAAAATATTATATGAAATTTAATAAAATAGAGACAACATATCTTCCTGCATTTCCTACCTATTTAAGATGATGACATATATGTAAATTTAATATCTCAATCAAATTTAAATTAAAGTGAATGACAATTGTCACCATCCTCCATAAAAAATAAAGAACTTTTTTGCCACATGGCATGCTCTCCTTCAATTTGACAAATGTCAATTTTTGGTAATTTTGAATTAATTTTTTTTCACAAGTGAATGCCCGCGCGTTGCGCAGAAGCATCTATATGGCTAAACTCTTTACAAATATATGTTTTTTTTAATATAATAATAATGTTGTTGTTAAATTTGATATAATAATTTGTATACTAAGTTGATATAATATACTGGTTATTTTGAATTATATGATAATATATACATCTATTAAAACCGCATAATCTCAATCTTTTGAATGACTTCTACCCGTGGGTTACTCATGAATAAAATTAAATATAATATATGGTTTAATGTTATTTATAGTAGTTGTTGTTGTTAATTAATTTTTTAAAATTTATTTGCTTAACGTTTTAATTTCTATCATTGTAATTATTTAAAACATCAAACATTTTTTTAAAGATAACAATATAATCATTTATATAAAGTTATTTTTAACTATTGTTATTGTTAGTTATTTTAAGCAACTTATTTGAAAACTTTTAACAATTATAAAAATATCTTTTGGAAATATTAGTTAAACTGATATTACAATTTAGTTTTTGCATCTCACACTAAAATTTATAATTTTTAACTATTTACAAAATATTTTTTGGGTTTGTTAAGTGGAACTGAAATTTATATTGAAGTCGACCCTATAATGTTATATTTAAATTAACAATTTAAGTATTTTGTCCAAACTGTTCAAAAGTTGTAGCTTTAAACTGATAATGGTTTACATACAACAACATATTAAATCTAATAAATTAAGTATAATATGTCAAAAATTAAGGACATAACTTTATAAGTAGAACTAAAAATATTATTTTAATATTAAATTTAGTTTATTTATGATTACACTTTAGGTTTGAAACTTATTTAACCTTGTTAACCAACTTATAATCATTATTAAAAAGACAGTAAAATTTATCACTTTTAACTATTTACAAAATATTCTTTAGATTGTTCAAGTTAAACTTAAGTTTATATTTAAGTTGATCCTGTAAGGTTATATTTAAATTAACAGTTTAAATATTTTATACAAATTGCTCAAAAGTTGTAGTTTTAAAATGATAATGGTTTGCATACAATAACATATTAGACCTAATAAATTAAATATAATATGTTAAAAGTTAAAAACATAACTTTATAAGTAAAAGAAAATATATTCTTTTAATATTGAAATTTAGTTTATATATGATTACACTTTAGGTTTTATATTTATTTAACCTTATTAACCAACTTATAATCATTATTATTAGAAAGAAATTGAAAAGTCATGAGAGTTTCAAATGAATGTGGTGAAGGGAAAAATGTTTCCTTTATAAGTATGTATAATGAAATGATATATATATATATATATATATATATATATTTATATATATATATATATATATATATATATATATATAAGTGTTGCAGAAGTCGTAAGGTGTTTCCAGTTTGGTCGAATAATGAGTAAAGAGTCATCGATCTAGGCAGAGAGTACTAGGGAGTATTCTGATTGAGTAAATTATAAATTTTTTTTTTTGAGAAATTATATATAACAAATGTCATAAGTTTATTAAAATTTATAACAAAATAGATGAATATCAATAAAAATTATAGTTTTTATTAATAAAATATCAAAATTGCCGAGTTTGACTATTTTGACCTAGTTTTTCCAAGTTGGACTGAGTTTCTCTAAGTTGGACCGATTTTCTTTGAGTTGGATCAATTTTCTTTGATTTGGACCTGAGTTTAAACGATTCCAATATTTGTGTCGAATTTTTAGAAAACCGCATCGTCGTCTTCGTTTCCATACATTTCCAAATACCACGTACCATACATACATAAACAAACATATAATGGGCTCCGCCTTTCATCGGGTCCCACCCGTTAAACATATAAGCACATAACACATGCAAGAATCACACAGACGTCTATCATCCTAACATAATAAAATATGGGCCGACATTGGTGCCTTTGACCCGCTAAACCTAGTGAGGAAACTCACCTCGCACTAAGGTTACATTAAAACGCACGTACGCCCCACGTACGTGCCCTGAGTCATGATCCCACCTCGCATTAGTACGCTAAGCGTACACACATGGTACGCCCAACGTACTAGCTTCTCAACTACTACGCTAAGCGTACCCTATGGTACGCCCCGCGTACTAATCATAAGGGCCAAAAGTGAAAAGCTTCAAAAAGAAATGGTTAAAATGGAACATACCAAATTCAAGTGTTACAGCTTAGTACCAGGGAGACCTAAACAATTGAATTCGGTGACAAGAGAGAGCAAAAGCTAAGGAGAGAACCCATAGCCTTTTTTTTGCCGACTACAGGTGATCGATTTGTTGGACTACAACCTGTCGATTTGCTGATAGGGAAGGAGAGGGTTGTACATGTGAAGGAAATGGTGATAGGTTGTTGGCATCGTCGTCTATGTAGAGAAGAGAAAGAGAGAGAATGGTTGAGATATTTTTGGTGGTAATATTTGCTTACCTAATTTAAAATATTGCATTAAAAAGGTAATTATATGATTATATGTTAATTGACTATTATTCTATTTATCTAGTTTTTTGAAACGATTGGTTGAGAATTAGTTAGACAGTGACACACTATTTGTTTGGTTACATATAATCATGGTTCTCTCTCTCTCTCTCTCTCTCTCTATATATATATATATATATATATATATATATATATATATATATATATATATTTGTGTGTATTTATATAAACTGATGATATAAATATATAATAAAATTTTTAAAAACATATAAAACGTAATTTGAAACTATAAATAAATGATATATGTAAATAATAAAAGTTAAAAGGTTAGATAATTAAAAGTATTTATATAAAACAACGTATGGGTGTAATTTGGAACATTTATGCAAATTAAAACGGTTATTCTGAAAATATTAAAGAATTACGTTGAAATCAAAATTGACCGTCAATCATTCTATTTTAATATGAAATAGAGGGTTACCCCCGCTCCGTCGGGGGCATAATTTCACTCTCATCTAGGTAAAAATAAACCAGAATCGGAGTGACACTACACAGAGAAAGATGCTTGGTTGGTTATTTCCTCAAATGTCCTTGTATCCACGTGTTCAATAAAAAAAATTGGCTCTGAAATTAAAAGGGTAAGAAACAAACAAACTCACTGAAATTGAACCTCAACTCCCATTTGAAGATTGTTGTTGGTAAATAAAGGTCAACAAATTTAAGGAATTTGAGACACCTCCGGAAATGGAGACATGATTGTGTTTTATCATCACCATATCAAATAAACTCATTATGTGATTCTTCCCTCGACCTATCAATATTTGTTGGCGTGTTAGTAAAAAGATCATATAAATAAGATCAAAGGGTAAAAAAGTAAAAGAACACCAATATGCACACAAGGTTTGCAGCTTCTACCATCGCCTATAATAGTTAAAGAAAAACTAATATTTTTTTAAATGGTTATAGATTATTATATAAAATTATTAATTTTTATAAAGTTATGGAGATGTTATTGTTACCTTTGTGAGTGTGGCAATGCAACTCATTCTTTGCATAAGATTTAGCACAGTTCTCTCGGCTGGCTAACACAATACAATATGCTCTTCCTAAAAATGATTAAAAATTAAAAATCAATATATCATCTTGGTAACAGCAAGAAATAGCAACCAACTATCCATTACTATAATCGGGTATATTTTTTTTATAAAGTAACATGCCTTAATATGAAAAAAGGTTAAAAGTACAGGTTGTAATAGGAACAAATGGAAGTAAGGTGACATACCAAAAAAATAAACAAAAATGTGTTGGGAAAATATGACTTAAAGAAGAAAGGTTAACAAATGGTCAAAACCTTAGATCCATGAGAGGTTTAGAGTACATCCATTTATTACCAGTAAGCTTTATTTTAGCCCACATGTACATCTACCCTGCACCTGGATTGCCAAAATGAAAATGAATCATAATTAAAATCAGCAGTAGAAGCAGAGCGTACATAACCAACAAATCGAAACACGCAGAACCAACAAATCGAAACATGTAGAGCTTTTCCTATAGGAAGTCAATAAAAAAAATCAATAACAAACTATATATGTTTTTTCTGCTTTATTAGTTTCAATCCGAGCTAGGTTCATGTCCACATGAATGTTACATTAGAATGTAGAAAAGAAATGAAGTGCTAATAACAATATTATGTTACAAATTGACTTTGGAAACGTATTTTGTTACTATGCTTATTTACACAGCATAGTTTTGTATTTACCAATGATATAACTTTTTCACTCACTCCTTGGTATTGAAGATATTTTACCCGTTTCCTAAATATGTGATCCAAACCTGACAACAAAAAAGAAAAAAAAAATCATCAATATCATTAATAAGTTAGATTAAAGTAAGGTCATATTTGATCAAATTAACCTAAAAGCCCCAAATGATTGAAGTAGTAGGCTAGTAAGCCTATAATAACACAAACATGCAAACACATCTAAATTAATGGTTTTGTAACAAATATAATAATAATGTTTGTCCTTCTTCCAAGAGAATTTTTTTGGGAGAAAAACTGAAAATATCAGTATACTTAGGGACTAAAAATGTGAAGTACACTAAAAAAGAGCAAACCGGTTCGAGATATATTAAGGTCTGGAACACCTTCTATTTTGCCTATAATGTTGCACCCTAAAACAAATAATAATCATAAGTATTTACATATGCATAACACTAATAGAATTTGGCAATAAATCGAACATTTTAGTATACAAATTTCACAAAATTGAGGTAAAAGTTGTTGAGTGTTCTTACTTTGTAATTTTCTTTGACATCAAATGGTTGTAGGAAATATTTATCTATGTCTTTCTTTCTGTATATCTCACTTACACTAGGACTTTTTTTTTAAAAAAAAAAAGCCAAAAAAGGAGCGAAAATTTCCAATAAAAGAACAAAATTAATTTATCAACTATGCATGGAAAGTTGAGGAATCCACAATCAACTTGCAAATGCTAATTTCAGAAGCATGTTTAGGACCAATAGTCAATCCACATCCCATATCATTTGTTACCATAAAATCCTACATATAAAATCATATAAATCCTTTTTATTAGAAAATTAAAAATAAAGAAGATTAATCATTGTAAATTTACAAAATATTGTCTGACGTGAGTTGGAAGGCTATAGGTTTTAACAACTTCTTTAAAAAGAAAAGTTGTAATTCCGCTTGTGTTGGTTTGCATAGTTCTTTATCAGAAGGCGTTTGTTCAATTCTGAGTAATGGTTTTTTTAGTGTTTTTCCATGAAATTCGGGTGAATTCCATGGCCTATGTATGCTGAAACTGTAATAAAATAAACAAAAAATTTAATATATACAAATTAGTTTTGACACAAAAGCTTTAAAATTTATGCAAACCAAGAATTCGTTGACGAATTGCATGCTGAAAAACACCCTGTCTAACATATTTATTACCCAAACAATCAATTATCGCCTCATAGCATCAACATAAGATGAATATGAGACTATGTGTTTTAGCGTATATGATTGGCACTAAAAGTCAAAGAGCATTGCACAAGCAATCAATTTTTCTTACTATGACAAAAATATGAACCTAAAAAACAACATAAAAGCCAAAACGTTGCAAAAAAAAACTTTTAAATGACCAGGCGCATAATGGTCAATAAACGACTTTCACTACCATATAATTACTTTTTTTTTGTACTAAAGCTCATCTCTAATTTCGTCAATTTACTTAAAAAATACTTCTTACCTGCTGAAACAGGTGCAACTCAAATGTTCATCTTAAATAGCTGCAAAAAGAAGGCAAATAATGTATGAAGTATAAACATAAAAACATCTATTCATCTGATGCATACAAAAAACTCATGTTTTCCATCTTTTCCTTAACATCAAAACGAAAAAAAGGAAAAAAATGCAATATTTAGAAATGATAAATATCAGGAAAAAAAGAGAAGGAAAAACTAATGTTTTACCTGCATAAGAATGTATGTGGAAGCATCGTTCACATACACCTATAACCAAGAATGTAGAGTCATCTGTCTGGATAAGCATATCCAAGAATTCACCCACTTAAATTTTTCACAGGGTAGAAACAAATATAAGTTTAATGTAAAAGAAGAGATAGATAATACAGTTTACCAAGTAGAAACACAATGTTGACCAAATTTTTCATTGAGGAGTTTTGTCAAGCAGTTGGTGTTCAAAAATTAAAAAGAAAAAAGAAGAAAATCAATAAGATTTAAAAACACTAAAAACTGTGAAATTGACAAATAAATGGTGGAATCAACCTACTCCTACACTCCTCCATGTCTTCCCTCGCCTTCCGTCTCCCCTAAAACCAAATTACCTGATGGCAGTTGTGTTGGATGGTCATCCGTTGCAGCAACAACCGTTGGCGATAAGAGCGCGCAAGACCCACACTTCATATAAGTTGATGCAATTGTTGACTGAGATAACACCCTGTTCCTGCCTTGACTGAGTTCTTCGTTTTGGTATTGAAGTGAAAGAAGATTGAGATCGATGTTCAATATGAACAATCCATTGGGTTATCCTACAAAAGTGAAAGAAGGTGGTGGCTTGAATTCCTGAAGAAGTGGTTGCAAGTCAAACTGTTACGCCTGAAGCCGATGGAGAAAAAGGAAGAAGCGAGAAGCTGTGGAAGTGAGCGATTAGAAAGACTGAAGAGGAGGAGGCGATGGATTGGTGACCGGGTGGAGGTTAACTTACCTATGATGGAGTTAGCTTAAAGTAACGTCGGTGGAGCAAACCACTGTGTGACAACCCGAAATTTCTATTCTGTACAACATTTCAATTCAATAGAAGTCAGAACAGTTTCTACTATCTTTCAAACTTTTTGGAATAAGTTTGAGTCTTTTTAAGTTAGTACTTCGGGAGATATCAGGAGAGAGGATACCCTAGGGTTTATTGTGAAACAATAAAGTTCCAAAAACTCCAAGAGTTTGGAGTTTACGGCCCAAATGGTATTTGGACCGTAAACCCTAATGACTATATATATGACACTTAGCCATTTTCACACTTTTTCACTATTTCAAGTTAGAACTCAAATCCTCTCAAGTAGCATCCGACTTTTCCTCCTTGATCTTCAACTTGTAAGCGTTTGTAGCCCTTTTAAGTTGATACATTACTTAATCTAGTGATTTAACACACTTCCATCCATGAAATCATTCCAAAAGGTTAGATCTTCAAGTTTCACCAAGAACACCAAGAACACACACTAGTGTTCTTGGACTTTTAGCACCTTTTCAAGCCTCTATCTTGTAAGTAATTCTATCCTAGAGTATCTTAAGGCTTGTTACACTTCCATATATCAAGAAATCACCCAATAATCACCAAGATCAAGGTGTTTATGGTCCAAGATGTTCTTGAACCGTAAACCTTAAAAGGGTGCCAAAGTGTGCCCTAGTCCCTTCTAAGCCTTGGAAAATAGCATAGATCCTTTCCTTGATGAGCTTAGCACTTGAAAACATCCAAAGACCATAAACCATAGGGGTTTACGACCGTAAACCCAAAGGAAAATGGTCTAAGGACCGTAAACTCCATTTAGGAGTGAAATGGTGCCCTAATCCCTTCCATAGGCTTATACTTCAAGTGGAAATGCTTCTAAGGACTTGTAGAGCTTCAAAACAACACATGGTCAAAGAAGCATGAGTTTACGACCATAAACTCATGAGTTTACGACCGTAAACTCAATGGGTTATGGTCACAAAAACCGTAAACTCATATAAGGGGTTCCCTTGAACCCTAAACTCAATAGCAATGTCCTACCACACTTAGATGCAATCCTTAGGACTTATAACACTTATACAAGGTGTTTAGCATGTCCTAGGATGTCTTAACTTTGTTAATTAGTTGTTTAAAGACTAATTGGATATATATATATATATATATATATGTGTGTGTGTGTGTGTGTGTCATTATATGTTAACTAGGATCCTTGTGTGTGTTCAAGACTTCACTTGACACCTAGCAATCCTGTTTCATCAGTTCATCCATACCACTCACTACAGGTGAGTTCATACCCCCTTAATCAATATTTTAAATGTTTTTAAATGCTTTTATGGGGGGGGGGGATACAAGTTCATCAATTATAGTTGTTATATCAATCACATGTGATTAATAACTACCAGTCTAGTGGATTTCTTACTTTTCAAACTTTGTTACAATTGTGTTTCAAACAAAGGTTTCCTTACACTTTAAACTGTTCTTATCAAACAAACTGTTTTCAAATCGTTTTACAAACTAACATCAAGTCATCCTTTCTTAGTTACTAAACTTTTTAATGGTTTTACAAAACTTCTTTTATGCTTTTATATTGTGAAATGCATGCCTATGTATGTATAGTTATATAAGTAATGTTTAAAGGACTTAGGAAGGCTAGCTCGCTTTATCTCCTTTTCCTCGTTGGGATGTGGCTTTAGGGCATCGGCTATCCGTCCGAAGGTCGTCTAAACATTAGTTATATATTATGTATACATATATAGACATAAAAGTTCTATCAGTCAATTGAATACCCTTGGGTAGCAAGGGTATACATTCATGTTCATACGTACATGTCATATTACTAGTAAACTACAATAGGCATAGTTTAGGAAGTTACTAATACTATTACTAGAACAAAGAATCATACAATGAGTCAGTTCATTCATGAGTCAATACTTGCTAGATAGAGAGAACACACAATACATCTAGTACACACAGTACATTTCAATACTTGCTAGATAGAGAGAACACACAATACAGCTAGTACACAATACATTTCAATACTTGCTATATAGAGAGAGAACACACAATACGGCTAGTACACGCAGAACATTACAATACATACAGGCTAGACAGAGGGCGAACATACAATACAGCTAGCACATTCATTACATATACATTATTACATTTACGTGAGCCACTAAACGGGGCATGGCACTATCTGCCATGACTGTCTTTGTATCCAGAATCTCCTTAATTGGGGAGCGTATGAGTTTGCGTATAGATCTATACTGGATTGACTATCCTACACCTTGCTGCTCGCTACAGTGGGACTTGCAAGTCTACGGGTGCCAAATGTCATTTCTTACGGTGTCTTACATCTTCGTTTTACTAGAGTCGGTAGCAAGATACAGGCCGATCACATGTTACTTTAAATTACAATTGGTTTAAAGTAGTTAGTACATCAGTAATTACATAATACGACACTACCGTACTATAACATTTTTCCCATTACATTCACTTCATGAACGTTCACACGATGCACGATAATGTAAAAACTATACTTTTGGGTAATGATAGTCGTATTTGGGAAAATACACACTCTTACAAGAGACACACACAGATACTAGATGCCTTGGTAGAAGGCTACTTTTAGTAGGAAACATAGGGTTTTCTAGGAGGTTCAAAACTTTTACATACCTTTACTTCACATACTTACAAATACTTTCTTACAAATACAGACACTAAAATACTTATGATCTCACCAGCTTTAAAGTTGATACTCTCTTTCAAAATAACTTGTATCCTCAGGTCACTAGTAGACAGGTACCGGTGCAAGGTTTAGAGAAGATGGAGCTCGTTCAAGACTCATCTTTCATTTTGATTTATATTTTGGTGTCTATATAACTTGACAGAACACACTTGTATGAAAATATATTACTAACGCAATGGATGATGTTGTTGCTTGTTTACTACTTTGCCTTGTTGTGATACTGAACATGACGTCCTCCGCCCCAGAATGTTTCCGCCGTTCATGGTTTTGGGGTGTGACACATTGGGACTGTGGCGATACTATCTCGCTTCTTCTTGCCTCCCTCTCGATCTCTTCAATCTCTATATGTTACTATTCATCGAGGGTAGATGGGCGGTTGCTTCTGATCGAAGTCAAGAAAGGGATAGATAGAACGGTGGTGATCGGAGGCCTGGACTGGTGAAAGAAACAACATGTAGGTAGGAGAATGACCGGTGGAGAGCGTATGAGCATCTGATCGAGGCAGTGAGAAAAAAAACAAATACATGAGATAAGGCGGTGGAGAACAATCGGTAGGGTGCTTATCAAAAGGTTCGAGAAGCATCTCAATGTCTGTCGGTGATGGAAGTAAACAGTAAGGGATCATAGATTCAAAGGCAGGAGAATGTAAATCGGACAAACTATTGTGGCAAAATAGCTATAGATTTACTGTAGCTAAGCCAAGAGAAATTTAATATATATATATATATATATATATATATATATATATATAATGAAAGTCAACAAAAAAAGGTTATAATTATATGCATAGGGTGTATTTAAAATCCCCTTACAATAGATGTATAAAACA
Source organism: Lactuca serriola (assembly GCF_051521515.1). Lineage (NCBI taxonomy): Eukaryota > Viridiplantae > Streptophyta > Magnoliopsida > Asterales > Asteraceae > Lactuca > Lactuca serriola. Next base: position 244,929,036 of record NC_136415.1, on the reverse strand, counting down.
TTTTTATTAGATGTTTTAATTATTGAAAAATAAGAATTTATCCATCGTGAATTGTAAATAAATAATAAAGATCTTTAGATAATATATACAATAATGCAATTAGTTATAAATATGGTAAATTACACCAATCGTCCCTTGTACATATGTCAAAACACACATTTAGTCTTTATTTTCAAAAATTAATTCTGGTCGCCGTTGTCTTAGTTTTTTGTTGCACATTTAGTCCCTCCGCATATAAAAAGACTAATTTGCCCTTATTTATTTATTTGTTATTTATTACTCATTTATTGATTTCTTTATTATAAAAAATAATTATTACTGCATTCAAAAAAGAAATGGGCCAATACATTTGATAACTCGTCTCAACCACCTCCGACCACAATCACTTCTGCCCACTAACGACGTCCGTCCACCAACGACCTATGGCCACATGTGACCTCGGACCACTAACTACCTCAGGTAAACACCACCATTCATTTCGAAAATAAAAAAGAAACCTGAATATAAACCCTAAAATCAAGTTCGTCTTCATCTCCATAGTCCAGACAACAACCACAGATGGATAAACAACACCAATATAGGAGCAAAGGTGCAGTGGAGGATTGAAACAACCCCTAAGTCGTCGTCACCAACTAAAGGTTCGAAACCAAAACCCTATATCGTCGTCAGAGTAAGGGTTACCACTTACTAGAGATTTAAGGAGATCAGAGAAGAATCGATGGAGGCACATTGGTGAAGAAGGATGAGACGAAGGTGTAGATTCGGTTGAGGAGCTTAGATTCCAACTATGGAGACAGTGGCATATTGGAGGCTGGATGTACCTCTTGCGGTGACAACTTCACCAAATTTGTGACTGCAACAGTGACTTCGATTCTAAGGAGCATACATGTGCGACCTAGGTTTTTGTTGTCATAAATGTAGGTTTCAACCTCAGGAATGAAGGAAACATTCAATGATCTCATGAGCTTCTTGTTTCTAACTTTAGATGAACCTCTGGTGGCTTGATTTTGACATCATAGGGGAGGTGGTAATTGCCAGAGTTTAGGAGGTGATGATCGTGTGTGGTGTTCTTCAGGTTTAGAGAGAACATCGATGGGTGGGTGAGGGGTGGTAGAAGTGGGACCATTTTTTTAAAATTAAAAATAATAATAAATATTGTTAGATTAATTAAAAAAATAAATAGACAAGGGCATTATGGTCTTTTTAAATCTAGAACGGACTACAATAGCAACAAATTCGTCTTTTTGGGATGAAGCATGCAAGTAAAAAACAAACAAGGGATAGTCCAAGTTAATTTTTTAAAATAAGGACCAAACATGCTTTTTGACATTTATACGAGGGATGATTGGTGTAATTTACTCTTATAAATATTATATTATAACAAAAAACTATCATTAAATGAATAAAATAAGTACATAAGATGGAAGGTGTAGTGTCTCACCCTACTGGAAAGTTGTTGTATAGTCTCACCCCCATGTATAGTAAGTGTTGTAGCTTAAATCTTTAGATGCAACATATCTTTATTGGGATAATGTTACTGTAGTACAATGAAGTTATGAGTTTGGTCCGATTTGACAATTTATGTATTTTTTTTTTGTGCACCTGGTCTTCTAATTTTTACTGTTGATGTCAATTGAGCTATTATCGTTAGTTTTTAACCATTTCTCCGTTAACTAGTTATCTAAATTAGATGAATGGTCCCTACGATTTAAATTTCTTTCGTAGTTGGTCCCTTACCGACTATGGTTTAAATAACACGACCAAAACTTCCAAATTTATGAAACTCTAGGGACCGAACTGTAATTTTTTTTATCTTCTTCCCCATTAAATCGCCTTCTATATTGCACGAATTCTATTTTCTCGGTCACCTTCCGGACGCAAGTGTAAATTTCCTATGGTTCAATCCACTAACAAGCATTATAGACAATACTTGTGAAATTTCTTTTACATCATTAATGAAAGCATAAGCAGAAACTAAAGAATTCCAAGAGACAATATCTCGATTATCCATTGATTCAAACAAGCTCTTAGCATTAACGACACTTCCATATTTACCATATAAACTTAGGAAACAATTGGCTATAGGAAAATCACAATCAAACACGTATTAGATTGTAGAAACACGAAGAGACTGGATGTGGGTATATTATGAAACACCTAAAACATGGCTAATATGGTGACTAAACTTAGCTTAATTCCTGATCGAGCATAACACTCGATAATGAAAGTCCAGGGAACAAAATTTCTCTCAAGCATATTATTGAACACTTTGTTGGCAACATCGGTGTACCCAAATTTTGTGTAGTGGTTAATCAAGGAAGCATCATATGAGTACCCATCATTAATGGAATGTTGGTGGAAAGAAAGGCCATGTTAGAAGAGGTGTTCAACATGCTTCAGTTCTTGGCTTGGTAATATGACATTCTATTGTTATCGATGAAGAATTGTCAAATTCTAGAATATTCGGTGCTTTGAATGAAGATTTGGTAGATAGGCAAGAAAAGGTTTGAAAATTCTCAATGGCTGCTTTGGGTGAACCAGCTCAGATGTTATCAATAACCTCTAATACATATTCCGAGAGCTCAAAAAACAAGAAACTATCCAAATCACTGTTAGATCAACCATAGTGCGATTAGTCTGTTTTACCCCTCCCACCAAAAACTCACATTCAAAGAAATCGTCGGGGCCATCTCAAAATGAGTCACCTTCAAAGAAATCGCCGATCCTTGGTGGAAATCTATTCCCTAACATCGGTCGTCACCTTCTCTCACTGGTGGAGGACAAGAATTTAGTCTTAAATCTTATTTCGTTGATTGAACATGTATAACAACCCAAAATCCAAGACCAAAAATTTCATTTTTAATTTAATAGTTCATAAAACAAATTATTGAAAAGATCATGAAGTTATCGCATATCATAAAAACCCATAAGTCATATGTCTCAAAACAAGTCATAATACAATAATTTCAGAGTACAAATCCCAAGAACGTCATAGTGCGGAAAATCATGGTGTGATGCGTTGCTATCGTACGGGTTCTTTTCCTTTCGAAAAAGAAGGACCTGAAACAAAAACTGAAAACTGTAAGTACAAAGGTTAGTGAGTTCCCCCATCATACCACATACCATACAATAAACATATTGTCTAACATGCCCGGGTACTGGCCTACCCCTTTGCTCTCTTTCAACCGGTAACTTTCCTAGCATATCAGGGTGCTAGCCTACCCCTTCAGTCTCTTTCAACCTGTAACTTGCCAAGCATATTAGGTTGTTGGCCTACCCCCTTCGGTCCTTTCGACCGGTACCTTGTCTAACATATCAGGGTGCTGGCCTACCCCTTCGGTCCTTTCGATCGGTACCGGGGACTATTTCACCCCTACTTCTACCATGTAATCTCCCACTACTTAAAACTATAAGTCACATATTGCCTAGCATATCAGGGTTCTGGCCTACCCCTTCGGTCCTTTCGACCAGTACTAGGGCCTATCCTACCCCTCCCACTACTTTAACATAATATCATAGCATTCTAGCACATAAAGCATTACAGATAGTGGCATACCAGATAATTATCACAGAGACAATCATCTCTACTATAACACTTACTAGTGGGCCAACATTGGTGCCTTCGATCCACTTCTACTGGAAGGTAACTCACCTCGTAAAGCTGAATGTCGAATATCGCGGAAAGGAATCTCTAACAGCTGCTCCGATGACTCCCTGACTATCATTATCATAAAACCACTTAGTCAATATCCATAATACTTCTTAGGGTAAAATGACCATCTTACCCCTTGGTCTAATTTGGACCATACCCAAGGCCCAATTTCCATCTTATCTTTCCCTTCCCACTAATGGCCCACTAAAAGCCCACTAATGGACTAATTTTCTAAATTACGCCCAACCCCTCACATGGGCCTTATCATCAGCCCAATAAATCCTTAGCCCAAAATAAATAATTTCGAGCGGCCCAATATGCCCCAAAAGGCTCAATACTTTAAGTCTTAGTTCTAGGCCCAGAAACTCTACTCCATAGTATGCCATGGGGCCCAACTATCCAGGCCCAAACTTTTAAGGCTCAAAAACCCAAGTTCACCACTCTACATGTGTACGCATGACGTACCTGGCATGTACGCCTAACGTACGTTGGCCTTAACCAAAAGCGGGAATTTGACCCAATACGCTCAGCGTACTGATTAGCTTCCTTGGGGCTCTATTTGTGACTTAACCCATTAAGTCCTCACATCCAGAATGTAGATCCAGTTCCTTTAAGACATCATATTCCATAAAGTCACAAACTTTATGTGCTTGCATCCATGATTGGGGGTCAAAAGATGTTTTTGGTCCTTAAACAAACTTTATGACCACCAAACACTTGCATGGTTGTGGCTTAACCAACAAGGTCCGATTTTTATGACTCTAAGTGCTTCTACGAGCTAAAATGGACAAATCTTATGGTTTGAAACTATCAAGATACAAGAAACCTCAACAATGGAGTCGAAAAGTGACATAAAACACTACAAAATCAAATGTAAGCATGCAATGATCAAGTTTCAAGCTTGATACCTCAAATGAGTCAGAAATGTTGCTAATCTCCTGGATCTACAAGCTCCCTTTGAATTCTTGCTCCTTCTTGCTCCTTCTTTCTCTTCCAAAACACCAAAACAACACTAAAATGCTCTCAAGTGGCTACCAAATCACAAGAAAACACAAATATGGGTTAGGGTTTTCGTGGTGTTGTCTAAGGGTGAGAGAGAGGCTGGACTAAGGGCATAAGGTCCTTTATATAGGGATCAAACCATAAAATTTAGGGTTTTAGAATTTGCATGCGTACGATGCGCGTACTCTTTAGTACGTTGGGCGTACGTGCATGGCAAGCACGTCTTCGTCTCATGAGTACGCTGAGCATACTAGGCATAGTATGCCCCACATACAATACTTCTCAGACCAATCATAAGGATCCAATGGTTCAAGCCCAAACCAATTCTATTCATTAAGCTAATAATAATATAATTAGTACCTTATTAACCCCGAATGTTACAATATGAAGGATAGGTTTTGAAAAGGAACACCCTAGTCTTTGTGACGTTGCTTTGTAAGAACCGGAAGTGGTGCTTAGGATAATTTTGTCGAACAGTAAATTAGTGTGATCGTGGATAGGCTGGTGGTGAAGGAGAATGTAACAACCCAAAAATCAAGGGTAAAAATTGTTGGATTAGTGTCTAAGTCCATAACTATTTTGGTATGTACTTGACCCGATGCATGGTCCTTTTGGGTTGCCTTCACCAAAGCAACTTGATTGGAGAAATGAATAAAGAGAGAGAGGATAATATGATTTATTAATATGTTATAAGAATAATATATTAAAGGAGAAATCATATTTGTTTAATTAATATTGGTCAATAATTAATTGAGAATTAATTTTGTAATCAAGTGTAATTAATTAAACTAGAGGGGCTGATTTGTAATTATGTGATAGTTACAAAATAAGGTAAGAATTATCTTATAAGTATGGTGGACGAATTTAAGGTTGGAAAGCCTTAGAATTCGAGTATGATAAGGATTCAAGGATTATCTTATTGGTTGCTTAATGGATAATCAACTAGATAAGGATAATGACTGAAACCCTATCTCTACACCTATATATACAACCCCAAGGTCATGAATTCGTGGAACCCTTCCCAAGAAGTCCCAAATACGAATTCTAACCTCTCTCCTCTTTCTATATACCTTCTCCACTTGCTTATGGTGTTTGTAAGCCATTAGAGGAGTGACACTTGTGACTCTTTGCTTTCCAAGGTCAATTCAAGGAGGAATTGGATTGTTGTTGCTATATAACAATCAAGGTATGTTCTTAAACCTATTTACATGTGAATTCTGATTTCCATATGCTAGTATTAGGGTTCAAAGTCTTGGATTCAAAGTATGTACAATAGAGAAACCTAGATCCGAGCTTTAGGGTTTGTATGAGCACATAGGATGTCTTATGCACAAAACCCATCAAAAATTTCATTTTTATTATAGTTAAACACAAATATCATTTAATCCAAACATTCCAAAAATTTGCCAATTAAAAAACATTTATCAGAGTTCATCCCAAAATCACATATTGTGGAAAACGCGGGTGTGCGTTGCGATCAAGTCGGGACCTTCCTTTCCATATCGATGATACCTGAAACCATAAACAAAACTATAAGCATGAAGCATAGCGAGTTACCCAGAGCATACCCAATATAATCACATAACCATATTAATTGCGTAAGCCATACATATCAACATATAAGGATGCCATGGAAACCCTCCAAGGTCTTACACACATAATCACATAAACTGTATCAATTACACAAATAATGCATATAAACATATAGGGATGCCCTTGCAACCCTCCAGGGTCTTACTCCAGGTGCCATGGGAACCCCCACATGGTGTTAGCCCAATGCCATATAAATCATACATACAAACATATAAGGATGCCTTAGAAACCCTCCAAGGTCTTACTCTGGGTGCCATGGGAACCACCACATGGTCTTAGCCCAATGCCTCGGGAACCCCTCGAGGTCTTGATTAAGGATTACATGGAAACCCTCCAAGGTCTTGATGGGTTTGAGCAAAAAGAACATCCTATGTGCTCATGCAAACCCTAATGCTTGGATCTAGGTTTCTCTATTGTAAATGTAATTCATGCAAGACTTACAAACCCTAGATTGAGCATATATATTTCGAAATTAACATAATAATATAGATCTAGATGATTACCTCTTCAATAATGGCTTGAATCTTCTTGTCTTGGAGCTTAGAGTCACAAGTGTCACTCCTCTAATGCCTTATAAACACCACAAGCAAGAGGATGCTAATTGAGAGAGAGGGGAGAGGCATAACTTCGGCTATGAAGACTCTTAGGGTTTCAAGTGGTCGAAAATTGGATGCCCTAGGGTATTATTTATACCGGTGCCGCTAGGGTTTCAGTCAAAACCTTAATGGACAGCTTAGGCCTTAAGCAATCCATGAAAGCTTCTAGAATAGGGTCCTTACGTGACAACCCGAAATTTTTATCTTGTACAAACCCTACATTTCAATCAAGTCAAACTTGATTCTGCTAACTTTTAGCATTGTTTAGAGTTTGTTTGAGTGGTCAAAAGCCTAGTACTTTCAAGAGCTAATTATAGGAAGTATATTCTAGAGTTCATTGTGCAACATTCAAGTCTCAAACCTCCAAGAATTAGAGTTGACGGCAATAAAATGGAGTTTACGGCCGTAAACTCTATGGTATATATATATGACACTTAGTCATGTTTAGTCACTTTTACCATTTTAAGCCAAAGAACTCATTCTCTCTCAAGTATCATCCGATTTTTCACTAAGATCTTCAAGATTGTAAGTGTTTCTTCCCTTGATTAGTTGATATCCTTCAATATCCTTTGATTGTACAAGATTTCATCCATGAAATCTCTTCATTTTGATAGATCTTCAAGTGTTCTTCATTTCACCAATAACACCAAGAACAGACACTAGTGTTCTTGGACCTTAAACTCCCTTACAAGCTTCTTATAAGTAAGACTACTCTTAGCTTGTTATATGTATTAATCACTTGTTAAACACTTAGAAAACATCAAGAAAATCAAGAACATAAGGTGTTTACGGCCAAGGCAATCACCTTGGGCCCTAAACCCTATTTTATGTTGCATTTGTGCCACCACTCCTTCCTGAGGCTTAGACTTGAGTCTAGAACACTTCCAAGATGAGTATAGGACCTTAAACATACAAATGGTACAAGATACCATGAGTTTACGGCCGTAAACTCATTTGGATGTAAACCCATGGGCCATAAACTCATGGGGGTTTACGCTTGGACCGTAAACTCATGGGGGTTTACACTTGGACCGTAAACTCCAAAGTGAGGCGCTACAACCCTTAGATGCAACCCTTTGTACTTCTCGCACTTGAATCAATGTGTTTTCCATGTCCTAGGGTTTCATTACTTGCTTAATTAGTTGCTTAACCACTAATTAGATACATATATGTGTAATTATATGTTAAATAGGATACGTGTGTGTGTTCAAGTCTTCACTTGGCACTTAGCATCCTATACAACAATTTCATCCAAACCAGTCATTGCAGGTGAGTTCATACCCCTTAATCTACCTTTGAAATGGTTTTAAATGCTTTTAGGGAGGGGGGGAGGGAATACAAGTTGAAACATTATAGTTATTATATCAATCATATGTGATTAATAACTACCAAACAAAGGATTTGCTATACCTTTAGTTGTTTTATCAATCAAACTACTTCAAATTGATTATCAAACTTTTTTACATGTTAAACTCTTTATCAAACTTGTTCTTACATGACAACCCTTTTCCATTAACTCTTTGACACTCATATATTGTCAAAACCATGTCTAATGCATATATAGTTATACAAGTAAGGTTTGAAGGACTTACGGACTGATAACACACTTTACTTCATGTTCCTTGTTTGGTTGTGGAGTTAGAGTACCCTGTTGTTTGTCCGAGTGTCGTTTGATCCTTAGTTATATATTATGTGTATATGTATAACACATAAAAGCTTTTATCTCAATTCAATACATTCAGTTATACAAACAACTCTACTAGTAAACTATAATAGGTATAGTTTAGGAAGATACTACTCAGTACTTCTAGTACAATGAAGCATACCAAGAGTCACTTCATACATGAGTCAATACATACTATATGAGAAATAGAACATACTATATGAGAAACAAAACATACAATCTGAGAAACCAAGAGAATATACTACGTACTAGACAGAGAGAACATACAATACTCTAGTACATACATTACATATGCAAGTATACAATAACATAAATGTGAACCATTGTTTGGGGCATGGCATCACTGTCATGGCTTGATTTGTATCCCAAGTCTCCTGGAGGGAGAACGTGAATTTGTGTATAGATCTATACTGGATTGGCTATCCTACATCTTGTTCTTCCCTATAGTGGGACTTGCAAGTCTACAGGTGCCAATTGTCATTTCTTCCGACGTCTATTATCATTGTGTTATTAGTCGAAAGTATGGTGCAACCATTTCACATTATACCTTAAATGACAATTGGTTTAAGGTAGTAGTACAACAGTGGTTACTATAATACAGCACTACAGTACTTTACTATTTCCCCATTCCATTCACATTATGATCTTCTCACATAAAGGATAAAGTAAAAACTATATTTTTGATTAATGATAGTCACACTTGGGATATTACACACTCTTACAAGAAAAAAACATACAGAACATTTTGATGCCTTGGTAGAAGGCTACGCTTAGTAGAAAATATAGGATTTTCTAGGAAATACAAACATTTACAAACTTATACATCCAATACTTACCAACATTTTCATACAAACAATGACACTAAAATGCTTATGAACTCACTAGATTTAAAGCTGATCAACTCTTTCAAAATAACTTTTATTCTCAGGTCATCGGTAGATTGGTACCGATGCCAGGTTTTGAGAAGATGGAGCTCGTTCAAGACTCATCTCTTATTTTGATTTACATTTTTGGTGTCTTATAAACTTCACAGAACACACTTATATTAAAATTATATTATTAATGCAATTGATGATGTTGTTGCTTGTTTACTACTATGCTTTTTTGTGATACTGTACGTGATGTCCTCCACCCCCGAACGTCTCTGCCATCTGGTTTTGGGGTGTGACGGATTGGTATCAGAGAATTGTTTATAGTGAATTGAGTATATCAACCCATAAAAGATATACAAACTATAAAGACAATGGGATTAAAATACTCTGATCAAGAGTTTATACTTTTAAATACTAAAATATTTAACCATGTATACATACCTGCATTCATACTTGTGATGTTCAACGATTGTTGAACATCACAAGTAGACTCGAGGATATATGATTAGTTTTGGGAGTGAGATAGGCTGGCCAACTATGTTGGTCTAAGAAGTGATTAGCATATGTCCGCGAATGATTGTGATGTGACAACAAGTCTAAAAACTAACTAATACTACTACAATGTAAACATTAGAACATAAACCTAAAATACTATAGGAGTATTTTGTGTTACAGTAATTCTTATCTGAGAACTAAAAAAGGTCTTTATTAGTAGGTCAATAGTTGCTAAGTGGATACGCTAAGGTTATATGTAACTAGGATGTCATAGACTTAGAATCTGTAATCTTTGCTTTACTCCCTGTTCCTTGTTTGGTTGTGGGTTTCGAGTTAGGGTCACTTATTCGAAGGTCTATCATGTTTTGATTACATATAATTGGTATGCACTAAACAAGTATTGAAGTAACTGACAAAGATCATCTTATAATTAGCTAGTTAGTACGTCTATTAATTATTTCTTTATCCCATTTCTAGCGTAGATAACATGGCTGGATTCCATCCCCACTGCGACCCATATTTCCCAAACGAAGGCAATGTTGGATGGCTTGAAGAAGAGCTAGAAGATGATCATCCAATCCCTTTGGATGATCACCACGCTGAAGGCTTTTCTGATAGTTCGGACTCCTAGCCAGAAGTCAACAACATACCTCAAGGGGATCAAGCCTCAAATCTCAACCCCCGACAGTATTTCAGGGTCCCACACCCTTGTGGGCGACAAAATTGAACTGTTGCTGAGATAAGTAGGGTCAGCCCTTACCCTTCAACGGACACTGGAGCTTTTAAAATTTAAGCGAGGGAGGCTCAGCTGACCGACTCTTGCCCATCATGGTCCGTAGGATTGCTCAGAATGTCGAGCAAGGTCGGGCAACCATCGACCGAGTCATGGAAATTGACGCCAACTCTGGCGTTAACACGGCCCACATTTGCCATCTCGAAGAGGATATGGAAAGGAATAGGAGATCTAATGAGGCTCTACTGCAACAGTTAGTTGCATCCCAAGCCGAAGTCATAGAACTTCGAGTGCGTCAGAGAGCTCATGAACGACATCTTCAGTACATAGTTCGTCAGCTGGCTGATATGAGGGTTCGCTTGAGGAGTACCCATCGCCGGTAGAATATGTCTAGCTCATCTTTCCTTTTGGTTTAAGGAATAGGCTCTCTTACCTATGTTCTAAGTAGCACTTGTCTATAAAATATTCCTATCTTTCAAGTACTTTAACTAGACCTCTAAACTGTCAATTTTTTCCCTTATGGTATGATATAAGGCCTACTGTTAGGTCATTTTTCACGAACTCATTTACATCATTAATACCAGTAATATCGGCAGTTATCTAATCTATTGAAAAGTATCTACTCTGGTGATTCCCTATTCCAATATGGTGTTGCTATTTCAAAACATACACTCATTCAACAGTTGGGCTATGACAATTTAGTCCATGGATCACTCTCACTATACTTACAGTTGATTCTTACTATCGTGTTCATCTTTGTAAAATTTTTAGTTAGAGATGCCTCCGCGTCGATCAACGAGATGCAATCCTCCGGTAACTTCAACACCACCACCTCCTCCTCAAATCGATACGACAGCTCTAAATGCTGCAGTAGCTGCGGCTGTGGCAACAATCGTGGCTCAATATCATTCTACTGGTACCAGCGAAGGTGGAACACCTGTCTATTCAACTCAACGTGAGGTCCTCGTGCGCTCGAGAGAGTGCTCCTACAAGGACTTCATCAATTGCAAGCCAAACTCCTTTAAAGGGACTGGTGGAGTCATTTCCCTCTCGCAATGGTTCGAGAAGACTGAATCGGTTTTCGAAATTTGCTCCTGCCCAGAAGGGAGCAAGGTCAAGTTTGCTGCTTGTACCTTCGAGGAAAAAGTGCTAACATGTTGGAATAGCTATGTCAAGTCACTCGCTCTAGTGGTGGCAAATGCTATAGGCTGGGAAGCTCTGAGAGAGCTCATGATTGAAGAATACGGCTCGAGGGGAGAAATCCAGAAATTAGAACAGGAACTATGGAGCCTAACCATGAAGGGCTTCGACATAGTTTCCTATACAACCAGATTCAGTGAGCTGGTGCCCCTATGTCCCAACATGGTTCACACAGAGGGAAAGAAAATAGAGAGGTACATCTGGGGGCTGGTGCCTCCATTTCAGGGGAATGTTTTAGCTTCAAACCCCACTACATTCGATAGTCCCAAGTGATTGGCACAACGGCTCATTGACCATGCGGTCCTTACCCGGTTACCCCGTCGTCAGCAAGAACAACCCTAGCCATCTCAGAACCCTCCAAAGCCGCTGCCAACAAGTGGAAGTTCTGGGATGACAAGAAGAAGCAGAAAGCTGCCAAAAAACAGCAGGTCATGGCCATTCATGTTGCGATAGCACCTGCCACTGCTGCTCTGGTAAAATAGTACGATGGAAGTTTGCCCAAGTGCAACAAATGCAACTTCCACCACTCTGGAGCCTACCGGGAAATGCAGTGTGCTAACTGCAACAGGAAGGGGCACAATGCCCATTTCTGCAAATCTCCAGTGATTCCTATTAACCAAGTCCCTGACACTGGTGTGGGAAAGGCTTGCTACGGTTGTGGCGAGGCGGGCCACTACAAGAGGAAGTGCCTGAAGGCAGGGAATGACAGTGGAGTGGGAAGAGTTTTGGCCATAGGCCACAAGGAAGCGGTTGCCGACCCCACAGTGGTCACTGGTACGTTTCTCCTCGATAACTCATATGCATACATTCTGTTTGATAGTGGAGCAGAGAGGAGTTTCGTGAACCAGAAATTTGCTCAATTAATTAAGCAAAAATCACGAACACTTAAGGAACCGTTCCCTGTAGAAATGGCTAACAGAAAGACTGAGAGCACTAGTAGTATATACATAGGATGTACTCTAACTCTAGATAGCCATTCATTTTCAATCGACCTCAGGTCGGTCTCAATTAAAAGTTTCGATGTCATTATCGGCACGGATTGGTTAAGTTTGCATCGTGCCGACATCATGTGTTATGAAAAACTTGTTCCCCTTAATCTGTTTTCTGGCGAAACTCTAGTAGTCTATGGCGAAAACCCGATACGAACGTCCATATCATCTCGAGTATTCAAGCTCAAAAATACTTGCGAAAGGAATGTCGCGCATTCCTTGCTAATGTTGTCGATGTGAGCCAAGAGATGAAGGACATTAAGAACATTCCGATAGTACGCGATTTTCCCGACATCTTTCCAGAAGAACTCCCATGATTACCTCCACAACGTCAAGTCGAGTTCAGAATCGACTTAGTTCCAAGGGCTACCCCCATAGCCAAATCGCCCTATTGTCTAACACCCGCAAAGATGCAAGAACTATCCGGTCAACTTAATGAACTGCTCAGCAAGGGCTTTATTAGACCAAGCTTCTCACCCTGGGGAGCACCGGTCCTGTTTGTCAAAAAGAAAGATGGATCGTTTCGTATGTGCATCAACTACAGGGAGCTCAACAAGCTTACTGTTAAGAATCATTACCCTCTGCTTCGGATAGACGATTTGTTCGACCAACTGCATAGGGCAAATTACTTTTCGAAGATAGATCTGAGATCCGAGTATCACCAGTTGCGAGTTCTAGAGCAGGATATCCCGAAGACAGCCTTCCGAACTTGTTATGGAAACTACAAGTTTGTCGTGAAGTCATTCAGATTGACCAATGCGCCCGCAATATTCATGGACTTATTGAATAGGGTATTTTGTCCTTGCTTGGATCAGTTCGTCATTGTCTTCATAGATGACATACTTATCTACTCTCGTCGTAAGGAGGAGCATAATAAGCATCTATGTCAGATCTTGGAAACGTTACGATCAAAGAAGCTCTACGTGAAGTTCTCTAAATGCGCGTTTTGGATTTGAAGAGTTAAATCCCTGGGTCATGTTGTTAGTGAAGAGGGAATTCATGTGGACCCTTCAAAAATCAAAGCCATTAAGAACTGGTCAGCACCGAAGACGCCTACAGATATTCGTCAATTTCCAGGCCTTTCTGGCTAGTATCGTAAGTTCATTCAGAACTTCTCTCGAATTGAGAAACCTCTTACGATTTTGACCAAGAAGGGCGTGGCCTTTGACTGGGAAGAGAAACAAGAGAAAGCGTTCCAAACGCTAAAACGAGCCTTATGCACCGCACCGATACTATCCCTCCCAGAAGGAATAGAAGACTTCGTAGTCTTCTGCGATGCATCAAATCAAGGGCTTGGTTGTGTTCTAATGCAAAGAGGTAAGGTCATTGCCTACGCCTCAAGGCAGCTGAAGACACACGAGATCAACTACACCACACATGATCTTGAGTTAGGAGCAGTTGTGTTTGCTCTGAAGATCTTGAAACACTATCTGTATGGTACGAAAAGCACTATCTTTACAGACCACAAAAGCCTACAACATATATTCAACAAGAAGGAGCTCAACATGAGATAACGACAGTGGGTCGAGCTACTCAGTGATTACGAATGTGAAATTCGTTATCATCCCGGAAAGGCGAACGTAGTAGCTGATGCTCTAAGTCGGAAAGAATACTCTGGTCATAGAGTGAAATCATTGACTATGACGATCCATTCACACTTGTCCATGAAAATCAAAGAGGCTCAACTCGAAGCCTTGAAACCCGAAAACGTCGCGAGTGAATCCCTTAGAGGGATGGATAAGAACTTGGAAGTCAAGGGTGGTAGAGCCTTATATCTCATGGATCAGATCTGGACACCGAAACACGATGGCTTTAGAGACTTGGTCATGACTGAGGCGCACAACACTCGATTTTCCGTCCACCCAGGTTCAGATAAGATATATTCGGATCTTAAAAAGTTATACTGGTGGCCTAACATGAAAGCAGAGATTGCTGCCTTCATGAGTAAATGCCTTACTTACGCAAAGGTTAAGGTCAAATACCAGAAACCATCAGGTTTACTTCAGCAACCGGAGATACCTGAATGAAAGTGGGAGCGGATCACGATGGACTTCATAACCAAGTTGCCCAAGACAACAGTTGGTCTCGATACCATATGGGTGATCGTTGATAGGTTAACCAATTTCGCACACTTCCTGGCAATTAAAGAGACTGACAAGATGGAGAAACTAACAAGAAATTACATTAGGGAGATCGTACGACTACATGGTGTTCCCATATCCATTATCTCTGATAGATATAGTAGATTCACTTCGAGGTTCTGGCAGTCGCTACAAAGTTCCCTTGGAACGAGGCTAGACATGAGTACAGCCTACCATCCGCAAACCGACGGACAAAGTGAGAGGACTATTCAAACCTTGGAAGATATGTTGCGAGCCTGTGTTATCGACTTTGAGAAGGCATAGGATACTCATTTACCCCTTGTAGATTTTTCCTACAATAATAGTTATCACACGAGCATAAAGGATGCTCCATTTGAAGCCCTATATGGCCGAAAGTGCAGATCCCCTCTGTGCTGGGCTGAGGTGGGTGACACCAAGTTAGCTAAAGGACGAGTTCCTAACAGCACTCTCACAGGTATGGAGATCATTCGGGAAACGACAGAGATGAACGTTCAGATTCGTGAACGATTGAAAGCCTCTGGAGACCGACAAAAAAGCTACGTAGACAAAAGAAGGAAACCTTTAGAATTCCAGGTGGGAGACCGAGTTCTTTTGAAAGTCTCACCCTGGAAGGGCTTGATACGCTTCGGAAAGCGTGGAAAGCTAAATCCAAGATATGTAGGGCCTTTCGAGATTCTCGCTAGAATCGGCCGTGTAGCTTACAAACTCAATCTATCCCGCGAACTCAGTAACGTACATTCTACTTTCCACATCTCGAACATGAAAAAGTGCCTATCTAATGAGACTCTTGTTATCCCACTCGACGAGGTCGAGATCAATGAGATCCCCAACTTCATGGAAGAACCTATAGAGATCATGGACCGACAGGTCAAGCAAACGAAACAAAGCCGTATCCCGATAGTGAAGGTTCACTCGAACGCCAACCGAGGATCTGAATTCACTTAGGAATGCAAGGATCAAATGAAATTGAAATATCCTCATCTTTTCGCTTAGTTATTTGTAACTTGATTGATTACACTATAATGTCGGGACTAAATTTCCTCTAATGGGGGGATGATGTGACAACCCAAAATTTCTATCTTGTATAAACCCTACATTTCAATCAAGTCAACTTGCTTCTGCTAACTTTTAGCACTATTTAAAGTCTGTTTGAGTGTTCTAAAGCCTAGTACTTTCAAGAGGTAATTATAGGAAATATACTCTAGAGTTCATTGTACAACATTCAAGTCTCAAAACTCCCAGAATTGGAGTTTACGACCCTAAACTCTATGGTATATATATATGACACTTAGTCATTTTTAGTCACTTTTACCATTTTAAGCCAAATAACTCATTCTGTCTCAAGTATCATCCGGTTTTTCACTAAGGTCTTCAAGATTGTAAGTGTTTCTGCCCTTGATTAGTTGATATCCTTCAATATATGGTGATTGTACATGATTTCATCCATTAAATCTCTTCATTTTGATAGATCTTCAAGTGTTCTTCATTTCACCAAGAACACACACTAGTGTTCTTGGACCTTAACCTCCCTTACAAGCTTCTTATAAGTAAGTACGCTACTCTTAGCTTCTTATATGCTTTAATCACCTGTTAAACACCTGGAAAACATCAAGAAACTCAAGAACATAAGGTGTTTACGGCCAAGGCAATCACCTTGGGCCGTAAACCCTATTTTATGTTGCATTAGTGCCACCACTCCTTCCTAAGGCTTAGACTTGAGTCTAGAACACTTCCAAGATGAGTATAGGACCTTAAACATCAAAATGGTACCAGATAGCATGAGTTTACCGCCGTAAACTAATTGGGCCATAAACCCATGGGCCGTAAACTCATGGGGGTTTACACTTGGGCCGTAAACTCCAAAGTGAGGTGCTACAACCCTTAAATGCAACCCTTTGTAATTCTAGCACTTGAAGCAAAGTGTTTTCCATGTCCTAGGGTGTCCTTACTTGCTTAATTAGTTGCTTAATCACTAATTAGATACATATATCTGTAATTATATGTTAAATAGGATCCGTGTGTGTGTTCAAGTCTTCACTTGGCACTTAGCATCCTATACATCAGTTTCATCCAAACCACTCATTGCAGGTGAGTTCATACCCCTTAATCAACCTTTTAAATGATTTTAAAAGATTTTAGGGGGGGGGGGGAATACAAGTTGAAACATTATAGTTATTATATCAATCACATATGATTAATAACTACCAAACAAGGGATTTGCTATACCTTTAGTTGTTTTATCAATCAAACTACTTCAAATTGATTATAAAACTTTTTTACATGTAAAACTCTTTATCAAACTTGTTTTTACATGACAAACCTTTTCCATTAACTATTTGACACTCATATATTGTTAAAACCATGTCTAATGCATAGATAGTTATATAAGTAAGGTTTGAAGGACTTACGGACTGATAACACACTTTACTTCATGTTCCTTGTTTGGTTGTGGACTTAGAGTACCCTGTTGTTTGTCCGAGTGTCGTTTGATCCTTAGTTATATATTATGTGTATATGTATAACACATAAAAGCTTTTATCTCAATTCAATACATTCAGTTATACAAACAATTCTACTAGTAAACTATAATAGGTATAGTTTAGGAAGATACTACTCAGTACTTCTAGTACAATGAAGCATACCAAGAGTCAGTTCATACATGAGTCAATACATACTATATGAGAAATAGAACATACTATCTGAGAAACAAAATATACAATCTGAGAAACCAAGAGAATATACTACGTACTAGACAGAGAGAACATACAATACTCTAGTACATACATTACATATGCAAGTATACAATAACATAAATGTGAACCATTGTTTGGGGCATGGCATCACTGTCATGGCTTGATTTGTATCCCAAGTCTCCTGGAGGGAGAACGTGAATTTGTGTATAGATCTATACTGGATTGGCTATCCTACATCTTGTTCTTCCCTATAGTGGGACTTGCAAGTCTACAGGTGCCAATTGTCATTTCTTCCGACGTCTATTATCGTCGTGTTATTAGTCGAAAGTATGGTGCAACCATTTCACATTATACCTTAAATGACAATTGGTTTAAGGTAGTTAGTATAACAGTAGTTACTATAATACAACACTACAGTACTTTACTATTTCCCCATTCCATTCATATTGTGATCTTCTCCCATAAAGGATAGTGTAAAAACTATATTTTTGATTAACGATAGTCACACTTAGGAAAATACACACTCTTACATGAAAAAAACATACATAACATTTGATCCCTTGGTAGAAGGCTACGTTTAGTAGAAAATAAAGGATTTTCTAGGAAATACAAACATTTACAAACTTATACATCCAACACTTACAAACATTTTCATACAAACAATGACACTAAAATGCTTATGAACTCACCAACTTTAAAGCTGATCAACTCTTTTAATATAATCTGTATTCTCAGGTCATTAGTAGACAGGTACCGATGCCAGGTTTTGAGAACATGGAGCTCGTTCAAGACTCATCTCTTATTTTGATTTACATTTTTGGTGTCTTATAAACTTCACAGAACACACTTGTATTAATATTATATTATTAATGCAATGAATGATGTTGTTGCTTGTTTACTACTATGCTTTGTTGTGATACTGTACATGACGTCCTCCACCCCCGAACGTTTCCGCCGTTCCGGTTTTGGGGTGTGACAGATTGGTATCAGAGCATTGTTTATAGTGAATCGAGTATATCAACCCATAAAAGATATAGAAACTATAAACACAATGGGATTAAAATACTCTGATCAAGAGTTTATACTTTTAAATACTAAAATATTTAACCATGTATACATACCTGAATTCATACTAAAATCAGTATCTCTAAGACAGAACAAAAGTATTACGATTGTTGAACATCACAAGTAGACTCGGGGATGTATGATCAGTTTTGGGAGTTACATAGCCTGATCAACTATGTTGGTCCGAGAAGTAATTAGCATATGCCCGAGAATGGTTGTGATGTGGCAACAAGTCTAAAAACTTACCAATACTACTACAATGAAAACATTAGAACATAAACCTAAAATACTATAGGAGTATTTTGTGTTACAATAATTATTATCTGAGAACTAAAAAGGTCTTTATTAGTAGGTCAATAGTTGCTAAGTGGATACGCTAAGGTTATATGTAACTAGGATGTCATCGACTTAGAATCTATAATCTTTGCTTTACTCCTTGTTCCTTGTTTGGTTGTGGGTTTCGAGTTAGGGTCACTTATTCGAAGGTCTATCCTGTTTTGATTACATATAACTGGTATGCACTAAACAAGTATTGAAGTGACTGACAAAGATCATCCTATAATTAGCTAGTTAGTACGTCTATTAATTATTTATTTATCCATTTTCTCGCTTAGATAACATGGTTGGATTACATCCCCACGACAAACCATATTTCCCAAATGAAGGCAATGTTGGATGGCTTGAAGAAGAGCCATAAGATTATCATCCAATCCCTTTGGATGATCACCATGCCGAAGGCTTTTCTGATGGTTCTAACTCCAAGCCAGAAGTCAACAACATAGCTCAAGGGGTTCAAGCCCCAAATCTCAACCCCCGACTAGTATTTTAGGGTCCCCCACCCTTGTGGGCGACAAACTTGAACCGTTGGAGTGATGAGCAGGGTCAGCCCTTACCTTTCAATGGAGACTGGAGCTTTTACAATTTAAGCGAGGGAGGCTCAGCTGACCGAGTCCTGCCCATCATGGTCTGTAGGATTGCTCGGAATGTCGAGCAAGGTCGGGCAGCCATCGACCGAGTCATGGAAATTAACGCCAACTCTGGCGTTAAAACGGTCCGCATTCGCCATCTCGAAGAGGCTATGGAAAAGACTAGGAGATCTGATGAGGCTCTACAAAAACAATTAGTTGCATCTCGAGCCAAATTCATAGAACTTCGAGTGCGTCAGAGAGCTCATGAACGAAATCTTCAGGACATAGTTCGTCAACTGGCTGATATGAGGGTCCGTTCGAGGAGTACCCGTTGCCGGTAGATGATGTCTAGCTCATCTTTCCTTTTGGTTTAAGGAATAGCCTCTCTTACCTATGTTCTAAGTAGCACTTGTCTATAAAATATTCCTATCTTTCAAGTACTTTAACTAGACCTCTAAACTGTCAACATTTTCCCTTATGATATGATATAAGGTCTACTGTTAGGTCATTTTTCCCGAACTCATTTACAACATTTTCCCATAATAACCTCTCCCTTCATAAATCATCCTATCATGTTGCTTTGGTGAAGGAAACCTAAAAGGACCATGCACAACTGGGTCAATTACATACTAAATATAGTTACGGGCTTAGACACTAATCCAACAGTCTCCCACTTGGATAAGTCTAGTAACTACAAATGTAATTACAATCCGATTAGCAATCGTAGCTCTCAAAGATGTTGTCGAACTCTGATCTTATCAGTAACCTGTCCTCTAGATAAGTGATTGTATAGTCCTCCATTCTAGATATTGTGCGGACAATTACATGGAACATAGTCATACTTATTGTCTAACAATTTGTTTCTCGATCTCTGATTCATCTGACATAGAACTTAGTTGAACATATCAATTCAGTCCTGACCGGGCCCGACACATAAGTCAAATCAAATCATCGAGGGGCCCAGATATCGATTTTACCCTTTTAGGATAAAATGAACACATAAACTTTGACTTATATGCATTTACCATTCACTCAACAGTCATACACAACAATGTGTTTAATAACATCAAGTTACTGATGTGTTTACGCATTATCAATGCACAATCAACAAGCAAACAATAAACCATATATCTAGGTTTCAAGACCATATGATATTATCGTCTTGCGATCACTCGAGATAAAATTCCATGAAGTGATGCCAGCAAGCACGAGTTTAATCCAATGCTCAAATTCTTATTCATAAGCACTCTTGAACGTTGCAGCAAACCTTTGCTATGTCTAATACACTTTAGACAATCTACAAACCAATTCATGACAATCTTATTTCATACCTACTCCTAAGGTATGAGCGATTGTGGAACGTTCGAATAATCTTATTATTCAGGAAGTCAAAACATGAAAAGTGAAACAATAGGTAAACAATTAACATAAGACAGTTACTTTACTTATAAATAATACTCTTTTATTTAATCATCAAATGTCAATTACATTTATCTATTACATGTTTCGAAGCTATCTAATCTAAACTAATATTGTCCTTCAACCCAATGCTCCTAGCATGTTGCAAGTGCTTAACCCTACTCAGTCCCTTCATAAGGGGATCTGCTAGGTTATCTTCCGACGATACCCTCTTTACGAGGAGCCCTTCTTCCACCCGATGTCGAATAAAGTAATATTTTATGTCGATATGTCGAGATCTGCCTTGATCTCTTGGTTCCTTGGTCAAGGCAACCGCTCCTTCATTATCACAAAAAATTTCCATGGGCTCCTTTATGGCTGGCACAACTCCAAGGTCTCCAATGAAGTTCTTCAACCATATCGCATCCTTTGACGCTTCGCTCGCTGCAATGTACTCTGATTCGCATGTTGAATCAGCTACTGTCTCCTGCTTGGAACTTTTCCAAGTCACTGCTCCTCCATTTAGAGTAAAGACCCAGCCCGACTGCGAACGCTAGTTGTCCCTGTCGGTCTGAAAACTGGCGTCACTATACCCTCGCACCCTTAAGTCATCACTCTCACTGAGGACTAGAAACCATTCCTTGGTCCTCTGAAGGTACTTAAGAATATTCTTGACTGCGGTCCAATGTGCTTTGCCAGGGTTCCCTTGATATACTGACCATGCTCAAAGCGAAGGCCACATCAGGGCGAGTACAAGTCATAACATACATGATCGAGCCAACTGCGGAAGCGTATGGTACTCGGCTCATCTCTGCTATCTCGACTTTGGTACTCGGACTTTGAGTCTTACTCAATTTTGCATTACTTTGGATCGGTAACTCCCCTTCTTAGAATTCTCCATACTAAAATGATTTAGTACCTTTTCCAAGTAAGTATTCTGACTAAGTCCTATTAGTCTTTTACTTATGTTTCTCACTATCCTTATTCCCAAAATATAGGCAGCCTCTCCGAGGTCCTTCATAGCGAAGCACTTCCCAAGTCAGGACTTTACTTCTTGCAGCGTCGGGATGTCGTTTCCTATGAGTAGTATGTCATCGACATACAATATGAGGAAGCTAACTATACTCCCAATGGGTTTGACATATACACATGATTCATTTTCGCTTCGCAGAAAACCAAACTCTTTGACTTTCTCATCGAAACAAAGATTCCATCTATGAGATGCTTGTTTCAGTCCATCAGTGGACTTTTCAAACTTACACACTCTATTAGGGTGCTTTGCATCAACAAAACCCTCTGGCTAAGCCATGTAAATATCCTCAGCCAACTTCCCATTAAGGAAAGTGGTTTTGACATCCATCTGCCATATCTCATAGTCATGAAATGCAGCAATGGCAAGCATCACCCTAATAGACTTTATATTCGCAACCGGTGAGAAGGTTTCATCATAGTCAACTCCGGGAGTTTGAGTGAAACCCTTCTCAACTAATCGCGCCTTATAGGTGTGTACATTCCCATCCATGTCGGTCTTTTTCTTGAAGATCCATTAGTACCCGACCGTCTTACGACCTGGTACGTTGTCAACCAAATTCCAAACTTAGTTGTCATACATGGAGTGAATCTCGTTGTCCATAGCCTCTTTCCATTTTGCAGACCCCGGGCCTGCCATGGTTTCCTTGTAGCTGTTAGGTTCATCCAAATTTATTAGTGTATTATCACTAATAAATGTATCACCCTCACTTGTTATATAAAACCCATATAACACAGGCGGAGCACTAACTCTACTGTAATGTCTATGAGGTAAGGATTCGTCAATTGGTTCAATCGGAGTTTCCTCCTCGGGTTGAGCGCCAGTGTTAGAGGTTCCTTCATCACTCGACTCTTGAAGCTCTTCAAGATCGATCTGCCTCCCACTGTCCCCTTGGCTTATGAGTTCTCGCTCTCGGACAACCCCTCTCCTCGCAATGAAGACAACATTGTCACTCAGTCGATAGAAGACATATCAAAAGGACTTCTGCAGGTAGCTGATGAAAATACACCGCTCACTACGATGCTCAAGCTTGTCGTGACTCTCTCGTCTTACGAAAGCCTCGCAACCCCAAACCTTGATATGTGCCAACGAGGGAGCTTTCTCTGTGCACATCTCATAAGGTGTTTTGGCAAGCTTCTTCGTAGGGACTAAGTTAAGGATATATGGGTGGCAGTCTCTAAGGCATACCCCCAGAATGAGATAGGTAGGTAAGCAAGACTCATCATGGAACGAAGCATGTCGAGAAAGGTTCGATTACGCCTCTCAGCCACACCGTTCAACTGCGGTGTCCTAGGTGGCCTCAATTGCGAAACGATTTCGCATTCCTTAAGGTAGTTGTGGAATTCAAGACTTATGTACTCTCCACCTCAATCGGATCGAAGGATCTTGATTTTCCTGCATAACTGATTCTCCACTTCTTGTTTAAACTCTTTGAACTTTTCAAAGGTTTCTGACTCGTGCTTGATTAAGTAGATATACCCATATCTGCTATAATCATCGATAAAAGTCACTTAGAAGCGGCTTGCATCCCTTGTGGTGGATCTAAAGGGCCCACACACATCGGTGTGTATGAGATCCAATAAACCCTCACCCCTCACACAAGTGCCAGTGAAGGGTGACTTGATCATCTTTCCAAGTAATCAAGACTCGCACATGTCATCGTCCCTAAGGTCGAATGACTCCAACACTCCATCCTTTTGGAGTTGGGCTATGCGTTTCTCGTTGACATGTCCAAGACGAAAATGCCACAAGCATGCTTTATCCAAACCATTGGAAAAATCAATACACAACACATCATTTCCTAAATTGTCTACAGCCATCACAGTTTCATATATTCCATTACAAGGCAATGTTTCAAAATAGAACATGCCATTAAGATAAACATTAATAGAACCTTTTTCATTATCAAATGAATATCTAAACCTAGTCTATACAAACCATGAAATATAATGATGTTTCTTGCCATATTTGGCGAATAGTAACAATTATTTAAATCCAATCCTAATCCACTAGTGAGCACTAAAGAGTAAACTCTGATCTTGGTGACAGACGATGATCTTCTGTTTCCCATGATCAAGTTAATCTTCCCATGCTCCACATCCCTATTTCTTCTTAGGCCCTCCAAATCAGAACAAATGTGAAAACCACATCCTGTATCAAGTACCAAAGAAATAGCATGTGATGAATCATTAGATTTAATAATGTAAATACCTGCGTAGGATGGCTTGATCTTTCCGTCCTTGATGTCCTGCATATATTTCGGGAACTTTTATTTGTGACTGGGATGCCGAGGATCACAAAGCGGGTGTGAATAACCATGCAAATGTACATGGTGCCCCCAATGTTACAGTCACATATTCGATGTGCCGGTTAACCACACACGCTCCATCGAACTATGAAAAACATCGAGTCACCCTTTGCCACCTTTGCTTAGAACCCAATTAATGTGCCAGTTAATCACACATGCTCCACTAACGTCTTAGCAAGGATACAAAGTGTAATTTCATGGAATTGCATCAAATTCACTTTTTCCTAAAGTAACTAAGATTGCGAATTTTTTAAAAACATTTAGTTACTTTTATAAATTCATTATAATCTTAATGAGGAAATGGTTGCCCTATCCTACCTTTTCGGCTAACGACCCTCCACCAATCAAGGAAGCGGAGGGTGAGAGTGGACACCCATTAAACGACCATTTTATAGGCCATAACCTTATACCCCCCTTATAGACCGGCTTCGTGAATGAGACTTACTAACGGTAAGGCTAGCATTTATTATATATATATATATATATATATATATATATATATATATATATATATATTAATATTATAATATTATAAAGTATAAGGTTGAATTTTAAACTTGTAAAATTCTTGGGTTTGAAATTTAAATAGTTCAATTTAAACTTTTAATCCAAAAATTTAGATTTCAAAACATAAGGGCAAGTTTTGAACTTTTCAAAACACATAGGATCAAATAGCAAATAATTTAAATTAAATATTTAATTTAATGATTATCTAGATTTGATCTATTCTATTTTAATCACAAGGTAATTCTACAAATAAATCAAATAATCAAATTTTATCACATAAGGAATTTATTATTCAATTAAATGGTAATTATCTTTTGTTTTGGTAAGGATAATCATATGCTAACAATAAAATTCGGATTTTATTAGTAAAAAACGATTTTGGTAATTATCCTTTAGCAAAACACCAAGAAAATCCCAAGATATCATTTGTCTGACTCCCCGACTCGCCGAATCACTAAATGGACTCGCCGAGTTGGGCTGACTCGCCGAGTTCAGCTAGTGACTCGGCGAGTCAGGTCGGGCAGAGGGTAGAAAAATGATTTTTCGGAAGATGAAACATGTAAAGCATCAATACAATAGAAACCAAACAAAGCTTTGATACCACTGATGGGTTTGAGCCAAAAGAACATCCTATGTGTTCATGCAAACCCTAATGCCATATAAATTATACATACAAACATATAAGGATGCCTTAGAAACCCTCCAAGGTCTTCCTACGGGTGCCATGGGAACCACCACATGGTCTTAGCCCAATGCCTCGGGAACCCCCCGAGGTCTTGATTAAGGATTCCATGGAAACCATTAAAGGTCTTGATGGGTTTGAGCCAAAAGAACATCCTATGTGCTCATGCAAACCCTAATGCTTGGATTTAGGTTTCTCTATTGTACATGTAATTCATCCAAGACTTACAAATCCTAGATCTAGCATATATATTTCAAAATTAACATAAGAATACAGATCTAGATGATTACCTCTTCAACAATGGCATGAATCTTCTTGTCTTGGAGCTTAGAGTCACAAGTGTCACTCCTCTAATGGCTTACAAACACCACAAGAAAGAGGATCCTAATTAAGAGAGAGGGGAGAAGCAAAATTTTGGCTATGAAGACTCTTAGGGTTTCAAGTAGCCGAAAATTGGATGCCCTAGGGTCTTATTTATACCGGTGCTGCAAGGGTTTTAGTTAAAACCCTAATGGACAACTTAGGCCTTAAGCAATCCATAGAAGCTTCTGAAATAGGGCCCTTATGGCCAAAATTAGGATGGACACGTCCCTAATTTCTTCCATGCCTAGTCCATAAGCCTTCTCAGCCCAATATTCAACTATCACACATTTGACAGTTTAAGTCCCTTTTATTGAATTGAAGCCTTTTAGCCACAAAATTAATTCTTAATTAATTCCTGTCTAATATTAATTAAACTATATGATTTCTTCTTTAATATATTATTCAAATAATATATTAATAAACCATAATAACCTCTCTCTTCATAAATTATCCTATCATGTTGTTTTGGTGAAGGCAACCCAAAAGGACCATGCACAACCGGGTCAAGTACATAGCAAGTATAGTTACGGGCTTACACACTAATACAACGGGTCTTACACCCTAGTGCCTCAGGAACCCCCCTCCCCCCGAGTTTTTTACTTAGCATTCCCTGGAAACCCTCCAAGGTCTTACACCTAAGTGCCTTGGGAACCCCCCGAGGTCTTCCATGCAAGTATCACAAAGACAACTAGCATCTCACATACCACGTAATCAACTAGCATACCACATAGCACAATATCAACTAGCATAACACATAACACATAATATGTCAGCGTTGGTGCCTTCGACCGATTGGTATGGTGAAGAGACTCACCTCGCACTGCTAAAGTCCCGTGGAGGCGACGACTTGGATGGGAGGGATAAGTGCGGCACCAGAAGTGGTTCATGTGAGGGTGGCGGTTGAATAGTGATGTCATAGGGTTAGGGTTACGATAGGTGACGGGTTATATGCCTGCTCGCATGAAGTCTTTGCCCATAAATATACTTTCAGCTGCTCCATGTCCATTCTTGTCAACTTAAGTACATAATTTACTATTCAGCCCTCAGCATTCCAAAATCTCTTCAATTTAAGTCCAATACTTTACCAAACACCCCCTGCCTTCTGAAAATCTTTACAAAATAAATCTCGGAATTACACTTTAACCCCCGCAAATCCAAATTATATCATTTGGCTCCCCGAAACCAACGCCCTGCTAAATATTTTGGATTTTAGGCTATTATAAAATAATATAAATATAAATTTACATGTTGGGGTTCCAGGTTTATTATTTAATTACTTAATTTCAAACAAAATGTTACAGAGAAGGGGATTATTTGCAATGTTACACTTTTTCCGCAATTTTTTTTTGAAATGTAGCAATTTTGGTCGTTCAATTTTAACCAATGCTGGTAAGAGACAAACTACGAAAGAAATTTAAATCATAGGGCCATTCCTGTAATTTAGAAAAACTTGTTAATGGATGAATAGTTAAAAACTAACGATAATGACTTAATTGACATGTATAGTAAAAATTAGATAACCTATTGCATAATAAAAAAATACATAAATGGTAAAACGGAACGAAACTCATAATTGCATTGTACTACAATGACATTATCCATATCTTTGTTTTTTCATTTGGTAGATTCTGGAAAGATATAACAATCTTAATTTTTCTCATAACCTAAACATCACTATCATTTTTTTTTACTTTTCCAATTGTATTTTGAATTTTTGTTTTCTTTTGGGACAAAGGTTACCAAATATCTTCCTAAATAATTAGGAAACACATCAATACATTATGTGTCCAAAAGATTATTTGTATTTTCAAAAGGCTAATTAATTTAAACATGATTCAATAACATTTCACTATGTAAATTTTCTTAATATAAATTCTAAGAACTTTCAATTCATTTTTTTTTTTAAGGCTAATTTCAACTGTGAATTATTAGTCGAAAGAAAACGCCCATTTTTGGGCTTGTCTTTACCTTGTTCATCTCTTTACTTACTCATGATCTTTATCAAAAACTCATATTTTCTGTTTTTATTAACAAAAATATAACTACATTAATTTGCCCACAAAATATCCAAGTCCCAATCAACATGTTCAAATCTGAAATCTCACACACAAAAAGTGATGTAAATAATCTATTTTCAAAATTGAAGTAAATGAATGTTTTTCATGTCATAATGGTATGGACGTGTTCGTAGGCCTAACTCCCAAGAACACACAAGAAGAGACAGAGATTGAAGCAACTTTCTGATGTTTATTGTAGAAATGGTCCTTGTTATTAGTCAATTTCTTTGGGTAAGGTCCAAAAAACGTTTATTAGCAAAAAATGTCCCTATTTGGTGGTTTTGTTATGGTTTTGGTCTGTAGGTCGTTAAGTTTAATAGCTTGACTGTTAACCTTTTGAAAATGACAGTGTTACCCATAGGGACCATTTATGTAGTTTTTTTTATTATCAAACTACAAGGACAATTTCTGCAATTTTTCTTTTTTATTTTATTGAATTATTATACATTAATTCTTTTCATTATTTTCTTTTTAAATTTCTTTCTTATTATATTATTTTTTATTGAATTATTATATATCAATAAATATTATTTTTAATATAATATACTTATATATATTAATAAATATTATTTTATTTGATTATTCATTTTTTAACTAATTTTTTTAATTTCTTCTTTATTGGATTAATTATTATTTATTGTATTATTATATTAAGAAATATTATTTTTAACATATAATATTTATCTATTAATAAATATTATTTTATTGGATTATTAATTTCATTTAATTATTTTTTTTATTTTTTATTGCATTAATTCTTTTTTATTGGATTGGTACTTCAAATTTATTATTTTTATTTATGATAAGTATTATTTTTTTATTTAAAAATTATTCTTCTTTTAATTGTTTTCTTTATTATTTTATATAAAAATACCAAAAAACCTCACTCACCCCACCTCTCCTATTTTTTTTAAATATTTGGAAGATAATTTATTTAGACAACACCACCACCATCACTCCGTCACGACCGCCCTATTACTACATATACATCTTAAATTTTCAGTAATTATTCACAAAGTGAGATCATCGTGTGTATTTTAGTTTTTGTGTATTCATATGTATCTAATTTTGTTATATATATTTCAATAAAATTATGATTTTGACATATATAATTTCCCTAAAAAAAATTCTACATGAAGTATCAAATCCGAGTAGTCACTGTTCGACACTCGGCCGAATGACTATCAAATAACGAGCTATACAACCTTGCCACCAACTGCAGTGGCTACGGTGGTTAGAAAACCCTCGATCTAATATTGTCTCTATCGATGGAGGTGTCAACAACAAATGGTCGGCTTGAGGCTGTATGTTTTCTGCGGTTTGTTGCATATTGTGTGGTTAGTTAGCCGATGTAGTTTTCGTCGAGAATGTCGGACTGTAGGCGATCATCGATGATTTCCAGTGAAATGATACGATGATGCAAGGCGGTAGAAGGCTACGAATGGAGGACTGACCAGGAGTGTTTGGATCGGACCTCCTGGTGGTTCGAATGGTGGTAGTTGTAGCGGAATATGGCTAGCTTAGTGACAAATATGGAGGACTCCGACGGATTGTGAAGAGGTTGTCATAGGTGGTTACTAGTGGCATTGGGTGTAATAAGTTGGTGGAGTTTCTGTCGAACCATCGATGAAGGTGATTGGTGGTTGTCCTACCAATTTTCGACGATAAAGGCGACACTTTTATGTATTCCGAGAACTTTATGGTGGAACCACTAAAATTAAGAAGAAATAATATTCTACATTATAACTTATTAATCCAATAAAATAATAATATAAAAATAATAAATTAAAAGTAATAATCCAATAAAAAGAATTAACACAATAAAAAATTAAAAAGAAATTAATCAAAACAAATTAATAATCCAATAAAGTAATACTTATTAATAGATCAATCTTATATGTTAAAAATAATATTTATTAATATATAATAATCCAATAAAAAGAATTAATTAAAAAAGAAATGAAAAAAATTAATAACATAATAAAATAATACTTATTAATATATAAATATAATATACTAAAAATAATATTTATTACTATATAATAGTCCAAGAAAAAATAATAAAATAAGAAAGAAATTAATTAAAAGAATTAACGTATAATAATTCAATAAAATTAAAAAAGAAAAATTACAGAAATGGTCCATATAGTTTCATAAAAAGATACAACTACAGAAATGATCTGTGAGGTAAAACTGTCATTTTCAAAAAATTAACAGCCAAACTGTTAAACTTAAGAAGATAGAGACCAAAACTACAACAAAATCGTCAAATAGGGATTTTTTTTACTAATAAACTTTGTTTTGCACCTTACCCAATGAAACCGACAAACCACGATGACCATTTCTACAATTTTGTCAAGTAAGTACTAATTCCCAAAACAATTGTGCAACTACTATCTAGGAAATGGGAAAGTGGGTTAACGACTAGTAGTGGAAACCAAAATAACAGTGAAGTGCTTGAAAAAGAAAAGGAACGAAAGACTTGCAACTTGACTATTTACTTGGTCATTATGCACGTTTTAGTCCAAGTAGAGCTTTGTTGCGGGCAACATCTTGGATAAGCTGGTCCATATCAATACCCTCCCCTTTGAGAATGGACTCGTACTCGAGTCTGATTGTGAGTTCTGGGAAATGAAGCTGGATATCATGAAGATCCTCCCAGGTTGCTTTATATATATCTTGGTTGTACCATTGCAAAAGTCAAAATTTAACACCCTCTTTCTCGTTAGTAATTCAAGAAATGAGTTTAAAAAATTCATAAGAATAATCATATAATTAGGAATAAATATTCCAAGAAATTATATTGGTGAATAAAACGAATAAAATGTATTATATAAATTAAAATGATTAAATAATAAATAAAGAAAATAAAATAATAAATAGAATAAAATAAATAATGAGTAGAAATAAAATCAAATAGCCGCAAGACATCAGCAATTGAAGTTTTTGAATTAAGGGCTAAAATTGTTAACATAAAAACATTGTAATGTAATGATATTTGATTTGAATTAAGGGCTAAAATTTAAACTATTTTGGGACGTTAAAAAAACGGTAACAACTGATTAAAAAAATATTTTATTTACCCATAAATACATACTGTCATCTCTATTTGTAATCATCAGTTTTCTCTCTATTTCATAAACTTTTAATAATTCCAGAAAAAATAATATGTTCGACCTGTCTAATGATGATGTTGAGGATGATATGTTCATCTCTATGACATACGAGTATTGTACATACATACTATTACAAGCAAATCCAACTCCTCTATTAACCACACGTGCAGCGTTAAATAGAGATCGCGAAGAAGGGTACAAACGTTTGGTTCATGATTATTTTGCGGATGATTGTGTCTACTAGTCACGCGATTTCAAAAGAAGGTTTCATTTGCAGAAAAATATTTTTGTTTGGATACCCAACACGTTGGAAAGCAGGTATTGTTTCTTTAAAATATAGCTTTTACATAATTTAAATACATTGTTTTACATATTAAATATATGTTTAGGTATGAATTTTTCCAAATGAGATGATGCAAGAGGTAAGCGATGACTCACAGGGTTGCAAAATGTGATGCCACAATTAAGCTTATGGCTTTGGGGAGTCATTTGATTCGATTGACAATTATATTAGAATGTTTGAGAGAACTACACGGAAAAGTTTGTATAGATTGGCGAGAGGTGTTGTCGAAATCTTCGGTGACATTTATTTGCACAAACCTTTGTTAAATGATATATAACAACTATATGGAACGCCTGAAGAAAGACACGGTTTTTCGGGTATGCTTGGAATCATTGATTGCACATAGTGGAAATGGAGAAATTGTCCCTTAGCGGGGAAATGCCAGTATGCAATTGGTTATCATTGAACATCTTTGTTGGTATTAGAGGTTGTTGCTTCCCAATATTTATGAATTTAGCATGCTTTTTTAGGGTTACGGGTTCGAACAACGACGTGAACGTTCTTGATCAGTCACCAATATGCAACGATATTTTGTCAGGAAATGCATTAAATGCACATTTCACAGTGAATGTAAATGAATATAAGTTTGAGTATTACCTTACAGACAGATCATATCCAGCATATTCCACATTCGTGAAGGCGTTTTGACACCCAGTGGAACCAAAAGATAAAGTTTTCAAGAGAAAACAAGGATTGACACATAAGGATGTAGAGCATGTTTTGGGAGTTCCAAAGTCGAAATGACATATAGTTAAACATGCGGCATGACCATACCAGTTACATATTTTACAAGATAGTATTTATGGCTGTATTATAATGCATAATATGATGGTTAAAGATAAATGACGAAATATTGCAGAGTATTCGGCTTCGGAGCCTAGACACATGCAATTTTAACTCGGGAAGGCGGAATATTTACATAGCGTCGTTGATATTGAAGACGCACGAAAACACAACACAGACAATTTCAAGAAGACTTGGCTGATTATATCTACGATGAAAATAAAGATGAATAATTTAGAGGCAAATATGTTTTTTTTTAAAATCTTATTTGTTTTTTGTTGTAATGTTTTTTTAGATTTTTAAATGTTTTGTTTAATTAAAAAATTTAGGATTTATTTAAATAACATGTTTTATTAAATTAATTTTGTTTTTATTAATATTAAAAATTAAATCGAAAAAAAATAAGAAATGATAACGTGGAAAATTGAGGGTTTTATAATATCTTGCTCATTTCCTCGCTTGGTGTTATAACACCATGGGATGTGTCAACTTTTAGGGTGTGATAACATGTTTTAACTAGTTGCACACACCCAGTGATCTAAAAGATATTGATTTTAAATTTTGGAAGCCATTGTTTTTCTTTTTCTTTTTGAATGAAATAGTTTGTCATGAATGTGATTAGACAAAATGTTAGATTAATTTAAACGGTGTATTATATAATTTAGTAGATTGTCATTGTCGAATTAGTTTATTGAGCATTTCCCACGAAATTTTATTTATCTAACCATTTTATTATTTGAAAATTCCATTTAAAATACTTTTATAAATATAAAAATATTTTTTAAAGATCACCTTAACCACTTAAGTTTATTGAAATGGTTTAGTGTGTAATGTTTATTTTACATTTTATCTATTTTAATAATATTATATTTTATCTATAATCATTTAAAGTTTTAAATATATATTTTTTTGACGAATCAATCTATTCATTTGAAAAAAATGTAATTTCTATTTTTTTCCAAACATAAATTGATGATTTATTTTCTAATTAATGAGAAGCTTCAATGATTTTCTTTATCGTTCTATAATAAAACTTTACCTATAGCAGCATAGCCATGAATTTCGATAAGATAATACAATCATGCTTAAAATTTAAAAAATATGCTATTTCTATTCTTTTCAAATATAAATTAAGGTTTTCGTTTTTAATGAGATGTAATGATTTCCTTTATCGGTTTACAATGGCTTTGTTTTTTTTATTATCTACATTATTTTAATATACCAACCGTATAGTACATGAGTTTATAAGTACATCCAATATTTTATAAAAATAACTGTTTGTAAATTTATGATTACCTGTAACGCCTGTGTTTTTGGGCTTGCCATTTTTAGCAATGTAATGGTCTAGGTTAACCTTTGTAACCCGTTTTGAAATAATAAGATTGTATTATTTGAGTATTATATGTTTTGTGCTTAATTGCTTAATTATGTGGTTTAATTAATTAAAAATAAAAATAAGCATCAAAATTTAAGTGTAAAATAAACTTGATATCTTTGGTTAATGTTGTAGTAGTTGAAACGAGGTTTCCGAATATATATATAGATCGCCAAAATCTGACTTCGTATGAGGAAGTTATGATTTATCGAAGTTTCGGCTTAGCGGTAGGCAGCCTGTTATACTCGATTTGAGATCGAGTGGTTTTTAGCCGAAGCAATCTAAACGAGGATCGAAGGTCTCGTTGTTGGTAACGAAGCGATGAAAAGTTAGGCGAGAACGGACGTCAACGAAGAAGTTATGAATTTATAACGAAGTTTTTCTGTCCCGGCCTATTAAAAATAAATAATAAAAATAAACTCGAAATTAGCCGACGAAGTCTAAACGAAAGTTGTAGAGCATAGTCTCACCTTCGCGTGGATATAAAGAACGTCGAAAACGGAGTTTGTATGAAGAAGATATGAATTTCCGAAGTTTATTAAATATTTTGTATTTAAATTTAATTAAAAAATCCAGTATTATCCGAGGATGAGTCATCGGACTCATCCAAAGTACGCCCCGCGTACAGCGAAGCATGACGACCCTTGCAACAAGTGGCTTCGGATGACGAACGCCATGACGATTTCGGACCTGTACACCTCGCGTACTCCGATGCTCCAACCTCTAATAAATAGGATCCGAAGACAGCCGAGTTCTTTTGCTATTTTCTCTCTTCTCTCTCCCGTTTTGCATCGATTCGCGTGCCAGAAATACCCCGAAGCCCCGGTATTATTCTCGATCCCCGAGGCAAGTCCCGAGATCCCGAAGATCCCGAGAAGTGCGGTTCCCGAGCCGAAGCTCTGCCCGCGAGAAGTTCGATTTTTGTGAAGATCTTCTAGATCTGCTGAGGATTACTACTTCTGCAAGTCGTAGTGCTGTCTGATCATCTTCTGATCAAGTGAGTGTATACTACCTTTCATAAACACGATAATAATACAAGTATGGTTCGAGTGTATTAAGTATATTGTTGTTTATATGTGTGAATGTGTATTCACTTTCTTCTAACTCATAGATATGATTTATTCTCTATGAGATATGTGTTATGTGTGTGTGCCTCATCTGTTATGTGAAATATGTGTTGATTAAAGCATGCTATACAGGTTTTTAAACTATGCATAAAAATGTATATTTTTATCTACTAATATGTTGGGTAGAACATGGGTAGATAGTTGGTGTGTAATAAACAGATGAGAGGCCTCGTTGTTGTTTGATTTAGTCATCTAGCGGAGTTTAGATGACGACCACATACTTTTCTAGATAGTCTTGTGGAAACATTAGCAGGTTCGCCACCTGTAGGTGTTAATGAACTTGGGTGTTCATTCGCTGTACTCCATCCCCCTCATGGTTGCCTTATTTGACTTATATTGCTGAGGAACCCCCGAAGCATGTGTTGCCGCCCCGATGAAATATTCTTAGACTAGGTCTCTTATGTTAGTTGTCTTAGGGACATAAAGTGAGAATAATGAGAATGGGTAATTGGGTTATTGTTGGTTGGTGAAAATTAAATATGATTATTTATTGTGGGTTGAAAACCCTATATGCTCACCAGGCTCTCAAGCCTGACCCACTCAGTTTTATTTGTATTACAGGAAGTGGCGCAAGGGCATAAGATGGATGAACCATCAGTTGTTTCGTTTACAAGTCTGTATATGTATATATTTGTTGAATGACTTGTAACGTTATCATTTATGCTTATTGGTCTATATCGGAACATAACACCCCGAGTTTTGATTATAATGAAAATACATTTCTTTTATGAAATGCTTTGGCAAACATTGTTTTATCATGTTTTGTTTTTGGGAACAAATTCCGCAACTCTTTCAAATCAAAAGGATTTACTCTGAAAATATTTTAAAAGCATAAATGAAAATCGGTCTTTTCTGGCCGAGATTTTGGGGATGTCACATTACCGATTAAACTTTTTTATTGTTTCCACATAATTTTAGACATTTACCTAAACAAACTACCCTTGTAGACACAAACCAATGTATTTAACAATTTCAATACATGTATAATTTTTCCAATTTAAGCATTATAAGTTAGGCTATATGCAAGAATTGACAATGTACTTCATATATTTTATTTTACCATCCCAGTTTCACTTTTTTCGGCTATAACATTTTTTTTTTTGAAAAATCTACATAAATACAGCAATTGAGAGTAATTATTATTATTATACTTGGGTAGATATTTCAACATACAATATGTAAGTTCTAAAAAATTTGAAGGTACATTGCCATAATAGAAAGAAATAGAAATAGGATGTTATAATACTCAAAACAATGAATATTTGTTGTCATTTCTTGCATTTATTTCTTTTAAGTCACATCGAACAAACCATAATGATATTGTAATTTTTACGACGTGAGTGTTGTTTATGGACAATTGATTTGTTGTTGTTTTTTTTTTGGTAAAATTAGTCCAAGAAAGCTTACTTTTGTAAAAATGTTATTATTATGAAATTTGACAATATTGCAGGTTTCTAAGTGTATATCACCTAATTGATCCAAAATATTCAGCCATGTTTCGTAAAAAGCAATATATAAAAACTGTAGTTGTATCCTAGATAACAATATTTGATAAAACTTGACTTTAAAGGTCAAATCTACCACGTACTTTTGTTATTTGAATTTGAAGTTTTCTCAAGACATTGAATTCCTTGATCATTTATTAAAAAAAGGTTGGATTGTATTGTAAGCTAATGGTAGCATTAAATGGCCTGGTTAGCCCTAAGAACTTTTTGGTAGAATATCTGGTTATTGAAAGTGATCATGATTTATTAAAGGATTGTTGGTTGTAAATATAGTAAGTAAGAAGATTTTGCTAGCTGCTCTTTACTTTCTTGTATGTCTAGTAGAGAGCAACCCTATTAAAATTTTCAGCTTAATTCCAACCCACGTAAGCTCTTTTTTTATATATCTTTTTTTTTTTTTTTTTTTTTTTTCTTTTTCTTTTGTTGAAACTGGGACAAATAAGTTGTCATTTTCTGTGTAATGATCTTGATAGCAGTTCATTTTCTCATTATACTTTTATAAGATAAAAGATTCTTGTAATTAAGCTATTTGAGGCACTGTAGTACTATTTGAGGCACTGTAGTACTCCAGATCAAAATGGGTAACATTAAGCTATTTAGCATGGGATTTATAATTGCTGTGAAGTTGGATGGTTATAGGAAATTAAATATCATATATTGATATATGTTGTAAAGATAAGGATGCTATAGTTTGAAATTATGTATCAAGGGTGGGGTGTGTTAAAAGGGGTTGGTTTAAAACCTTGGAAACTATTGTTTTGCGTTTAAAGCGAACCAGTTCATCATATAATTATTATACATACTAGGCGAATGCCTGCGCGTTGCGCAGAAACACCTATATAGTTGAAATCTTTACAAATATATGATTTTTTAAATATAACAATAACGTTGTTATTAAATTTGATATAATAATTTTTATATACCAAATTGATATAATATATTGATTATTTTCAATTATATGATAATATATACATTTATTATAACTTCATAATCTAAATCGTTTGAATGACTTCTATCCGCGAGTTACACATAAATAAAATTAAATATAATATATGATTTGATGTTAATATAGTTGTTTTTATTGCTAATTAATTTTTTAAAATTTATTTGTTTAATGTTTTAATTTCTATCATTATAATTATTTAAAACATCAAACATTGTTTTTTATTTTAAAGCTAACAATATAATCATTTATAAAGAGTTGTTTTTAACTATTGTTATTTTAAGTTATTTTAAGCTACTTATTTGAAAACTTTTAACGATTATAAAAATATATTTAAGAAATATTTTAGTTAAATTGAAATTACAATTTAGTGTTTGCTTTTATCACTACAATTTATCACTTTTAACTATTTACAAAATATTCTTTAGTTTTTTTAAATGGAAGTGAAATTTATATTTTAGTTGACATTGTAATGTGCAGAAACACCTATATAGTTGAAGTTTTTACAAATATATATTTTTTAAAATATAACAATAACGTTGTTGTTAAATTTGATATAATAATTCGTATATTAATTTGATATAATATATTGATTATTTTTAATTATATGATAAGATATAAATCTATTATAACGTCATAATCTCAATCATTTGAATGGCTTCTACTCGCGAGTTACACATCAATAAAATTAATTATTATATATGGTTTAATATTTTTATAGTTGTTATTTTTAACTAATTTTTTAAATTTTATTTGCTTAATGTTTTAATTTATATCATTATAAATATTTAAAACATCAAACATTATTTTTTTGATTTTAAAGGTAACAATATAATATTTTATATAGAGTTATTTTTAAGTATTGTTATTATAAGCTATTTTAAACTACCTATTTGAAAATTTTTAATGATTATATAAATATATTTAGGAAATATTTTAGTTAAACTACATTACAATTTAATTTTTGCATTTATCACTATAATTTATGACTGTTAACTATTTACAAAATATTATTTAGTTTTTTTAGTGGAACTGTTCAAAAATTGTAGCTTTAAACTGATAATGGTTTACATGCAACAACATTTTAAATCTAAGAAATTAAGTATAATATGTTAAAATTTAAAGACATAACATTATAAATAGAAGTAAAGATATTATTTTAAAATTGAAATTTAGTCTATTTATGATTACACTTTAGGTTTGATATTTATTTAACCTTATTAAGCAACTTACAATCATTATTAGAAAAACACTACAATTTATCACTTTTAACTATTTATAAAATAATCTTTGGGTTGTTTAAGTTAAATAAAATTTATCTTTAAGTTGAGCCTATAATGTTATATTTTAATTAGTAATTGAAGTATTTTAGAAAAATTATTCAAAAATTATACCTTTAATATGATAATGGTTTACATCCAACAATATATTAAAACTAATAAATTAAGTATAATATGTTAATAGTTAAAAAACATAATTTTATAAGTAAAATTAAAGATATTATTTTAATATTGAAATTTAGTTTATATATGAATACACTTTAGATTTGATATTTATTTAACCTAATTACAAAATTATAATTGTTATTATAAGGAAATTGAAAAGTCATGAGAGTTTCAAATGAATGTGGTGAAAGGAAAAAAGAATGGGGGTTTCAAATGCATGAGATTTAAGAAAAAATGCTAGCTTTATAAGTATGTATGATTATATATTTTAGATGAGTATCAATGTGATTAGACAAAACGTTAGATTAATTTAAATGGTGTTTTATATAATTTAGTAGATTGTTTATTGTCGAGTTAGTTTGTTGAGCATTTCACATGACATTTTTTTTATTTAAGATTTTTAGTATTTGAAAAATCTATTGAAAATGCTTTTACCAATATAAAAATGTTTTTTTCTTAAAGATCACCTTAACCACTTAACTTTATTAAAATACTTTAGTATGTAATGTTTATTTGATATTTTATCTATTTTTAATAATATTTTATTTATCTATAACCCTTTTAATATTTTAAATATAATTTTGACAAAATTACATAAATGGTCCTTGTGGTTGACACAATTGACCAACTCTGGTCCTTATGACAAATTTTATGCATAGATGGTCTCTATGGTTTCAAAATATTGCAAAGACAATTATTTTGGCTAACGGTGAGATCATTTATGTATTTTGTTTCAGTCATAGGGACAATTTATGTAACGTCATCTAGTATTTATTATTATTTATATTTAATTTACTTATGTTACTATGATTTAGATTTTTTTGACGTTATGTTCGAATATAGTGTTTAATGTTTTTTTTTTTTTTGAT
The DNA here is from genome assembly GCF_051521515.1 of Lactuca serriola. NCBI lineage: Eukaryota > Viridiplantae > Streptophyta > Magnoliopsida > Asterales > Asteraceae > Lactuca > Lactuca serriola. Next base: position 244,889,580 of record NC_136415.1, on the reverse strand, counting down.
ATTTTTTCAGTTACATTTTTTAATATTTTGTTCATATAATTTTTTAACATTTTTTTTGAATATATTTATTAATATTTATTTTGAATTTTTGTTTGAATAATTTCTTCTAATTTTTTTTTTACTTTTTATTCGAATATATTTTTTAATGTTATTTTTCTACATTTTGTTTGTTTTTATTTATTAAAGATTTCATAGTCACTATAATCATAATTCATAACTTAGTGGGGGAGAGTTGGTAGTTTAGGGTGAGAGGCCACAGCGAGGACCAGCAGTATGTTCAGCAGCGAGGGCTAGGCGTTACCTTCAGTATGGTTGCGCAGGATATGTCGGCTATGTTATGGACGCCCGGGAGGTGGGTAAGGCGACGGTGGGCGATGTGCCCGTGGTGCGTGAGTTTACGGACGTATTCCCCGAGGAGTTGCCTGGGATACCTCCGGAGAGGCATGTGGAATTCAGGATCGACCTAGTCCCCGGTGCGGCTCCGATAGCCAAGGCACCGTATCGGCTGGCTCCTCCTGAGATGCAGGAGTTGTCTATACAGCTACAGGTGTTGTTAGACAAAGTATTCATTAGACCGAGTAGTTCTCCCTGGGGGGCCTGATTTTGTTTGTGAAGAAGACGGACGGGTCACATCGGATTGTATAGATTATCGGGAGCTGAATAAGGTAACGGTGAAGAACTGTTACCCACTCCCGAGGATTGATGTCCTCTTTAACCAGTTACAGGGAGCATCTTGGTTCTCCAAGATTGATCTGCACTCAGGATATCACCAGATGAGGGTCAGAGAAGAGGATGTACAGAAGACGGCGTTCCGGACACGCTATGGCCACTATGAGTAAGTGGTGATGCCTTCGAGCTCACCAATGCTCCTGCCGCATTCATGGATCTCATGAACCGCATGTATAGACCGATGTTAGGCCGGTCTGTGATAGTGTTTATTGATGACATCTTGGTTTACTCCAAGACGCAGGAGGAGCACGATGAGCATCTGTGGGAGGTTCTGGAGACTTTGAGGAGGGATAACTTGTTTGCTAAGTTCTCCAAGTGTGAGTTCTGGTTGTGCGAGGTGCAATTCCTTGGGCACCTCATCAACCAGCACGAAATTTCAGTGGACCCAACCAAAGTAGAGGTCGTGATGAGATGGGAAGTTCTGAAGTCTCCATCTGAGATTCGGAGTTTCCTAGGATTAGCCCGCTACTATCGGAGATTCATCCAAGATTTCTCCAAGATAGTCGTACCCCTGCCCAGGCTAACGAGGAAAGTCGTGGTCTTTTGTTGGAGGCCTGAGCAGTAGGCCGCATTCGAGACTTTGAGACAGAGATTGTGCGAGGCGCCAATCTTAGCCCTGCCAGAGGGCATGGGGGATTTTGTGGTATATTGCGATGCATCATTCTCAGGTTTCGGTGCAGTTCTGATGCAGAGAGGGCATGTCATCGCCTATGTGTCGTGGCAGCTGAAGCCTCACGAGGCGAATTACCCGACGCATGATTTGGAGTCGGGGGCTGTTGTGTTTGCCCTCAAGATTTGGCGTCATTACCTCTATGGGGTTCGTTGTACGATTTACATGGACCACAAGAGCATGAGGTATCTCATGCACCAGCCAAATCTGAACATGAGGCAGCGTCAGTGGCTTGATGTGGTAAAGGATTATGATTGCGAGATCCTTTACCACCCAGGAAAGGCCAATGTGGTGGCCGGCGCGCTTAGCCGCAAAGTAGCGCCGATCAGGGATATCTGTCTGAGGATGAAAGTGGTGACTCCGCTGTTGGAGCAGATTCGGGAGGCCCAACAGGAGGCCATGAAGGAGGAACATCGGAAGAGCGAGCGGATTGTGGGTCAGGTTTCCTCCTTTGACTATAACAGTCGGGGGTTGTTGACTCTACACCGTAGGGTGTGGGTCCTGTATCATGGGGGTGTGCGCCAGGTATTGATGGAGGAGGCGCACAAATCTCGATTCTCCATTCATCCCAAGGCGACGAAGATGTATAGGGATCTTCGTCTGGACGATTGGTGGCCTTGCATGAAGCGGGATGCGGCATGGTACGTAGAGCGGTGCTTGACCTGCAGGAAGGTCAAGGCCGAGCATCAGAGACCTCACAGCAAGATGCAGCCGTTGGACATTCCGCTGTGGAAATGGGAAGACATCACGATGGATTTTATCACAAAGCTTCCCAGGACCGTGCGAGGAGCGGATTCGATCTAGGTCATCGTCGATCGATTGACCAAGAGTGCCCATTTTATCCCGATTCAGGAAAGTATTAAGCCAAAAATTGACTGACATTTATATCAGGGAGGTGGTGGCACGGCATAGGGTGCCAGTATCGGTGATTTCGGACAGAGGCGTTCGGTTTACTTCCAGGTTTTGGAAGAAGTTCCATGACGATCTGGGAACTCTTCTGCATTTTAGCACCGCTTTTCACCCGCAAACAGATGGACAGAGTGAGCGGACCATCCGGAACTTGGAGGATATGTTGCGAGCGTATGTCTTAGACTTCGGAGGTAGTTGGGATACTTACCTTCCTTTGGCTGAGTTCTCATACAACAACAGCTATCACACGAGTATTGACCGTCCTCCCTTCGAGATGTTATACGGGAGGAAGTGCAGGACCCCAATAGGTTGGGATGAGGTGGGTTAGAGGGTTATGGGGAGTACCGAAGTAGTACTCCAGACTACGGAGAGGATCCAGCAGGTCCGGAGCAGGCTATAGACTGCTCAGAGTCGGCAAAAAAGTTATGCCGACAAGCGCCGATCCGACTTGGAATTCCATGTCGGGGATATGGTCCTCCTGAAGGTGTCACCTTGGAAGGGTGTCATGCGATTCAGGAAGCGGGGCAAGTTGGGCCCTAGGTATATTGGACCTTTCAGGGTTGTAGCTCGAGTGAGCAAGGTGGCATATAGGCTGGATCTGCCAGCTGAACTCAGTCAGATTCATAACACCTTTCATGTCTCCCAGTTGCGAAAATGTTTGGTGGACGATTCGACAGTAGTGCCTTTAGAGGACATTCAGGTTGATGACAACCTGAACTACATCGAACGACCAGTGGCGATCCTGGACAGGAAGTCAAAGGATCTGAGGAACGAGAGAGTGGAGTTGGTAAAGGTTTAGTGGTAGCACCGAAAGGGCTCGGAGTAGACTTGGGAGCCGGTGGGCGAGATGATGGAGCATTACCCCGAGCTATTTCAGGATTGAGCAGCAGACATCGAGGACGAAGTCTAAAATAAGTGGGGGCGATTTGTAGCATCTGCTTCCTGGTATGTAATTTAAATTAAGCATTTTGCATTTTGTCCTGGGACTCGGCGAGTTGGTGGCCCAACTCATCGAGTAGAAGCGAATTGAACCCGGGAGTCAACTGGCTGATTCGGCGAGTCGGAAGTCGGACTCGACGAGTCCGTGCTGTCTGGAAAAAAACCATAATATGAGGGTTTGCACCATATATAAACACATTAACTCGGCCTCCCATGTCCGTAACACTCCCCTAGAGCAGCATAGCGAAACCCTAGCCGTATATGTATCTGTTAAGGTATACGGCCATTTTGGTGCTTTTGTTAAGTTGTGAAGCTTGGAAGGAAGAAGAGGAGCTTGAGTATTCGACTTGGGGCTTGTAGATCCAGAAATCTCATTCCATTTTCAACTTAATCAAGGTAAAATGCTCATACTTTGGCCCTTCATTTGGTTGTTCATCTTTAGAATGTGGATCTTGGATGCATTTAGGGCTTTTCAAGCCATTGTCGGATTTAAGGAGTGTTATGTGGACTGTAGCTTCAGATCTGGGCCTTAAAAGGGGTCTCATGGCATAAAGGTACCAACTTTAGGGCCATGAGAGCCCCATGCACATTGTAAGACACTTTATATGGATTTTTGAGCTAAAAACCCCATGCATGTGCATCAAGTTTGGAACTTTACGTATAAAATGGACATTAGGAGGCCAGATTTATGGTTTTGATGTGTTAGACCTCATTTAAATCGACTATATGGAGTTGGTCAAGACTGGAGTCGGTGAGTTGTTCTTGGCACTCGACGAGTCGGTGACCATTATGCACTAAACCCTTCCTGTGAACGGGTAAATGATATGAAGAAAGTCCCTTGTGGGTTTAGACGCGAAAAGGGACCTGGAAGCCTTGGGACCCAGCGAGTGGTATGAGCAGACTCGGTGAGTCCAAAGCAATCTCTTAATATTTGAAGATGGACTCGCTGAGTTGTTCATACAACTCGGCGAGTCGTAGACTGGACAAGTTCTTAAGTTGGAGATGAACTTGATGAGTTTAAGAAGGAACTCGGCGAGTCGGATGAACATGGTCCTGATGTTATGACTGAAGGAGAACCCGTCGAGTTTTGCTAGACTCGACGAGTGGAGCCGGGGTTTTGTGTGGGTTTAGTGAAGCAAGGATTCGACGAGTTGGTAAGCCAACTTGGCAAGTCAGGTCAACTGAATGTTGACTTTGACTGGACTTGGACAGATCCTGTTTAGGGTTGTATGCGATGTGTGTTGACTTGAAGGTTGTCGTGTAGGGATCGAGGAGTCGTAAGGAGTCGACTTGTGCGCCAAGGATACTTCAGACACTGCACGACATTGAGGTGAGTTACCTTCCAGCAGGGGTGGGTCTAAGGCCACAATGTTGGCCCACCAGAAAGGGGTATTTATAAGATAATGGTCTTTGTGATAATTATCTTGGTCTGGTTATGTGATTTATTTGGATTATATGTTATGTGTTTAGTAGGGATTAGTTTCCCTAACAGTGGTCCGTAGGACCCAAGGGTAGGTCAGCACCCGGATATACCTGACTATATGCTTATATCTGTTGATTGCATGTTAGTAGTTTGGGGTGAAATAGTCCCCAGTTACCGGTTGAAAGATATAGATGCTGATTACCGGTTAAAAGATACCGATGATGGCTACCGGTTGAAAGATACCGATGATGGTTACCGGTTGAAAGATACCGATGAGTGTTACCGGTTGAAAGATACCGACGATATTGCATGGTATGTGGTATGATGGGGGGAACTCACTAAGCTTTGTGCTTACAGTTTTGGTTTTGGTTTCAGGTACCTCTTTGTCGAAGGGGAAAGAGCCGGCAGTGTAGCAGCTCATCACACACACTCACACGATCTGCAAGAAGTTTTAGGACTGTACTCTGATTTTCAAGAATTATGATGTTATGGTTTGAAATACAATATTATGATTTTGTATTGGATGTTTTATTAACAATGTTTTGCTAAAAAGTTTGTTAAATACGTTAAACCAAAAATGAAATTTTTGGCCTTGAAAATTGGGTCGTCACATTATGGAACTTGAAGAGTCTTTTAATTAAAACTACTTTAAACTCATAAGTTATGGAATTAATTAGTTTTGAATAGTTTCAAAACTTGCCCTCAAGTTTTGGAATTTGAAAAGTTTTCACTTATGAATACTTTAATTCCAAGTTAGCGCTTAGAATTTTAAAAGTTTAAATTCAACCCTTATACTTTATAATATTATAAGTTAATAATATTTATATATATGTATAAGAGTAAAGTCAGTCTTAACATTAGTAGGCCTCATTCACGAAGCCGGTCTATAAAGGGGGTATAAGGTTACTGCCTATAAAATGGTAGTTTAACGGGTGTCCACTCTCACCCACCGTTTCCTTGACTGGTTGAGCGTCGTTAGCCGAACGGGTAGGACAAGGACTATAATTCTCCATTCATTAAAAGTATTAATGACAAATACTAAGTAACTAAACCTTTTATAAATACCCAATCTTAGTTACTTAGGAAAAAGTGAATAAGGTGCTAATCCATGAAATTACACATTGCACTTTGTTTAAGTCGGTTAGTGGAGCGTGTGTGGTTAACCGACACACTAACATGGACTTAACAAGGTAGGCAAAGGGTAACTTAATATTTATCATAGTGTCGGTGGAGTGTGTGTGGTTAACCGACACATCGATTAAGGTGTAAATATTAAGGGTACCCAGTATATTTGCATGGTTACTTCACACCTTGTTTTGTGATCCTTGGCATCCTAGTCACAAAACCTGAAGGGCACACTCGAGATTGAAACATGCCATTGAAAAGTTCAATGAATCTCAAAAGATCTAGGAGTTTCAAATCCAATTAAAACCTAATAATACATCTCGTTTCTCTTGGTGGAAATTGGTGAATCGTCATTCACCTACCTTCAAATATTTTATAGCTTGGATTACGGCATCCCTCTTCCAAGTTATAAAAGTATTGTGTTGGGTCCTAGCCTTAATATTTCATATTGGGTGTTATATTAAAGACTTTAAATCAACTATCTTGAATATGTCCCAAAAAGATCTCTGGTTTAGACATTTATGACCTTCCCAAATCTCTTGAAACAAGCTTTCCTAAATGAAGATGATGTCCCATGGAAATCATACTTCTTTCACCTCCTCTAATTATTCTCCCTAACCCACAAATTCTTGAAATGTTTAAGGTCACTCAATCCCTATTGGCAAGTAAAGGTCTATGTGTGGTCACATCATGGAGATGTAGTCACATATTGACAAGCCGAGAGAGTTGGGTGTTAAAGTCTTGAGAAAGTTGGTGGTTCAATCACTTTCTAAGTCACATAGTGAGCTCCTTTGGGACTCCTATGAAACAGACTAAGACAAGACCCTTAATGATCTTATCTATTTGCTAAGATCAACTTCCTAAACTTGTGGACATTGACAATAATGAGATTGGATATCCATTAAAGCTCTCTCTTCCCAATGGAAAGGGATCAACAATAGTCAACTCGGTTGACCAAATGGTAAAAAGAAAGGCTATGTCTGTGATAGTCCCATGTTCCATTACCAAAGCGTCCATATGTTAAATTGCCAAAGGAAGGGGCATTGGTTGCGAAGCTGCCAATTTACCTAAGGGTGTTAAAGTCAATAAGTTTGACTCTACTTCAGGTAAAGTCTACTATCTAACTCTGCTAAGTTTCTACTCTGAGATTCTTGATACATGATGTGACTGAGTCACATGGTGATGTTTTAAGAATCAAAGAAAAGTGAAGAAACTTAAAGAACAAATATGCTAAATCTAATTGCGTAGATAGATTTGTATTGCATAGTTTGAAGATCGGATTCTTGAGCTACTTCTTAGGAGTTATGAGATATTGCTTAGGAACAGATAACAACAAGTTTTCATATGGATTGTAAGGATAAGTTTTTCCGCAAAGTTTTAAAAATAAAAGGAAAATTTTGATTTTATTTATTTTATGTATCCTTACAATGTCGTTTGTGAAAAAAATTGTTGCTTATATGATTCCATTAATAGCAAGAGTGAATGAGAATTTTTCATCTTTGGAAAATTAAGACTAACTACTTGTTCACATGGATGTGTAAGTCAAGTGAAGGACTAAGGGATCGAGTAAACATTCTGGTGCACTGGTCAAGTCCACCACAAAAGATCGATAAGATTATTCATCATAGTTTACTAAAGCTCAGTAAATATGGTTATACTTACAAGCTTAAGTGTAATTCTGAGACATTGGAAAAATGTTCCAATGTATGAGAGAGCGAATAAGAAGAATCAACTTAGGCAGAAAGATAAAAGTTTCTCAAATCTGAAAAGATAGGAGAGTACTTTAGTATCAGTTTTTGTGATCATCTTAATGATTAAGAAACCATAGCACAATTAGTTCTCTAAAGAAATCTTAGTGCATTCTTATGACTAAGAAGAGGAATCTTGAATTGTTGAAATGGTTAAATCAAGAAGATGAGTCATACTTCGTTCCAATACAAGTCTTAGAGTTATACTCCAAGATTGTAACTTGAGTGACATGTATTAGAGAAGGTTTAAAACACATGTCAAATGTAAGAGTAAGAGTTTTCTACTCTTGTACATTTGAAATTGGTAAGTTGTGATGTTTTGGATAAAACAAAGACCAACAGAGGCCAATTGTGTGAAGTGTTTGTCTTGATTAGAATCCACACTATCTCTTGAATATCTGACAAGAAAGTCTTATATGTCAAGAGGACAGTGGGAGTCTTAAAGGTCTTGAAAGTCTCAACAACTAATCAAGAATAGAACCTGAAGTTCTTCACTAGCACACGACTTGAGGTTTATAACCTATCATGTTGACATTTTCTGTGCCCATTCCAGTTAATGTTGGCTTTGCATATGAGTTCTTAGAGTTCTCAACTGGTTGCACAACAACTTGGAAGTAATGGCAGGACCTTGAGCTGCCAGATGGCAAGAAATTAAGATTGAGTTCAGTCCATACGAGTTTGAATTTGTCATTATCCTTGTCTTGTGACTATGGTTTTGACAATTCACATGGATAAGAACACATACACTATTAAATCTAAGTGTCATAAGGTTTCTCTCCGATTCATGAAAATGATGCTGAGGAAACACTTTCACTAAGTAGATTTTAGCTAGATAGCAATTGTGATATTTGCATTCTCAAAGTCGTTAGTGGAGCGTGTGTGGTTTACCGGCACACTAACATGGACTTGTGAGAAGTAAAAAAGGTCTAAACAATTAATACTATGATTACGACATCCCTTTTCATAGTTCTTAAAATTTTTAGACACACCTGTGAGCTATCTAATATAAGGTGTATGATTATGATAAAGTTTTATCAAAGCAATCTAGTATCAGAAATCTGAACTTTGGTAAGAAAGTCAATAATGTATTGATTTCTAGAAGTCTAGTTGATTTCTGAGTACATGTCAAAGCTAGTGGGAGCATAAGTCTTATGCTAATAATCATCATGTTAGTGGGAGCATGATAATTATGATAAAGGTTGCAAGTTAGCAATGTTAACTATAGAAAACAAAAGGTTTCAATTGGGAAAGAGTTGTTTTGCTATAATTAAGGGATAGGAAATTATATTTCATCTCAAGTCTAAAAGCTTACATTGAGGTTTTAATCGTATTTAGTCAAGGATATATATATATATATATATATATATATATATATATATATATATATATATATATATATATATATATATATATGAGTTTCATATTGGAATGGCTCAACATAAGGAAATTCTGTATATGGGTCCATTATTTGCGTTCTAAAATTCGATTATGATTATGGTATCCCTTTTCATAATCTGATTATGAGAACTTGGCAAATTGAAATGGAAATATTATAGCAAAAGACTGGTTTAGTCTTTATGTGAGACATCATGAATCGTATCCCATATGCTTCGGATATAGGATCGATTACATGTGCTATATTCATCCTTTCTAAAATTTTCCATATGCCTGGGGCATTAAGAAGGGAAAAAGGTCTAGAATTGGATATGACTAAAAGGATTAAACAATTATCGAGGACAATCTAAGGTTTACCAAAGATTCGTTGCTCAAGGACAGTTGGAAGTATAGTGTTAATTGTTGGAAGGACAATATTGACATAATTTGTAAGGAGGCAACTCTTGTTCAGAAGTGATAGTCAAAATGGAATCTGGAAATGTTTCAAAGTTAGAAATTATTGAATCTGTGTAAGATTAGGAAAGTTAATGCAAGAAGGATGTTTCCAAGGAGCTGATCTCCTTTGGAATGCTCTGTAATGGTTGTTGTCAAGTCTTTCTGACTTTGTGCATAATCATTACAAGTGGGTCAATGCATATAAGTTTAGAATCTAACAGATTTCAGTAAATGGCATGAATTTGGAATTCTTGCATTTGCAGTAAGTATTTGGGATTATGAAAAGAGGATCATTGGAGTTATGTTCAATTGATCTATTTCACAAAGTAAAGATCATAGACAAACATAGTATGCATACTTGGTGTATGGCATGACTAGTGTTTAGAAAACATAGTGTACATGCTTGGAGCATGGGACAACTATTGTTTTAAATTCAAGAGTAAAGTTGATAGCTGAAACAGTATACAATGAATAATGTGTAATCATATGGTGATAAATAAAAGGTGTTTTGTTTATGTTCATAGGTTTTGATACCATATTGGATCCAATTATTATTGTGTTTCACTTTGCATGTTTTAACTTCCTGAATAACTAGGTCATTGTTCTGGATGACTAAGTTATTCAAACCATCCACATTCGGTCATATGTTGGAAGTAGATATGAATTAAGACTGTCATGGGTTGGCTTGTAGAGGTCTAAGATGTTGGACAAAGGGCTACAACACTCATGAGTGCTCATAAGTTCTGAGTATTGGATTCAACCCGTGTTGATTGGAATCACTTCATGGGTTTTATCATGGGTGATAATGAGACGATAACATCATATATTCTTCAAACCTAGAGATATGAGTTGTTACTATGAGTTGGTTGTACATTGATTGCACGAACACGCATTCGGTAACTCGATGTTATAAAACGTGCCTTTGTGTATGATTCAACAAGTAGTAGAACAAGCCATATGAGTCGAAGTTTATCCATTCCTTTTACCTTCGGGATAAAAGCGATATCTGTGGGGCCCTCGATGATTTGGTGATGGCAAATGTAAGTGCTCGGACGGGCCTGGACTGATTTGATTTGTTCAATTGGTCAGTCGTCATAAATCGGAAATCTGGAAACAACAAATGGGTAGAGAGAATGATTATAATCCATGTCTCAGTCCATATGATATCTAGAATGGAGGAATATATGATCCCTTATCTAATGGACAAGTCATTGACAAAGGTCAGAGTTCATCTACAAGGTCAGTGTTCGACAGAAGCTTTTGAGAGCTACGATTGCCAGTCGGTTCCTGAAGTCATACGCAATAATAGTTTTACACTTATCGAAGTGGGAGACTGTTGGATTAATGTATAAGTCCATAACTATAATTGGTAAGACTTGACCCGACCTGACATGGTCCATTTGGGTTGCATGGCATCATGCATTTGGATAGACTATAATGAGAGAAATAACACTTAAGGTTTGCTAATATATTATAAGTTCTAATATATTAATAAGATTATTTAATTAGTATTGATTAAGAATTAATCTATGATTAATTAAGTGATCAAAAGAAGACTAATTAAATATATGGGTTGATTCTGTAAATCATCCATTCTTATATAGTGGGCTAATGCTCCATGGATTGTCAAGTTGGGCTAAAACCCATGAGATGCTCCATGGATGCTCCATGGTGTATTTGTACCCATGGATCATGGAAATGAAAGGCCATGACAATTAGGGTTTACATGGTGTAACCCTAACTATATAATGATCTTATTCTTGGAGAAAATCGGCCACTATGGGTAAAAGAAAGGGCTAGCCGATTTCATGAAGTGTATATGTTCTCTCAATCTATTCCAAGTGTATTTGGCGTTGTGTGAACCATTTGAGGTGTCACACTTGGGTCACTAGGCACTCAAGCTTCATGAAGACAATCTACATCAAAGAGGTATGTAATTCTAACTTGATATATTCATTTGAATCAATGTTATTATGCTAGTTAGGATGAATACCTTGGAAAGTTCATATTTGCATGTATAATTGTCACACCCCAAAACCAAGAACGGCAGAAACGTTCTGGGGCGGAGGACGTCATGTACAGTATCACAACAATGTAAAGTAGTAAACAAGCAACAACATCATCGATTACATTAATAATAGAATTATTATAAAAGTGTGTTCTGTCAAATTTTGATAAACACTAAAGCATAAATAAAAATGAAAGATGAGTCTTCAACGAGCTCCATCTTCCCTAATCCTTGCATCGGTACCTGTCTATGATGACCTGAGGATACAAGTAATTTTGAAAGCGAGTATCAGCTTTGAAGCTGGTGAGATTATAAGTATTTTAGTGTCTTAATTGGTATGTAAGAAATTGTTTGTAAATGAATTGTAAGTATGGAAAAATGTAGATGAACTGTAAGTACGAAAATGTTTGTAAAACAACTGTAAACGTTTGAAAAACCCTAGAAATCCCTACGATTCCTACTTTATATAAAGGTGTCTTCTACCAAGACTTAACTGTTCTCAATGTAGTCTTCTACCAAGACTTAACTGTTCTAAATATTCGTTTCTTATAAAATTGTGTAATTTTCCCAAGTGTAACTATCATTATCAAAATATAGTTTTTTTTACATTAAATGTTTAAGTGAAATGATCACTAAATATATGAAAAGGGGAAATTAATGTAGTACTGTAGTGTTGTATTATAGGAACTACTGCTGTACTAACTACCTTAAACTGGATTTATATTAAGGTATCATGTGATAAATTGCACCATACCATTGACTGGTAACAACGACATACGAATGGTCGTAAAAACGGAATGACGTTTGGCACCTACAGACCTGCAGGTCCGGCTGTAGTTAGCAGCAAGGTGTAGGATAGTCACTCCAGTATAGATCTATACGCAAGCTCACCCTCTCCTTCCAAGAGAATTCTGGCTACTACTCGGGCCATGACATTTAAGGCATGCTCCGATACAGCGGATCACAATTGTTAACGTATTCATGTATATGTAATGTAATGTTACTTATTCTAGTGTCGTTGTATATGTTCACTTCCTAGTATAGTTGTATATGTTCTCATAGTAGTAAGTATTGACTCATGAATGAACTGACTCATAGTATGATATTGTGTTCTAGTAATAGTTCTAGTATCTTCCTAAACCACCCCTATGGTAGTTTACTAGTAATCTAACTGTTCCGTATGGACATGGATGTATACCCTTGCTACCCAAGGGCATGGGATGAACTGGAAGGACCTTTATGACTATATATGTACACATGTTATATAACTAATATTTAAACGACCTTCGGACGAGTACCCGATATCCCACCAGACCACATCTGAAGCGCGAAAAGGAAATAGGGTGGATAGCCTTCCTAAGTCTTTTAAACATTTCTTGTATAACTATACATATAGAGGCATGCAATTTATAATATAAAAGCATAAATAAGTATTGTAAAACCTTTGAGCATAAATATTTTCTAAGAAAAGATCGACTTGATGTCGATCTATAAAATGGTTTTGAAGGCATGGGTTTGATAAAGCAGTTTAGTATAAAGAACGTTTGTTTGAAGCACAATTGTAAATAAGTTTGAAATGTAATATACAGAGTAAAATCTACAGTATAATAAGGAGTTTTTAAACACATAAAGTGTTTATGAAAAACATTTCAAGGAAACTGTTTGGTAAAACGGCTAATGAGTAGCCAATCATTTGAATGCTGCTTATTAATCACATGTGATTGATATAATAAGTCGCATGATTCTACTTGTATCCCCCCCATAAAACATTTAAAAATAGTTAAAACATTGATTAACGGGTATGAACTCACCTGTTGTAGGTGATACGGATGAACTGAAGAGGTAGGACTACTAGGTGTCAAGTGTAGTCTTGAACACACTTATGATCCTAGTTAACATATAATTTCACATATATGTAACAACTTAGTCTATAAACAACTACTAAACAAGTCAAGACACCCTAGGACATGCTAAACACCTTTATCAAGTGTTATTAGCCTCTAGGATTGCATCTAAGTGTTTGTAGGGGAAGCTATTGTGTGTAGGGCTCAAGGAAAACTCCACCATGAAGTTCACGGCCCTAATAACACTACCAAATGAGTTTACGGCCGTGAACTCATACCTATGTGTCCATTTGATGGTTGATGCTCTATAAGGCCCTAATAAGCATTTCTACTTAATGGCTTGGTCTATGGAAGAGTTTAGGGCATAATATAACTCCTTTTAGGAGTTTACGGCCTTGGGACCATATTCCCTTGGAGATTACGACCGTAATCTCCCTTGGGAGGATGTTTAAAGTGTTTTCAAGTCCCTAAATTAACTAGGAACTAAACTACGCTTTTGTACTTGGCTTTAGAGGAGTTTATGGCACTAATTGGCACCATTTTATGGAGTTCACGACCCTGGAACATGTTGGGCCGTGAACAACTTTTCTTGGTGTTTTAATGGTGTTTGCTTGCCCCAAACACACTAGGGTACTTGTCCTAATTTTTCTCTTGGCTTAAGGAGGGTTTTTAAGGCATTTTTGCACATAAAAATGGTGTTCATGGCCCAAGAACCTCCTTGGCCGTAAACTCTCTTACACCCTTGAATCTTAATTGTTTTGGTGGTCTAAACATGTAATGGTAGTCCCTATGTTGAGTTCTAAGGCTTTGAGGGGCATTGGGACACTTTTGGCCCTTAAAATGGAGTTTACTCCCCAAGTGTTCTTGGGCGGTAAACTCCCAAATCTTGGGGTTTTGGTCCAATTTTGGTGTTTCTAAACACAATCTATGCTATATAATATAACTAGATCGAAGTACTCACAATTTGGGATAAAAACCCGAAGATCTGTGAGAGAGAATTTCCACTTTTCTCTAAATGGAATGTAACTAATGAACCAATTTGGTTCAGAATTCTATTTATAGTCCTGAGATATTCTATTGGCAGAAAATATCTTTATTCCCGGAATGAACTCAAATATCATAGAGTATCGGAATACCAGTGTTGCAGGAAACCCTAGTGCATCCACTCTCCTGATATCTCCTTAAGTGTAAATCCTGAAAAACTGCCAAACTTATACCTGAAGTCTGGAATTTCATTGAAACTGTACTACTTCTATTGGCTTGATATGGTTTGTTTAGAATGGAAATTTCGGGTTGTCACATCATCCCCCTGTTGAAGGTAATTTCGTCCCGAAATTAGAATTTAGGCGAGGAAGTAGATACGAATGATCAAGTCGTGAGGAGGAAACTTCCTAATCAATTGGTTCTAGTGCTCCTAAGTGAAATCGGGTTCTCGGTTGGTATCCCAACGAACCTTCACTAATGGGCGACAGCGTTGCTTCGTCCGCTTGACCTCTCGGTCGAGGGTCACTATGGTTCTAATACGAAGGCGAGGATCTCGACGAGTGGACTTACAAGAGTCCTAACGGAAAGGTATGGTTTCACGATCGAGATGCGAAGAGTAGAATGTACGTTACTGAGTTCGCGGAGTAGATCTAGTGTGCAAGATACAGGACTGATTCTGGTAAGAATCTCAGAGGTCCCGTCTATCTTGGATTTAGCTTTCCATGCTTTACGAAGCGTATTAAGCCGTTCCTGGAGTGAGACTTCCTAATGAACTTGGTCACTCACTTGGAATTCCAAAGGTTCCTTTTCTTGTTTAACTTCCCAGTCAAAAGAGACCACTTGCTGGGTCAAAGTCGTACGGGTTTCTGTAACTTGCGAGGAGTTCTGAATGAACTATGACAGTAGGTCTGTAAGACCTAGAATTTGGTGAATGACTGTCGGTGTCTCTGGTGTCGACAAATTCTCAACGATTTTGACAAATTGTAAGACTATGCAAAATTTCCCACATTACTAACAGGGTGTCATAGGAATTTAACTCTTCAATTTCAAAACTCGTGCCTAGAGAACTTCGCGAAAAGTTCCTCTGAAGGAAATGTTTCCATGGGTTTCTTCTTACTAAGAGGGTAGATAAGTAAGTCATTACATGGAGAAATGACGAACTGATCCAAGTAAGAAATACATACCCTACTTGTTTAGCTCATGAAAGCTATGGGCGTATTGGTCCTATCCGAAGGGTATCACTACGGACTCGAAGTGTCCGCATCAAGTTCGGTAGATAGTCTTCCGGACATCCTTCCCTAACACTCGAACTGGTGATATTCGGATCTTAGATCCATTTCTGAAAGTAATTCTTTCCTTGCGTTTGCTCAACCATTTCATCTATGCGAGGCAGAGAAAATGATTTCTAATGAAAATCTTGACGGAGTCTGTCACACCCCAAAACCAAGAACGGCGGAAAAGTTCTGGGGCGGAGGACGTCATGTATAGTATCAACAACAATGTAAAGTAGTAAACAAGCAACAACATCATCCATTGCATTAATAAAATAATTATTATACAATTGTATTCTGTCAAATTTTGATAAACACTAGAGCATAAATCAAAATGAAAGATAAGTCTTGAACAAGCTTCATCTTCCTTTCTCCTTGCATCGGTACCTGTCTATGATGACCTGAGGATACAAGTAACTTTGAAAGCGAGTATCAGCTATAAAGCTGGTGAGATCATAAGTATTAATGTGTCTTAATTTGTGAAAACTTATAATTGCTAAGACATGACATTACTTTGAAAGAAAGCTAGCATAAGTATGAAAATGTTTGTAGCTCAACTGTAATTGTTTGAAAATCCCTAGAAATCCCTATGATTCTTATTAGTAACAAAAAGGAGTCTTCTACCAAGACTTAACTGTTCTGTGTGTAGTCTTCTACCAAGACCTAACTGTTCTGAATGTAGGCTTCTATCAAGACCCAACTGTTCTGAATGTAGTCTTCTACCAAGACCCAACTGTTCTGAATGTAGTCTTCTACCAAGACCCAACTGTTCTGAATGTAGGCTTCTACCAAGACCCAACTGTTCTGAATGTAGTCTTCTACCAAGACTTAACTGTTCTGAATGTAGTCTTCTACCAAGACCCAACTGTTCTGAATGTAGTCTTCTACCAAGACCCAACTGTTCTGAATGTAGTCTTCTACCAAGACCCAGCTGTGTTACTATTATTATCATTATAAGAAATTGTATCCTTTAGTACTAGGATACCTAAATATAATTCACCTCCTTGGTTATGTGAATGAGTCACAAAATAAAGGTAATAATATAACTAAACTGAATATTACCCTTTGGTACTAGGGTAACTATCATCGATAACTTTAAGCCATCCGTAGATGTACTCTTACCTCTGTTGCTAACAGCTGGGTATAGGAATAGTCAATCCCTTAATTGTGCACCTGTAATGGTACCAACCGTTTGACATCCGTGGATGTACTTTTACCTCTGTAGCTAACAGAGATTCTAGGAATGGTCAATCCCTCAATACGTATCCTTTGGTACTAGGATAATAATCCATTCTATCTCGTCGATTATGTGATTTTATCACAAGGTAAAGGTAAGAACACGGATTTGATAACAGAGTCGATACATATAAAATGTAATAGGACTCCTACTGATATATCTATGCACAAGTACTCCTATAAGTATAATAATGTAAATATTATAGTAGAGTACGGTAAAGTTCTACGTGTGCTAGCTAGAATGTGTGTTCTCCCTATCTAGCAAGTATAGTAATTGTAAACGTTCTAGTATAGATGTATATGTTCTCGTCCTAGTATAATTGTACATGTAATGTATAGTAATGTTCTAGAAAGTATTGACTCATGAATGAACTGACTCATTGTATGATATCGCGTTCTAGTAATGGTTCTAGTATCTTCCTGAACTACCCCTATGGTAGCTTACTAGTAATCTACGTGGTACGTATGGACGTGGATGTATACCCTTGCTACTCAAGGGCATAGGATGAACTGGAAAGACCTTTTATGACTATATATGTACACATGATATATAACAAATCTTTAAACGACCCTCGGACGAATACCCAATGTCCCACCAGACCACATCTCAAGGCGCGAAAAGGAAATAGGGTGGATAGTCTTCCTAAGTCTTTTAAACATTTCTTATATAACTATACATATAGAGGCATGCAATTTATAATAAGATAAAAGCATAAGTAAGTTTTGTAAACATTTGAAACGGAAATATTATTTTAAGGGAAGATCGACTTGATGTCAATCCATAAAACAATTTGAAGGTATAAGTATAATAAAACAGTTTTGAGTATAAAGAACATTTGTTTGAAACACAGTTGTAAATATGTTTGAAGTCTGATAAACAGAGTAAGAAGTACAGTGTAAGAAGTAGTTTAAAACATATAAAATGTTTATAAAAATCATTTGAAGGAAACTATTTGGTAAAACGGCTAATGAGTAGCCAAATCTTTTGAATGCTGTATATTAATCACATGTTATTGATGTAATAAGTAATATAATCCTACTTACTAATCACATGTGATTGACATAGAAAGTAGCATGATTCTACTTGTATCCCCCCCATAAAACATTTAAAACAGTTTAAAACATTAGTTAAGGGGTATGAACTCACCTGCAGTATGTGACTGGAGGTGAACGACTGTTATCGTATGGAAGGATCGGACAAATGCTTGGTGTCAAGTGATGACTTAGACACACACAATGATCCTAATTACATATGAAGACATATGTATATAAATAATTAGAGATTAAATCACTAATTATGCAAGCATAAACATTTAAGCGCGAGGACAACACTTTTGGTCAAGTGCTAGGAGGCAAATGGGTTGCAATAAAGGAGTGCAATGCCTCTAATGGAAGTTTAAGGTCAAAAGACCATAATCATTAGAGTTTACGGCCCAGGGGAGTAAGCTCCTGTCCGTAAACTCTCAATCAAGCCATGAAATGGAGTTTAGAAGTACTACAACTTTAGAGGGGAATTGCTTCAAGGCTAGACAAGAGTTTAAGGTACCATATTGACTCCTAAGGGGAGTTTACGGCCCAAAGACCCTTTTCCCTTGGAGTTTACGGCCGTAAACTCCCTTGGGAGGGTTCTTATTGTCTTTTCAAGTGTCTAACAATTCTTGGAACAAGTCTAGGCTTCAATACTTGGATTAAGGGAGGTTTAAGGCACTAAATGGGACCATTTGATGGAGTTTACGGCCATAGAACTCTTTGGGCCGTAAACTCCCTCACACATGAGGTCCTAAGAATTTTAACTAGTCCATATCTCCTCTAAGTACTTGCCCTAAAAGTTTCTTGGCCTATGGAAGTGTCTAGGGTGTCCTTTGACCCCATTTAAGGAGTTTACGGCCCAAGAAATACTCTTGGCCGTAAACTCTCCAACACTTTTAGCTTTTCATGTGTTATTTAGGTCCTAAACACATTAAGGTACATGCCAAAAATGAAAACTAAGCCTTAGGATGAGTTTGAAGTGGTTTTTGGCACTAATTCTTGGAGTTTACGGCCTAAGGAGCATCTTGGCCGTAAACTCCCTTCCAAAGTGGGTTTCTAATTGTTTTGTGGGTCTAAAACACTTGCTTAAGGCTTCTAGGTTCTTGTTCTAAGGCTAAAGGATCACTAGGCACTCATTTGTGCCCTTTACTTGGAGTTTACGGCCCAAGGGGTGGTTCCTTGGCCGTAAACTCCTCAAACTACATGGTTTTGATTTTGTTTCTAGCCTCTAATGATCATACCCTAAGCCCTTAGTTAGATGCCTAACATTAAAATGGGACTAGGTGGCCTTTAGGCTTGATTTTGGAGTTTACTCCCCAAGAACGTTCTTGGGCGGTAAACTCCCGGATCTTGTGATTTGGACATGAAAACAATGTTATAAAGCATATAACGAGTATTAAAACACATTTAGGGAAGTAGACTCACAATCTGGGATGAAAACCCGAAGATCCGTGAGAGAGTATTTGGCTTTTCTCTAAATGGAAATCAAATAATGAACCAATTTGGTTCAGAATTCTATTTATAGTCCAGAGATTTTTGGTAGAAAATATTTCTATTCTCGGAATGGATTCTAATGACCTAGAGTAATAGAATTACAGTGTTGCACAAAATCCTAGAGCACCCACTCTCCTAATAACTCCTTAGGTGTAAAACCCTAAAACTGCCAAACTTATTCCAAAAGTTTGAATTTTCACTGTAACTGCACTACTACTATTGGATTGCAATGGTTTGATTTAGAACAGGAATTTCGAGTTGTCACATCATCCCCCTGTTAAAGGGAATTTCGTCCCGAAATTAGAATTTGGGCAAGGAAGTATGCACGAATAATCGAGACGTGAGAAGGAAACTTCTTAATCGATTGGTTCTAGCGCACTTAAGTGAAATCGGGCTCTCGGTTGGTATCCCAACGAACCTTCACTAACTGGCGACGGCGTTGCTTCGTCCGTTTGACCTCTCGGTCGAGGGTCACTACGGTTCTAATACGAAGGCGAGGATCTCGACGAGTGGACTTGCAAGAGTCCTAACGGAAAGGTATGGTTTCACGATCGAGATGCGAAGAGTAGAAAGTACGGTACTAAGTTCGCGGAGTAGGTCTAGTTTGTGCGAGGCACAGGACAGATTCTGATAAGAATCTCGGAGGTCCTGTCAAATTGGGATTTAGCTTTTCACGCTTTACGAAGCGTATTAAGCCATTCCCAGAGTGAGTTATCCTAAAGAACTTGGTCACTCACTCGGAAACTCAAAGGTTCCTTTTCTTGCGTAATTTCCCAGTCAAAGGCCATCCCTCGCTGGGTCAAAGTCGTACGAGTTTCTGAAGCTTGTGAGGAGTTCTGAATGAACTAAGGCGGTAGGTCGGTAAGACCTAGAATTTGACGAAAAACTGTCGGCGTCTCTGGTATTGATAAATGCTCAACGGTTCTGTCAAATTGAAGGAGTGCTCAAAATTTCTCACATTACTAACAGTGGGTTCTAGAAATTTGACTCTGCAATTTTGAAACTCGAGCCTATAGAACTTTGCTAAAAGTTCTTATGAAGGAATGTTTCCATGGGCTTTCTTCTTACTACGAGGGTAGATAAATAAGTCATTTCTTGGGGAACTGACGAATCGATCCTAGTAAGAAAGACATAACCCTAATCATTTATCTCATGAAAACCATGGGTGTACTGGTCCTATCCGAAAGGTATCACTACGGACTCGAAGCGTCCGCATCGACTTCGGAAGATAGTCTTACAGACATCCTTCCCTAACACATCGAACTGGTGATATTCGGATCTCAAGTCCATTCTTGGAAGTGGTTTCTTTCCTTATGTTTGCTCAACCATTTTGTCTATGTGAGGCAGAGATAACGATTTTTATGAAAATCTTGACGGATTCCTCGATATCCGAGGCACACACGATGCGATCCATCAATCTCTGGAAGGATCTGACCGGGGTTCTCGAGGGCGAGAAACCTACTCTTCTAATTCTATTTCTGTGTGGTTCGCTTAGTTGTCTGCACTGATCTGGCATCTCCGTGGGTGTTTAAACTATAGGGTGATCTGTTTTCGGGAGTCGTACTGGGTTCTAAGTTTATTCACATGACGATGTGATTACTCGTATACTTAGGCAGTTTCTCCGTCCTGAAGTCCATTTTAGAATTCATACAGGGCTTCATGATCACAATTTCGTGTATACGAGTTGTATATAATTAAGATTGAAAAGATAGTCGAATAACTGATTCTTCCTTACCCTCACATCCCAAAGAGGAAGAGAGTTAAGGCGGAATCATCAATTCTAAACCTGTAGAACCTTGATTATATAACACTCTTATGTATACCTTCCTCAGTGATAGATCATTCGCATGAATCCCTGGATTGAACTTGACGTACTGCACGAGTGGTACTTCGGGGATTTCCTTGGAAAGAAATTATCTAAGAGGTACTCCTGGAATGAGTACTTCGAGGTTCTGATATAACGTCTTCGCTGGAAAGGTGATCTAGAAGATAGGGACGTACGCATGAAGTTGTTTTCGCGTCGATCAAATGGAATTTGATTTTATGATAATGTCGGAATCATACAGAAACTTTAAAGACATTAGAATTAAACATAAAACGTTTACAGACAAAACACAACCGTGCAACCATGAACAAGAGTTACAGTACTTTAGATTTACCACAAGACTATTGCTGCGAATAAGATATACTACAAAAGATAAGTATACGCAGCACGAGAATTCCTATACAGACAGGATCTCGCAAAAGGTAAGACTCTAGTTGCACTGGTCCTAGATAGTTTATAAGTCTGTTACAACGAAACGCCTTAAATACATTAACGTGGTTCCTGAGCAGGCTCTCCTGCAGCTGTGATCCTGAGAATCTTCCCGTCTGCGCCAGAGTTCTGCGTTATCGGGCAATCCTTCTGGAGGTGTCCAATTTCACTGCATTGGTGACATATATGGACAGCACCCACATTGGTGGAGGAAACGAAGTGTCGGGTAGGAGTTATGGGAACACGGGTTCTTTCCTTGTTTTCCTTCTTCGGGCAGTCTCTTTTATAGTGCCCAAACTCACCACAGTTATGACAAGTCTGTTTCCCCTCGGCGTTGGGTGAGTTGTTGATCGACCCTGATAGGCTCTTGCGGTAACGTTTGGTGTGCCTCTTTTTGTTGCAGTTTGCGCACTGCTTCCCCCTACACGGTCCAAGGTGGTGATAATTACATTTGATGCAATTAGGGAGATTTCCAGCATACTGTCGGGCTGGGTTAGGGACAACGGGTGTTTCCGAAGGGATGGTAGTAGGAGGTACAGATGCCGTAGTTGTGAAGGTCGTTACCCGTGGTTGTTTCTTGTTCGTCCCTTTACGCGATTTGTCCTTCATTCTATCCCAAAACTTCCGTTTGTTACTCTTCGTCTTGGAAATCGGGGTGTCGTGGTAGTTTGCCGCTCGTTGCGGTATTGGATTGTTACCCGGATTGGAATTGTTGTTAACAATCCCGCTAACACTCGCATTGTTAGCGTTAAGGTGGGTCAGAAAAGCTGACACGGTAGCCGAGACTGCAGCTTGAACGGTAGCTGCATCGATCTGGAGGGTTGGTGCTTGGTTGATGGGTTGCTCGTTTTTCTTTGGCGACATGATTCTGTAACACGAAAGAGTAAAGATTCGTGAGCGATTCTGGTTGACCCTGATGTACTTAGAGTGTTCATGAAAAGGGTAAGTGTATGATCTCGAAAGTTTGACCTACATCCTTATGATGCAGTCCCGGTAAAGAATGAATGTATGTTCGCTAAGTTTTGACCTACATCCTTACGATGCAGTCCTGGTACTGTAGGGTAGTATGTTCTTAGAATGGTCTCAAGACGTTTGTCGTTCGAGCTGAGGTATCGTGGGTTGGTGAATAACAAGATCCAACCACAGAAAGAGACTTGGAAGTGTCTCTTGGAATCAATCACCATAGTCCAATGACTTGACCAAAGTATGATTCGGATAGACTCCAATGAAAGTAAGATAAATGTACTCGGATGAAGAATGACACAGAAGTTAGCCGGCTGTCAATATCTTTGATATTCACGATGTAAAGATTCAGGAAAATGACCTTGTAAAGGTCTTACATCATATCCGCAGAAGATAGTTCCTGACAGCATAAAGACCTAACTAAAGTACTTACGGAACAAGATAATTTCATAGAAAATACCACATCGGGCATAGACAGAAAAACACGATTTCTTTTTATAAGGGAAATAAAGTAGAGCGTCTACTACTGGCGACGGTCATCCCTCTGGTGAACCCTCAGTTCAACCAATTTACGTTCCACGTCAAGTAGGTGTCTTTCGTACACCATCTGGCGTACTCGGAGCTCTAAGACTTCGGCTCGTGATTCAGCCAGTGCTTGCAGCAGGGTTTCGTGGTTTCTCTCTGATCTCTCGTGAGTATATGCTAGATGAGTGGTGTGGAGGGTATGCATTCTAGCCTAGGCGACTACGTCCGAAATCTGACGTAAGGTTGTCCTGCCTTGAATCTCAATTCAGGCCACTCTGCGGGCCAAGATTGGCAAGACTATATCTGCTAAGCCCTCATTGCTCAAGTCGTAAAAGCTTCGGTCGCTATTAATTGGCATAGGTTGGTCTTGTCCTTGGCTCCATGTTTCCAAGCATTTCACTCACTCAGGGTCGGGCCATGAAAAACCGGAAGAGGGTTAGGAATCGAAACGGGAGCTGCTCGGGGTAGGTTCTCAACCTCTGGCTCGAGGTTAGTATCATACGAAAGGTCTTCATCACGGTTATCATCCAGGGAATAGGATGATCATTCTCTGGTTCTTCTCCAAACCAACCAGCTATGACTTCATTCGGAAGATACTGGTTGTCAAGGGGATGGAGTCCAATTATGATTTCTATGCGAGAATTTAGGGTAAGAAGATAATTATTAGACGAACTATCTAGATAATTATTTAGGAAACCTTCATTAGTTACATCGCTATTTGTGAAGTGCATACCAGCTATGTGTAATCTAAACAGGATAGACCTTCGAATAAGTGACCTTAATTCCTTATTCACAAAGAATAGGGGTAAGGCAAAATTATCACAGATTCTGAGTCTATAACATCCTAATTACATGTAGCCTTAGTGTATCTACTTAGCAACTATTCAATCTAGTAATGAAGATCCCATTTTAATTCTCAAGTATAAAGTACTTATAGTAACACCAAATACTCCTATAGTATTTTAAATTTATTGTTGTGTTCTATTGTTCTCATTGTGGTAGGGTTGGTAAGATTTTAGCATTGTTGCAACCACACACTTAAACTTAGGCACATGCTAGTCAACCCTCGGATAATATAGGTGATCAGGCTATATCTTCCCAGTTTTGACCATATGTCTCTAAGCCCACTTGTGTTGCCCAACAACCGTAATTCTTTTGTACTGTCCTAATGACATTGATTTTAGTATGGATGCAGCACGTATACTTTATTAAATATTTTACTATTTAAAGTATAAACTCTTGGTCAGAGTATTTTTAATCCCTTAAATATTTATAGTTAGTATATCTTTTATGGGTTGATATACTTAATTCACTATAAACAATGCTCTGATACCAATCTGTCACACCCCAAAACCAAGAACGGCGGAAACGTTCTGGGGCGGAGGACGTCATGTATAGTATCAACAACAATGTAAAGTAGTAAACAAGCAACAACATCATCCATTGCATTAATAAAATAATTATTATACAATTGTATTCTGTCAAATTTTGATAAACACTAGAGCATAAATCAAAATGAAAGATAAGTCTTGAACAAGCTTCATCTTCCTTTCTCCTTGCATCGGTACCTGTCTATGATGACCTGAGGATACAAGTAATTTTGAAAGCGAGTATCAGCTATAAAGCTGGTGAGATCATAAGTATTAATGTGTCTTAATTTGTGAAAACTTATAATTGCTAAGACATGACATTACTTTGAAAGAAAGCTAGCATAAGTATGAAAATGTTTGTAGCTCAACTGTAATTGTTTGAAAATCCCTAGAAATCCCTATGATTCTTATTAGTAACAAAAAGGAGTCTTCTACCAAGACTTAACTGTTCTGTGTGTAGTCTTCTACCAAGACCTAACTGTTCTGAATGTAGGCTTCTATCAAGACCCAACTGTTCTGAATGTAGTCTTCTACCAAGACCCAACTGTTCTGAATGTAGTCTTCTACCAAGACCCAACTGTTCTGAATGTAGGCTTCTACCAAGACCCAACTGTTCTGAATGTAGTCTTCTACCAAGACTTAACTGTTCTGAATGTAGTCTTCTACCAAGACCCAACTGTTCTGAATGTAGTCTTCTACCAAGACCCAACTGTTCTGAATGTAGTCTTCTACCAAGACCCAACTGTGTTACTATTATTATCATTATAAGAAATTGTATCCTTTAGTACTAGGATACCTAAATATAATTCACCTCCTTGGTTATGTGAATGAGTCACAAAATAAAGGTAATAATATAACTAAACTGAATATTACCCTTTGGTACTAGGGTAACTATCATCGATAACTTTAAGCCATCCGTAGATGTACTCTTACCTCTGTTGCTAACAGCTGGGTATAGGAATAGTCAATCCCTTAATTGTGCACCTGTAATGGTACCAACCGTTTGACATCCGTGGATGTACTTTTACCTCTGTAGCTAACAGAGATTCTAGGAATGGTCAATCCCTCAATACGTATCCTTTGGTACTAGGATAATAATCCATTCTATCTCGTCGATTATGTGATTTTATCACAAGGTAAAGGTAAGAACACGGATTTGATAACAGAGTCGATACATATAAAATGTAATAGGACTCCTACTGATATATCTATGCACAAGTACTCCTATAAGTATAATAATGTAAATATTATAGTAGAGTACGGTAAAGTTCTACGTGTGCTAGCTAGAATGTGTGTTCTCCCTATCTAGCAAGTATAGTAATTGTAAACGTTCTAGTATAGATGTATATGTTCTCGTCCTAGTATAATTGTACATGTAATGTATAGTAATGTTCTAGAAAGTATTGACTCATGAATGAACTGACTCATTGTATGATATCGCGTTCTAGTAATGGTTCTAGTATCTTCCTGAACTACCCCTATGGTAGCTTACTAGTAATCTACGTGGTACGTATGGACGTGGATGTATACCCTTGCTACTCAAGGGCATAGGATGAACTGGAAAGACCTTTTATGACTATATATGTACACATGATATATAACAAATCTTTAAACGACCCTCGGACGAATACCCAATGTCCCACCAGACCACATCTCAAGGCGCGAAAAGGAAATAGGGTGGATAGTCTTCCTAAGTCTTTTAAACATTTCTTATATAACTATACATATAGAGGCATGCAATTTATAATAAGATAAAAGCATAAGTAAGTTTTGTAAACATTTGAAACGGAAATATTATTTTAAGGGAAGATCGACTTGATGTCAATCCATAAAACAATTTGAAGGTATAAGTATAATAAAACAGTTTTGAGTATAAAGAACATTTGTTTGAAACACAGTTGTAAATATGTTTGAAGTCTGATAAACAGAGTAAGAAGTACAGTGTAAGAAGTAGTTTAAAACATATAAAATGTTTATAAAAATCATTTGAAGGAAACTATTTGGTAAAACGGCTAATGAGTAGCCAAATCTTTTGAATGCTGTATATTAATCACATGTTATTGATGTAATAAGTAATATAATCCTAGTTACTAATCACATGTGATTGACATAGAAAGTAGCATGATTCTACTTGTATCCCCCCCATAAAACATTTAAAACAGTTTAAAACATTAGTTAAGGGGTATGAACTCACCTGCAGTATGTGACTGGAGGTGAACGACTGTTATCGTATGGAAGGATCGGACAAATGCTTGGTGTCAAGTGATGACTTAGACACACACAATGATCCTAATTACATATGAAGACATATGTATATAAATAATTAGAGATTAAATCACTAATTATGCAAGCATAAACATTTAAGCGCGAGGACAACACTTTTGGTCAAGTGCTAGGAGGCAAATGGGTTGCAATAAAGGAGTGCAATGCCTCTAATGGAAGTTTAAGGTCAAAAGACCATAATCATTAGAGTTTACGGCCCAGGGGAGTAAGCTCCTGTCCGTAAACTCTCAATCAAGCCATGAAATGGAGTTTAGAAGTACTACAACTTTAGAGGGGAATTGCTTCAAGGCTAGACAAGAGTTTAAGGTACCATATTGACTCCTAAGGGGAGTTTACGGCCCAAAGACCCTTTTCCCTTGGAGTTTACGGCCGTAAACTCCCTTGGGAGGGTTCTTATTGTCTTTTCAAGTGTCTAACAATTCTTGGAACAAGTCTAGGCTTCAATACTTGGATTAAGGGAGGTTTAAGGCACTAAATGGGACCATTTGATGGAGTTTACGGCCATAGAACTCTTTGGGCCGTAAACTCCCTCACACATGAGGTCCTAAGAATTTGACTAGTCCATATCTCCTCTAAGTACTTGCCCTAAAAGTTTCTTGGCCTATGGAAGTGTCTAGGGTGTCCTTTGACCCCATTTAAGGAGTTTACGGCCCAAGAAATACTCTTGGCCGTAAACTCTCCAACACTTTTAGCTTTTCATGTGTTATTTAGGTCCTAAACACATTAAGGTACATGCCAAAAATGAAAACTAAGCCTTAGGATGAGTTTGAAGTGGTTTTTGGCACTAATTCTTGGAGTTTACGGCCTAAGGAGCATCTTGGCCGTAAACTCCCTTCCAAAGTGGGTTTCTAATTGTTTTGTGGGTCTAAAACACTTGCTTAAGGCTTCTAGGTTCTTGTTCTAAGGCTAAAGGATCACTAGGCACTCATTTGTGCCCTTTACTTGGAGTTTACGGCCCAAGGGGTGGTTCCTTGGCCGTAAACTCCTCAAACTACATGGTTTTGATTTTGTTTCTAGCCTCTAATGATCATACCCTAAGCCCTTAGTTAGATGCCTAACATTAAAATGGGACTAGGTGGCCTTTAGGCTTGATTTTGGAGTTTACTCCCCAAGAACGTTCTTGGGCGGTAAACTCCCGGATTTTGTGATTTGGACATGAAAACAATGTTATAAAGCATATAACAAGTATTAAAACACATTTAGGGAAGTAGACTCACAATCTGGGATGAAAACCCGAAGATCCGTGAGAGAGTATTTGGCTTTTCTCTAAATGGAAATCAAATAATGAACCAATTTGGTTCAGAATTCTATTTATAGTCCAGAGATTTTTGGTAGAAAATATTTCTATTCTCGGAATGGATTCTAATGACCTAGAGTAATAGAATTACAGTGTTGCACAAAATCCTAGAGCACCCACTCTCCTAATAACTCCTTAGGTGTAAAACCCTAAAACTGCCAAACTTATTCCAAAAGTTTGAATTTTCACTGTAACTGCTCTACTACTATTGGATTGCAATGGTTTGATTTAGAACAGGAATTTCGAGTTGTCACATCATCCCCCTGTTAAAGGGAATTTCGTCCCGAAATTAGAATTTGGGCAAGGAAGTATGCACGAATAATCGAGACGTGAGAAGGAAACTTCTTAATCGATTGGTTCTAGCGCACTTAAGTGAAATCGGGCTCTCGGTTGGTATCCCAACGAACCTTCACTAACTGGCGACGGCGTTGCTTCGTCCGTTTGACCTCTCAGTCGAAGGTCACTACGGTTCTAATACAAAGGCGAGGATCTCGACGAGTGGACTTGCAAGAGTCCTAACGGAAAGGTATGGTTTCACGATCGAGATGCGAAGAGTAGAAAGTACGGTACTAAGTTCGCGGAGTAGGTCTAGTTTGTGCGAGGCACAGGACAGATTCTGATAAGAATCTCGGAGGTCCTGTCAAATTGGGATTTAGCTTTTCACGCTTTACGAAGCGTATTAAGCCATTCCCAGAGTGAGTCATACGGGGTTCTAAGTTTGTTCACATGACGCTGCGATTACTCGTAGGCTTAGGCAGTTCTCCATCCTGAAGTTCATATTAGAATTCATACATGTTTTCACAATCACAATCTCATGTATACGAGTCGTATATAATTAAGATTGAAAAGGTAGTCGAATAACTGATTCTTCTTTAAGCTCACATCCCATCGGGGAAAAAGAAGTTAAAGTGGAATCATCAATTCTAAACTTGTAGAACCTTGATTATATATCACTCTTATGTATACATTCTTCAGTGATAGCTCAATCGCATGAATCCTTGGATTAAACTGGACGTACTGCACAAGTGGTACTTTGGGGATTTCTTCGGAAAGAAAATAACTAAGAGGTACTCCTGGCATGAGTACTTCGGTGTTCTAATATGACGGCTTCGCTGGAAAAGCGATCTAGAAGAAAGTGATGTACGTATGAAGCTGTTTTTGTGAGGATCTAATTGAATCGATTCGTATGATAATGTTGAAATCATACTGAAACTTAAAGACATTAGATTTGAACATAAGACGTTTACAGAGCAAAACACAACCGTGCAACCATGAACAGAGTTACAGTACTTTAGACTTACGACAAGACCATTGCTGCGAATAAGATATACTACAAAAGACAAGTATACGCAGCACGAGCATCCTTATAAAGACAGGATCTCGCAAAAGGTAAGACCCTAGTTGCACTAGTTTTGGATAGTTTATAAGTCTGTTACAACGAAATGCCTTAATTACATTAACATGGGTTCCGGAGTAGGTTCTCCCGCAGCTGTGATCCTGAGAATCCTCCCATCTACGCTAGAGTTCTTTGGTATAGGGAAATCCTTCTTGAAGTGCCCTATCTCCCCGCATTGGTGGCATGACTGGCTAGTACTAGCTTTGGTGACGGGATTGCGGTGTTTAGCCAGTGTTATGTGGACACAAGTTCCTTCCTCGTTACTCCACTTTGAAAATTGCTTCCTAAAGCGTTTGGCGTTATAACTACTCTCATGTGTAGGGTTAGTCCCGATGAAAGGGACTTGAGTGATGGGTCGTGCCGGTATGGGAATGGTAGGGGTTTCCACTTGTTGCAGTTGTATGGCAAGTTTGTGAGATTTCTTGCGTTCCCTCTGATCTTGACGCTTCCGTTTCTTCCTTTCGGTCTTACTACTTTGCAAGTCCATGGCTGTTGCCATTTGTTGGTTTCCCGGTTTAGTACTACCATCAGAACTCTCAGCTCCTTTTTCAGTCTTGTTTGTGTTGCCTGAGTTGATGTGTGTAAGGAAAGTTGTCACAGCAGCTGCTACTGCAGCTTGTAATGTAGCGGTGTCGATATGGAGGATAGGGGTTTCGTTGCTCGACTGATTGTTTCCGGATGATGAGATGATTCTGTAACACGAAAGATAAGGATTTTGTGAGCGATTCTGGTTGACCCTAGGTGTAATTCGACTGTTATGTAAAGAGTAGAAGTATGTTTTCGAAAATTTCACCTACATCCCTATGATGCAGTCCTAGTACTGAGTGGAGGTGTGTTTATGAAGGGGTTGACCTACATCCCTATGATGCAGTCCTAGTAACGGGTGCAAGTAAGTTCGTAGAATGATCTCAAGATGTTTGTCGTTCAAGCCGAGGTATCGTGGGTTGGTAAATAACAAGATCCAACCACTGAAAGAGACTTGGAAATGTCTCCTAAGATAAATTACTATAGTCCATTGACTTGACTAAAGCATGATTCAGATAGACTCCAATGAAAGTATGATAAAAGTACTCGAATGAAGAATGACACAGAAGTTAGCCGACTGTCAATATCTTTGATCTTCACGACGTAAAGTTTGGGAAAATGACCTTGTATAGGTCTTACATCATATCCAGAGAAGATAGTTATTGACAGCATAAAGACCTAATCATAGTACTTACGGTACAAGATAATTTCATAGAAAATGCCACATCGGGCATAGACAAAAAAAAACGATTCCTTTTAATAGGGAAAATAAAGTAAAGCTTCTACTACTAGCGGCGGTCATCCCTCTGGTGAACTCTCAGTTCAGCCAATTGACGTTCCACGTCAAGTAGGTGTCTTTCGTACACCCTCTGGCGTACTCGGAGCTCTATGATTCCGGCTCGTGATTCAGCTAGTGCTTGAAGCAGGGTTTCATGGTTTCTCTCAGATCTCTGACGAGCATCTTCTAGACGAATGGTGTGGAGGGCATGCATTCTCGCATCTGCGACAACTTCGGTAATCTGATGTAGGGCTGTCCTGCCTTGAATCTCATATCGGGCCACTCTGTGGACCAAGATTGGCAAGGTTCTGTCTGCTGAGCCCCCATTGCTCAGGTCATAAAAGCTTCGGTCACCATCAAATGGCATGGGATGATCTTGTTCTTGGCTCCATGTTTCCAAACATTCCACCCACTCAGGCATCGGGCCATGAAAAGCCGGACGAGGGTTAGGAATTTGAAAGGGAGCTGCTTGGGGTAGGTTCTCAACCTCTGGTTCGGAATTAGCACCGTCCGAAGGGATTTCATCATGGTGATCATTCAAAGGGATCGGATGATCATTATCTGGTTCTTCTCCAAACCATCCAACAATAACTTCATTCGGAAGGAACATGTTGCTGTGGGGATGGAGTCTAGCCATGTTATCTATGCGAGAATTGGGGTAAGAAAATAATTATTAGACGAACTATGTAGATAATTATTTAGAAAATCTTCATTAGTTACATCGCTATTTGAGAAGTGCATACCGGTTATATGTAATCGAAACAGGATAGGCCTTCGAATAAGTGACCTTAACTCCACATTCACACATAATAGGGGTAAAGTAAAATTTTCACAGATTCTAAGTCTATAACATCCTAATTACATATAGCCTTAGTGTATCCACTTAGCAACTATCAACTTAGTAATGAAGATCCCATTTTAGTTCTCAAGTATAACGTACTAATAGTAACACCAAATACTCCTATAGTATTTTAAATTTAATGTTATCTTCTACTGTTCTCATTGTGGTAGGGTTGGTAAGATTCTAGCATTGTTGCAACCACACAATTAAACTTAGGCACATGCTAGTCAACCCTCGGATAATATAGGTGATCAGGCTATATCTTCCCAGTTTTGAACATATGTCTCTAAGCCCACTTGTGTTGCCCAACAATCGTAATTCTTTTGTATTGTCCTAGTGACACTGATTTTAGTATGAATGCAGGCACGTATACTTTATTAAATATTTTATTATTTAAAGTATAAACTCTTGGTCAAAGTATTTTTAATCCCTTATGTGTTTATAGTTAGTATATCTTTTATGGGTTGATATACTTAATTCACTATAAACAATGCTCAGATACCAATCTATCACACCCCAAAACCAAGAATGGCGGAAACGTTTTGGGGGGGGGGGGGGGAGGACGTCATGTATAGTATCACAACAATGTAAAGTAGTAAACAATCAACAACATCATCCATTGCATTAACAATAGAATTATTATAGAAGTGTGTTCTGTCAAATTTTGATAAACACTAAAGCATAAATCAAAATGAAAGATGCGTCTTCAACGAGCTCCATCTTCCCTAATCCTTGCATCGGTACCTGTCTATGATGACCTAAGGATACAAGTAATTTCGAAAGCGAGTATCATCTTTGAAGCTGGTGAGATCATAAGTATTTTAGTGTCTTAATTTGTATGTACGAAATTTTTTGTAAATGAATTGTAAGTATGGAAAAATGTAGATGAATTATAAGTATGAAAATGTTTGTAAAACAACTGTAAACGTATGAAAAACCCTAGAAATCCCTATGATTCCTACTTTATATAAAGGTGTCCTCTACCAAGACTTAACTGTTCTCAATGTAGTCTTCTACCAAGACTAAACTATTCTAAATGTTCGTTTCTTGTAAAAGTGTGTAATTTTCCCAAGTGTAAATATCATTATCAAAATATAGTTTTTTTTACATTAAATGTTTAAGTGAAATGATCACTAAATATATGAAAAGGGGAAATTAATGTAGTACTGTAGTGTTGTATTATTGGAACTACTGTTGTACTAACTACCTTAAACCGGATTTATATTAAGGTATCATGTGATAAATTGCACCATACTATTGACTTGTAACAACGACATACGAATGGTCGTAAAAACGGAATGACGTTTGGCACCCGCAGACCTGCAGGTCCGGCTGTAGCTAGCAGCAAGGTGTAGGATAGTCAATCCAGTATAGATCTATATGCAAACTCACACTCTCCCTCCAAGAGAATTTTGGCTACAACTCGGGCCATGACATTTAAGGCATGCTCCGATACAGCGGATCACAATTGTTAACATATTCATATATATGTAATGTAATGTTACTTGTTCTAGTATCGTTGTATATGTTCTCTTCCTAGTATAGTTGTATATGTTCTCATAGTAGTAAGTATTGACTCATGAATGAACTGACTCATAGTATGATATTGTGTTCTAGTAATACTTCTAATATCTTCCTAAACCACCCCTATGGTAGTTTACTAGTAATCTAACTTGTACGTATGGACATGGATGTATACCCTTGCTACCCAAGGGCATGGGATGAACTGGAAGGACCTTTATGACTATATATGTACACATGTTATATAACTAATATTTAAACGACCTTCGGACGAGTACACGATATCCCACCAGACCACATCTCAAGCGCGAAAAGGAAATAGGGTGGATAGCCTTCCTAAGTCTTTTAAACATTTCTTATATAACTATACATATAGAGGCATGCAATTTATAATATAAAAGCATAAATAAGTTTTGTAAAACTTTGAGCATAAATATTTTCTAAGAAAAGATCGACTTGATGTCGATCTATAAAATGGTTTTGAAGGCATGGGTTTGATAAAGCAGTTTAGTATAAAGAACGTTTGTTTGAAGCACAATTGTAAATAAGTTTGAAATGTAATATACAGAGTAAAATCTACAGTATAATAAGGAGTTTTTAAACACATAAAGTGTTTATGAAAAACATTTCAAGGAAACTGTTTGGTAAAACGGCTAATGAGTAGCCAATCATTTGAATGCTGCTTATTAATCACATGTGATTGATATAATAAGTCGCATGATTCTATTTGTATCCCCCCATAAAACATTTAAAAATAGTTAAAACATTGATTAAGGGGTATGAACTCACCTGTTGTAGGTGATACGGATGAACTGAAGAGGTAGGACTACTAGGTGTCAAGTGTAGTCTTGAACACACTTATAATCCTAGTTAACATATAATTTCACATATATGTAACAAATTAGTCTATAAACAACTAATAAAAAAGTCAAGACACCCTAGGACATGCTAAACACCTTTATCAAGTGTTATTAGCCTCTAGGATTGCATCTAAGTGTTTGTAGGGGAAGCTATTGTGTGTAGGGCTCAAGGAAAATTCCACCATGAAGTTCACGGCCCTAATAACACTACAAAATGAGTTTACGGCCGTGAACTCATACCTATGTGTCCATTTGATGTTTGATGCTCTATAAGGCCCTAATAAGCATTTCTACTTAATGATTTGGTCTATGGAAGAGTTTAGGGCATAATATAACTCCGTTTAGGAGTTTACGGCCCTGGGAACATATTCCCTTGGAGATTACGGCCGTAATCTCTCTTGGGAGGATGTTTAAGGTGTTTTCAAGTCCCTAAATTAACTAGGAACTAAACTAGGCTTTTGTACTTGGCTTTAGAGGAGTTTATGGCACCAATTGGCACAATTTAATGGAGTTCATGACCCTATAACATCTTGGGCCATGAACACCCTTTTCTTG
This sequence comes from Lactuca serriola, assembly GCF_051521515.1. Taxonomy (NCBI): domain Eukaryota; kingdom Viridiplantae; phylum Streptophyta; class Magnoliopsida; order Asterales; family Asteraceae; genus Lactuca; species Lactuca serriola. The sequence goes on along the minus strand of NC_136415.1, from coordinate 244,855,173 downwards.
GTGTTTTAATGGTGCTTGCTTGCCCCAAACACACTAGGGTACTTGTCCTAATTTGTCTCTTGGCTTAAGGAGGGTTTTTAAGGCATTTTGGCACATAAAAATGTAGTTCACGGCCCAAGAACCTCCTTGGCCGTGAACTCTCTTTCACCCTTGAATCTTAATTGTTTTGGTGGTCTAAACATGTAATGGTAGTCCCTATGTTGAGTTCTAAGGCTTTGAGGGGCATTGGGACACTTTTGGCCCTTAAAATGGAGTTTACTCCCCAAGTGTTCTTGGGCGGTAAACTTCCAAATCTTGGGGTTTTGGTCCGATTTTGATGTTTCTAAACACAATCTATGCTATATAATATAACTAGATCGAAGTACTCACAATTTGGGATAAAAATCCGAAGATCCGTGAGAGAGAATTTTGACTTTTCTGTAAATGGAATGTAGCTAATGAACTAATTTGGTTCAGAATTCTATTTATAGTCCTGAGATATTTTTTTGGCAGAAAATATTTTTATTCCCGGAATGAAATCTAATATCATAGAGTATCAGAATAACAGTGTTGCAGGAAACCCTAGTGCATCCACTCTCCTGATATCTCCTTAAGTGTAAATCTTGAAAAACTGCCAAACTTATACCCGAAGTCTGGAATTTCACTGAAACTGTTCTACTTCTATTGGCTTGATATGGTTTGTTTAGAATGGAAATTTCGGGTTGTCACAATAATTTAGAAAACATAGATCCAAGGTATTTAGGGTTGCATGTACACTTAGGAGTGTTAGAATGCTCAAAACCTAATAAAGATACCTACTTGATATGGAACGACAACTGGCTGAACTGAGAGTTCACTAGAGGAATGCCCGTCACTAGTAGGAGATGTGTTAGGTCCAGTTTAGTGTTGCGTCTTTGGGCTCGTTAGCTAGTCCAGTTTTGTCTCCGGTATGGGCCTGTCCATCCGTGTGTTCTTTATAAGGTTTTTTATATATAGATGCTTGCATGCATTCTTTGACATAAGATTTAGAAAGATTTGATAGAGATTTACATAGAGTTTATTATTCTAATCTTCTGTAACCCTAGAATCCTCTACAACGGAAGTTCTTTGTCGAGCTCTGCTAAGGATTGAGTTAATCGAATCATTCGACTCATTCAGATCCGTACTTGTCTTTTTATCTTACTGTTTCTACTTTATCTATTTGCCTGTTACAAAGATCTAATCGATCAAAGAGTTTTACAAACGCATCAATTGGTATCAGAGCAGGAGGCTGTGTAATTCATACACATCTCTTCTATGAAAGAAGTGATTAGGGTTTATTTCGCATTAACTGATATTTATTGAGCCGTCACTCCATAATTGACATATCTCATTTTATTCGTTTTGCCCTAATATTACATATTACAAGTCTGATCTTTCAAACAGGTTAAACGATCAAGAATGGACGATTCTCAATCTAATCCTATCAACATCTCAAACAGTATTGGATCAACGACAAAGATTCCTATTCTTTACACCCTGGATTACGAAGTTTGGGCGCATCATTTTGAAGACTATGTCATCGGATCAGAAGATAATGGGTATCTTATTTGGGAAGCTATTGTGTCTGGACCATTTGCTCACTCGGGAACATCCAGAATCATTAAAACTCAGAAAGAGTATAATGATCTGTTAAAAGATGTAAAAGACGTCGCTCAAGACGAAAAGGAGAAGTTTCAGTGCAACATCAAAGCATTAATCCTGATCCGATTCGCTCTTCAATTTGACACGTTTAGGTTGGTGAGTTCCTGCAGTACCGCTAAAGAAATCTGGGATTGGCTGCGAGAGCGGTATTCCACAAATGAAGATTTGGAGCACTCTATTCAGGCCTTGCTTTTGTCTGAGTTTGGAGAATTTAAGCAAAATTCCGATGAGACCGTCACTCAGACGTTTGATCGCTTCAATCATCTTCTTAACAAGATGATCAAACATGATATCGAAAGGAAGCTGATTGAACAGAAGGTCACCTTTTTGAATGGCCTAAGATCCGAATGGAGAGCTGTCGTGTCTACAACTAAAGCTCATGAGCAGTTCAAGTCATATTCGCTGGCAAAACTGGTGGGAATTCTGAAATCCCAAGAAAAGATTGTGAAGCAAGAGAAGAATGTGGTCTCAAATTTGGGGTCCTTGGCCCTCCTGTCCAAAAGCAAGAATGTAGTAGAAGATGAAGATCTGAACCTGGAGGACTACGATCTTACTTCAGAAGATTATGCTATGATGGTGTCCAATCCAAAAAGGTTCATCAAGAAGAGGTTTCCTACCAATAAGAACCGAAATTGGCAGGGAAGCTATAGTTCATAAAAAGTAAGGGAGGAACCGAAGACTGAGGAACCAAAGAAAGAGGCGAAGGTTGAAGGAGATTCTTGTGTTAGCTGCTATTACTGTAGAGGAAAGAATCATTATGCCAAAGATTGTGTTCTGAAGAAAATGGCAGAGAAAGATGAGGAGAATGGCAGAGAAAGATTGTGTTCTGAAGAAAATGGAATCATTATGCCAAAGATTGTGTTCTGAAGAAAATGGCAGAGAAAGATTGTGTTCTGAAGAAAATGGCAGAGAAAGATTGTGTTCTGAAGAAAATGGAAGAAAGCTGCTACTAATCCTTCTATAAATGCTCTTATTGTACAGGGTTCGGCAGAGGATGACGAGTTCGGTGGCGTACAGGTGTGGTCAACCGACTCAGAAGATGATGAGGTGAGAAAGCCTTCGCATGGAAAGGCGTATGTCGCAAGAGGTGATGAAAGTAGTGGAAAGTGTCTAATGGTGACTGATGTATCTCACATAAGGGGATACAATACTGATGGTGGAAACGAGGACACCAAGGAGCGAGAGGACTTATTCTTTACAGCAAAACCTCTCAGTGTGCAGATCAATGAACTTGACGAATTGATCAAGAAGGTACAATCTCTTTTTATTTCGTTCAAAGTTCCACAGAAATCATATGAAAAGGAATTAAATAACTTAAATTCAAGAATCTCAAATCTGGATAGTTGTTTAACTCAAACACGGGCCACCAATTCTAACCTAACTGACCAAATAAGCAGGGTGTCAGCCAACAGTGAGGAGCGAAGGATGTGGATTGAGCAGAAGGAGTCGGAGCTGATTAAGTCTAAGGATGAAAACATTTATTTACAAAGAGACAATTTGAAACTTTTAAAACAAAGAAATGTTTTTTGTTTGATTGCTAAAATACTTTATGCTAACATTACTCAACTACATCTGAATTTTGAAATTGGGCAGAAAATACATCGCATGATTTTACCCTTCCTTGAGTTTAAGGAGGATGAAATCGATGCTGAAGCATACAACTGTGAAAGTGTTGTATCGTCTGGTGATGTGAATCCCACTTACATGTATGGTTTGGACAAAATAGAATCTTTCATAAAGTCCAAAGACCATAAGGACATGCTGAAAAATCTTTTGGATGAAAATGATAAGTTGAAACTAAGGACCGAAACCATACAAAAATTCGACTCATTGAGTGCCAATTTAAGTTCAAAAAATAAGATTGATGTTGAAAACACATCTGAACTTAATGAGGACGATGATATGAGTGAAATTTATATAGAGGATGAAGTCGACTGTTCTGAGTTTGTCAAGAGCGAACCCGAAAACCACAAAAATCTGATTTCTGAAAATTCTGTGGAGTTCGCTCGTTTGTCCCAAAATAAGTCCCCGATTCTTGAAGAAAAGCCTGTTGTGTACCAAAAGGTGAGAACAACACCAAATCAAGTATATAAGGTCACAGGAGTAACCGAGCATCAAACAGCCGAACTCACTGCCATAGTAAACGAAGATAACGCAAATGGTTGTGATGAGCTTTTTTGGTCTGCTCCTATAGATAATGTCGACAAAACAGTTGGTCTGTCAGAGCGGACGTCCTGGAAAACCAAAGGAAGATATGTACCAGAGCCGCTGAACAAGCCTGACAACTTTGACGTGCCAAGCACCAGTGGCACAAAAGAAATACTTGTAGAATAAGTAACTTCCACAAGCGAAACATCATCTGTGAAAAATGAACCGGTTGACGAGAAGCTGAAGCAAAAGGCTAACATCCACAGACAACCGAAACAAGTGAAAAATCAAAAGCAGCAGAGGAATCTGAGATACAAAAAGAATCTCTCAGAGCGAAAGCAGTTTTGGCAATCTCAAAACGCCCATTTCTCCTATCATGATAAAAATTCAAAGACAGAGAAAAAGGCTTTCAGACCGCATGAGGAACAGAATCGAAAAGAAAGGTTCGGTTCAGAGAGCAACATCAACCGAAAGGAAAGGTTAGGTTCAGAGAGCAACAGCAACCGAAAGGAAAGCTTCGGTTTAGAGAGCAACAACAACCGAAAGGAAAGGTTCGGTTCAGAGAGCAACAACAACCGAAAGGACATGTTCGGTCCCGAAAGCAACAGCTACCGAAGCTCCAGGTCTGGTCCTTCTGATGACCATAAACAAAAGGGTCACTTAGAACCTCAAGTCAGGAAAGACTCCCCGTCCAAATTCTCTCATTCTGATTCCTCTCATTCTCAATCCTTTTCTAAATCCTATTCTGTTCCGGCACGAAACTCAAAATCCTCAACGAATTTGAAAGGAAAATCGAAGATTTCCTGTGTCAAGAATGACCAAAAGCAGTCTAAGGTCCAAACGGCAAAATCTGAAACCAAAACCACTGTAGCTAATCCTAACAAAATCAAAGTATACACTGTTAAGAGGAAAGACGAAACAACATTAATAAAAAGAACATATCTTGTTGATGTTTCTCTTAGTATTCCTGTTCCCGTGAAAGGCTCACATGGACCCAAGAAACTTTGGGTTCCTAAATCTACTTAATTTGTGCAGGTTATTAGTGACGAGCAGTTCGACGAAGAATGGTACATTGACAGTGGCTGCTCACTTCACATGACAGGAAGGAAGGAAGAGCTAAGGGAATTTCGATCTCTTCAGAATGGTGGGAATGTCAAATTCGGCAACAACTCATATGGAACGATAAAGGGTTATGGGATGATAACCAATGGAGACTTCACAATAAGGAAGGTGGCGTACGTTGAAGGGCTACAACATAATCTCATCAGTGTGTCTCAACTAGTAGGAGGTACCGGTCTCAAAGTTTCATTTGACGATGAAGGTTCAGAAATCAAAGAGAAGAAATCAAAAAGGGTGATTCTCAAATCAGAACGCAAAGGCGAAATGTTTCATCTCAATCTCAAACCAATCAAAGGAAATCCAGCTATATGTCTTTTATCCAAAGCTCATTCTGACGAAAGCTGGTTGTGGCACCGAAGGCTCTCACATCTCAACTTCAAAGACATCAACAAGCTTGTCACAGTAGGTCATGTTAGGGGTCTCCCATTGCTCAAGTTTGATCGAGAACATTTGTGTGCTGCGTGTGAAATGGGGAAGCAAAGTCGTCAAAGTCACCCATCCATTATAAACACAAAAGTTGTTGAACCACTTGAGTTGCTTCACATTGACTTGTGTGGTCCATCATCAATAGAAAGCATTGGCGGTAGCAAGTATATTCTTGTTATTGTTGATGATTTCTCACGTTTTACATGGGCGTTCTTTTTGAAGCACAAATCTGAGGCTACTCTTAAGCTAAAGATGTTTATTAAGCAGGTTGAAGTGCAACTGAGAAAAGTCGTTCGCAACATCAGGAGCGACAATGGACTGGAGTTCAAGAACAAAGAATTTGAAGACTTTTTGGCAGAAAAAGGAACCAGTCACAACTTCTCAGCCCCCTACACGCCTCAACAGAACGGAATTGTCGAAAGACGAAACCGATCTTTGTGTGAGGCGGCCCGAACGATGCTAAGCTTCGCTTCTCTTCCTTTATATTTCTGGGCTGATGCTATTGCTGCAGCATGTTTTACGCATAATAGGTCTTATCTCAACAAGCGCTTCTCTCTTACTCCTTATGAGATCATCAATAACAGGAAACCGAATGTAAAATTCTTCCATGTATTCGGTTCACGATGCTAGATTTTCAACTCCAAAGAACATCGTAACAAGTTTGACGTTAAAGCTGATGAAGGAATTTTTCTGGGATACTCTCTTACTTCAAAAGCATACCGGGTTTTAAATAAGCGTTCCAGAAAAATTGAAGAAACATATTATGTGACTTTCGATGAAAGCTACGTCAAAAAGATAAAGATTACTGAAGAAGCAATTGGAGAGATTTTCTCTCAAACAGGTCAAGTCGCGGCCTCGATTGCTACTCTGTTCGATCAGTTTGTGGAATTATTCGATGAACTTGAGAAAGCTACTCTTTCGAAAGCCAAGGCAGCAGACAACAAAGTCGACCATCTTAAGCAAATCGTCGAAGATGCCGCCAAACGAATGAGTGAAGGAGAACAAGTTCCAAACGAACCTCCTAAGCAAGGCGCTTCAGTTGAGGGGGAGAATCCACTTTCTTCAAAACTACCGAGCTCACAAGTTGAGGGGGAGAATTCTATTCCTGTTGCACCCGAAAGCTCAACTGCACCCGAAAGCTCATCAACACCCGAAAGTCCTGTAGCACCAGAAAGTCCAGCTACACCTGAAAGCTCATCAGTCGAGGGGGAGAACTCCGATATGTTCTACGATGATGATAGTCAATCTGAATTGGAAGAACTGGTCAATGCTGAATTAGATCCATCCTATGATCCAAATTACCCTCCTCTTGTTAAATGGAGTAGATATCATCCTATGTCTCTGAAATGGTCCTGACCCGATCTCAACTAAAGGCAAAACAAACATATCTATTCTCCAAAGTAGAGTTCTGCATGTATAATTCTTTCGTATCAAAAGTTGAACCGAAGACAGTAAATATTGCTCTTGATCATTCTGACTGGGTTCAAGCTATGCAAGATGAACTCAACGAGTTTGAAAGAAGCAAGGTATGGCGCCTCATTCCAACTCCTAAAGATGCCTCAGTTGTTTGTCTCAAATGGGTATTCAGAAACAAAATGAACAAGGAAGGTAATATGATTCGAAACAAAGCTCGTCTCGTAGTGAAAGGATATTGCTAGGAAGAAGGGATTGATTATGAGGAAACTTTTGCTCCGGTAGCGAGGCTGGAATATGTTCAAATATTTCTTGCCTACGCTGCTCACAAGAACTTCGAAGTCTACCAAATGGATGTAAAATGCGCCTTTCTAAATGGAGAACTTGAAGAAACGGTTTACGTGGAGCAACCTCCGGGTCTTGTTAATGAAAAGTACCCCAATCACTGTTATATTCTGGACAAGGCAGTTTACGGTCTGAAACAAGCACCTAGGGCATGGTATGAAACGCTAACCAAGCTCTTAAAGATGTCTAAATTCAAACAAGGTTCGGTTGACTCAACCTTCTTTCGTAAGAAGGAAGGTAACCACCTTATGATTGTTCAAATCTATGTTGATGATATCATCTTTGGCTCAACGAATCCCAGCTTAACAGCTGAATTTAGAAAGCTGATGGAGACTAAATTTGAAATGACCTCAATGGGTCCGATTAACTTTTTCCTTGGTTTAAATATTAGACAGGGACCCGAAGGCATCTTTATCAACTAGGAAGCATACACCAAGACTCTTCTTGCTAAATTTGGCATGATGGGAGACTCAAAGGTTAAAGTTCCAATGGCATTCGGCACCAAGCTCACACCATCCTTGGATAAACCAGCAGTGATATTATGTTATATCGCCAGATGATTGGTTCTTTAATGTACGTCACTGCTAGCAGGCCCAATATAATGTTTTCTGTGTGTTACTGTGCTAGGTTTCAGGCGAATCCTCGTGAACCACATATGCTTGCAGTGAAAAACATACTCCGGTATCTGAAACGAACCACCTCTCTCGGTTTATGGTATCCGTCAAACTCAGGTTTCTTCGTTCAAGCCTACTCAGATGCAGACCTTGGAGGATGTGGTTTAGACAGGAAAAGCACCACTGGAGGCTGCTAATTCTTAGATGGGAAATTGGTTAGCTGACAATCAAAGAAACAGTCATGTGTTTCTCTGTCTACAGCCGAAGCAGAGTACATCGCAGCTGCCTCCTGTACATCTCAAGCGATTTGGATCCAAAGCCAGCTCCGGGACTATGGACTCAATATGAAAAAGATCCCACTATATTGCGATTCAGAAAGTGCAATTAGGATCTGTCATAACCCAGTGCAACATTCCAAGACCAAGCATATAGCACTGAGGTGTCACTTTATTAAGGATCATGTGGAAGATGGGAATGTTGAAATTCACTTTGTTCGAACCACTGATCAACTGGCTGACATCTTCACCAAAGCTCTTCCTAAAGCATCTTTCAACAAAATTCTACAAGGGCTAGGAATGATGGAATCGGAGTCAGTACCAAAGACTACTTCTCAAAATTAAAAGTCGGAAGCGAAATGAACCAAACGTTCGGGTTCGGTTCCCATGTGTGCCGAAATGAATCGAATGCTCGGGTTCGGTCCTGTTCTGGTATGCCGAAATGAACCGAAAGCTCGGGTTTGGTCCTATTATCTGATCTTCGCTTATCACTCAATGGTAGTTGCTTTGGTTGTAAACCTTTTGTATTATTTTCTCAAATTCATCTCTCTTATTTTCAAAGTTCTTTTCTTTTTCAAACATATTTTTTTTTCCAACCGAAATAGACCGAACGTTCGGGTTAAGTTCCAATTTTTTTTTGTGTGTCTCATTTCTTTTTTTTCTTTTTCTCTTTAAATCTAAAATTCCATAATCTTTTTTTTTGTGAAATCAAAAACTCCAAAAACATTTTTTTATTTTATTTGTTCGATAAATTTTTTTTGTTTTGTTTTGTGTCTTATAATTTTGTGTGGATATTTGTAGGGAAATTATTTCATTAGTTAAATGTCCCTAGAAGCATGCTGCTGTATGTGTCCAAAGCCTCACCTGATTCTGAATAATAGCCTTACTGACTTGGTACATACAAACCTTGTCTTCCCAATTAGGCTTTCATATTTATTCTAATCATGAGCTACCTAACTCTCTTCTAACATGAGATAAGAGTTTTCTGCTTGGTCCTTATTTTAAACAGCAGAGGTACTTTGGTTTCTTTACACCATCTACACTACTTTTCTCCATCTTATTCGCTTCATAAACGTAACCCTTGAGACTCTCAGCAATTACCACTAAGGTTTATGGTTACACAATTTTTGTGTTCATGATCTTAGCTTCGTGCCACTACGTACTAAGTGAAACCCACGATTCAATACCTACTATGCATTGACGGTGAACAATCAATTTTGCTCTAGCCTTCACAAACGAATTGACGGACTTATCCATGGGGATGAAAAGTAAAATCTCTAATTTCCTTTTGAGTGATTCCTATGAAATTGTTAAATCCCATAACATTTCTTCCCTTGGAATCTAGTTTTAATTTTTTTTGAGATTTTACATAAACTATTTTACATTGTCACTTAAATTATTTCAAACCTACTTGTTCGACAGACTACATTGGTCTCACAAGTACTTCGTTCGGTTTCTGTCTTATATCGAGATCAGGGATTCTGAACTGAAGCGAAAGCCACCCAAATTACCATGATTAAAAGAAGCCTTTCAACACTTCTCAATAAGTGTCTGATCGTTATTCAACGGGAAACCACACAAACACTTTAAAGTCTCTCTTGACTTTGAAGGAAGAGATTCGTGCCCGGGATCCATTGTTTCGTGTCTTTACTGACATCACAAATTCCCTCATATGTGTTGCTTTATTTCCTTTTCTTTTACACACTAAGCACGAAAATCTTTTTGATTTTCCAAAATTCAGGTTTCATTAATTACAAGTTTTTTATGGGATTTGAAGTTATAAAAGAGTTGTAGCTCATGTTGATCCATGTGGCAATTTTGCTTTAAGATGATGTTAACTCTAAAAGGATAAGATGCTGACTCAGGCGGGAGTCCAATCGATTTGATTTTCAAACGGCGCTTGAAGGCCAGGCGTGCGAAGTGGAACCGTTTTGTTTAAAAACGGCGCCTGATGGGAAGGCGTGTGAATCGGGACAGATATTCTCTCTCATGCGTAATCATCGGTGCTAACAACTGTCACGCGTCAATCACCTCCGAAAAACCCTTCGTATTTCCCTCGAAGATTTGGGAACAGATTCTTCTCTCTCGTCTAGCCACAGTATAAAAGGTAACTTCAACCATTATTTACCTCTTTACTGCACCTAAACTTCAGAGAGCAAGAAAAGCTTCACGTATTCTATTGTTCATCATCTCTCCCAACTTCTTCACTTCAATGGCTGATTCATCATCTGTTCATGCCACTTCCCACATCCTCCCAATTCGTCCCCAATAGAGTTTGATCATCGATCTTACTCCCCAGGTTTACGATGCTTTCATGTTTCCGATCATCGAATGCCTCAAATACTCGCCGATTGCTCCTGCTCTCACCAAAGCTGAAGCTGTTCCTATGGAGTGTTTATCCCAAATTTTTGTCACTGCTCATTATGACAAGTCTGTCGACAGGAGCTTTTTCGACATTCTTGATCACAAGGCATCAATCTCCAAGCAGAGATTCTGCTCACTTTTAGGGTTTGAACCTGATTCATCTAGGGTTAACCCTGAATCAACTCCGGTGGGTCACCTGTTTTCTGTGTTCTACAATATTGGATATACTGAGGTACTGACAACGGTCACGAATTTCAAGAAATCGTGCCTGCCTCCTCAGTGGAACGGGTTATTTACTGTGTTGTTCAAGGAGTTGTCTGAACGCAGTGCTGGATCAAACAGAGCGAGTCGTCTGTTCATCTCGATTCTCTATGGGGTCTATAACGGTATCAACTTGGACTATGGGTCGGTCCTATGGGAGCAGCTTATTCAGAGTCTGGCATCTACATCTCGGCATTCGAGATCTCCTATGCTCGTTTCTGGACTCTCGTGACAAAATGGGTGATGGACAAGTACCACGTCCCCATTGTTGCTGGTTCTCCAATGTCTTCGATTGGTACTTTTCATACCACGAAGATAATAGTCTCCGATGCTTCCAAATTTCAGTTCATTGGCTCCATCCCTGAGTCGATGTTTGGAGACGTTCCTTCCGATAGCCGGATCATCCGAACCTACAAGGAGTTTCATTTCTCTGGTCCTAGAGAGCTCACTCCTGAGATGATCAAGTCCATTCACGAAGCTGACAAGCCTGCTCCAAGGGGAAAGAAGAATGAAAAAGGCAAAAACAAGCAGGTTGGCAAGGGAGCGAAAGGCCCTTCTCCCAAGAAGCGTAAAACTACAAAGACTGTTCAGTCTCCTCCACTGAAGAAGAGAAAAACCCAACCCAGTCGAAAGCTAATCTTAGCCTCCTCCTCAAGCGAATCTGAGGAAGAACATTCAGACTCTGACGAGTCTCCTCGTGGTAACACTCCTCCACGATCGCCTACCCCAGAAGTTCATTTCTCCAGTTCACCTATCTCTTCTCCACCTGTCACCATTCCTATTTCCATTCCCCCCATAACCTCCACCATTCAAATACCACCTACCTCTATCCCTGTACCCCCTCCCATCTTTATAGAAGCTACCACCACAACCACAGAAGTTAGAACCAACGTATCTGATACAGGGGGCTCCTAGTGACGCACCCGAACCCACAACCACTACCGAACATACATCACAACCCGAACCTAGTTTCACTACCGAGCCTCCACCCTCACCACCCCCCTCATCTCCTGCTCAGGCAGCAGAGGACGAAGAACCATTCCTTGGTGGGGAGGACTTGACCTTTGATTCGGTCTATTATAGTCCGTATCAGGTACAGAGTGATGATGATGATGATGCTCCCGTCACCAAGAAGCATCTCAAGGAGCTTCATGAAAAGATAGATTCACTCATTACCTTCTCTTCTTCATCACAGTCTACAATTTCTGAAGTTGCCATTCAGAAGATTGTTGATGCTTTTTCCAAAGCTCATCAAGTCTCTCTAAACTCAGCTACTGCAGCAATTGATGCATCCACAAAATCTTGTGAGGCTGCGACCGAAAAAGTCGAAAAACTATTTACTGATGCTTCATCTCTTTTGCAGTCTTTACAGGAAACTGCCGAGAGTACCAAAACCAAGCTGTAACCCATTGTCAACCAGCTGGCTACCTCAGTTGCCTCAGAACTGAAGTCTTTCGCCACTCTTCGTCAAACTCTCTCAGACGACAACTCAACGTTTAAGGCAACGATTGAGGAACGACTGACTAAGCTCCATGAAGATCTTGCTGCTGAAAACTCTCTCATGGACGCTCTTGCCAAAAATACCACTGCTCTTAAGGTCAAGAGTCTTCAACTCTCCAACTCTCAAAAGGAGATTGAATCTCTTCGATCCGAACGAGAGATTGTGTCTTCGTGTGTTTCAGATGTCCACGCACCATTTCAAACATCCTGGAAGCACATGATCCGATCCTAAACTACTCTGTGAGGCGTGATCTTGCAGAAAAGCTTGCTCCTGCCCTTCCTCTCCTGAGCAAGATTGAAGGGGTCCTTGACTTTGTGTCCATTCCGAAACAGGGGGGAGAAAATGTGTCTCAACTGCCTCCTACTTCTACAGCAACACACACAACCGAACCTCCTCCAACAGGCCAAGCCTCAGGTTCGGGTGTCAAAGATAAGGGGAAAAAGATTGCTGAAGAGAGAGATGATGATAAAGAGACCATTGCCGATCTTTTGAAGAAACAAGGTCGAGACAAAGATGCCGATATAAGCGCTCGTGTGGCTAGAGAGGCTAAAGAAGCCGAAAGAAAACAGAAAGAAGCTCACGACCTTCTCGAGAGTAGGAAAACTCTTTTTCTTCCGTGGACTCTTGAGAAGTTGCTGAAAGAAGCAATCGAAACCCCAAGCATCTTGTGGCTAGAACCAGTGATCTCGCTAGATCGTAGTAATTCTGTCGATTCTCAGTTCGACATGCCACTGACCCGAAAGGCGTTCATATTTCATGCCTTTGACAACATTGCCGAGTTCCCTCATCCTCATCCAAAGGTTGACAGGGATTTGGTTGAATTCTATTTGAGGGCTGCTCAACCACAGTATCAAACATGGAGCGCTCCGAAGATAATCAATGTTCGGGTCCTCAAGCCGTATCGGGAAGGAAACTTCACTAACGTTCGGTTTAAGGTGCTGAGAGGCTCTGCCAAGACTGAACATGCCATTTCGCTTGCCGATGTTCCCAACTTGAATCCACATGACTGGATAATTTTGCACAACATCCTTCTCACAAATGAAGCGGAATATGGTCCAATAATTGACCACTTCAAGAGGATGCTTGTCTGCTACATAATGGAAGTTGCCAAGATGGATCAGGAGATCGCGAGTGTCTTCAAGAAAAAGCCTACTATCTCTCCTGTTGGCTCTGCCAGTGACCTAAACTTGATGCAGATGGGGAAGATAGACCCAAAGAGAAACTCAGTTATGTTTACCAGAAACGAAGGCCAAAAATGCCCATTCGCTTTGGCAGACAAACATCTCTACACCACTGGATGCGTGGAACATGTCTTAGAGATCATTCATCGGTGCAAACAGAATTCGGCAGATAACAAGTACTTTGATGATATGATTCAGTGGTACATTCGCTTCAGACAGACAATCCTCGCGCTTATCCCTCGTCTGTTTGATACCACCAAGAAGGCTTTGGCAGTTGGGCCCAGCAAGAAGAAATGATAGTCTCGCTCCAATTGACGCAAAGGGGGAGATTGTTAGGTCCAGTTTAGTGTTGCGTCTTTGGGCTCGTTAGCTAGTCCAGTTTTGTCTCCGGTATAGGCCTGTCCATCCGTGAGTTCTTTATAGGGTTTGTTATATGTAGATGCTTGCATGCATTCTTTGACGTAAGATTTAGTAGATTTGATAGAGATTTACATAGATTTTATTATTCTAATCTTCTGTAACCCTAGAATCCTCTATAGCGGAAGTTCTTCGTCGAGCTCTGCTGAGGATTGAGTTAATCGAATCATTCGACTCATTCAGATCCATACTTGTGTTTTTATCTTATTGTTTCTACTTTATTGATTTTCCTGTTATAAAGATCTAATCGATCAAAGAGTTTTACAAAATCATCAAGATGCTTTACTTTCCTTCCTTGTTTTAAGGAACTGTGTTCCTGTCTATGTCCTAGGTAGCACTTTTCTATGTAACTATCTTGTACTGTAAGTACTTTTGGTTAGACCTTTCTACAGTCAAAGACTTTTCTACTCTGGATATGATGTAAGACCTACTACAAGGTCAATTTTCCCAAACTTATTACATCATGAATATTAATGATATTGACAATCGACTAACTTCAGTGTCACTCTTTGTTCAAATACCTTCATCATACTTATATTGGAGTCTATCTGAAACCCCCTCTAGTCAAGTTATTGGATTATAGTAATTTAAGTCCGGGATCATTTCCAATTCTCTTTCAATGGTTGGATCATGTTATCCACCAACCAATAATACCCTGGTTGGGATGGAAAATGTCTTGAGACCATTCTATGAACTTACTTCTACTCCTTACTAGGACTGCATCATAGGGATGTAGGTCAAACCCTCGAGAACATATTTCTACTCTTTACATGAACGATCGAAATTCATCTAGGTTCAACCATAATCGCTCATGAACTCATTTTCTTTTCGTGTAACAGAATCATGTCGTCGAAGAAAAGTAAACAACCCATCAACCAAACACCAACTCTTCAGATTGATGCAACTACCTTTCAAGCTGCAGTCTCAGCTGTCGTGACAGCTGTCCTAACTCACCTTAACGGTAACAACGCAAATGTTAGCGGGATTGTTAGCAATAATTCCAATCAAAGTAACAACCAAGTACATCAACGAGTAACAAACTACCACGACACTCCGAATCTCATACCCAAGAGTAACAAACGAAAGTGCTCGGATGGTTTAAAGGCAAATCACCCCAAAGGGCAAGCAAACGACAACAACCTGCAGAAGCCTTCGCGGCCACGACATCTGTAACTCCTACTACCATCCCTACTGGTATCCCAGTTACCCTAACCTGGCCAGACAGTATGTTGGTAATCTCCAAAAGTGCAACAAATGCAACTATCACCATCATGGACCTTGTCGGGAAATGTAGTTCTTAAACTGCAACAAAAATGGACGCACCGTCCATTACTGCAAGACTCGGATCCAACACATTACTTCAACCACCAATGTTGAAATTTCCCAGATATGCCATTTATGTGGGGTGATGGGACCCTTCAAGAGGGACTGCCCAACAAAGAAGAATGAAGGTGGAACAGGAGGAGTTTAACCTCAGAATTCAAAAAGGCAACAAAGGACCCGACTATAATATAGGTTCACTCCCAATCGGCAGTAATTAAGTATGCTTTTGAACTGTTTAAAACTAGGGCAACACGAGTCTTATCTTTTGCGAGATCCCTTCAGTCAAGGGACCCTCGTGCTGCGTATACTTGGCTTTTGTGGTATACCTTGTTTGTAGTAGTAGTCTTGTAGTTAATCTAAAGTACTGTAACTTTGTTAAAAGTTGCACTGTTTTGTTTTGTCTGTAACGCCTTTATGATCAAATCTAATGCCTTTATTTCCAAGTGAGTCCGATATTATCATACAACTTGAGTCAATTCGATCCTTACAATACCAATTTCATACGTAAATCTCTTTCTCCGAAATCTCCTTTCTAGCGAAGCCGTCAATCTTGAACTCCGAAATACTCATGTGTGGGATATCCAATATTTCATAACCTTCCCGAAGAAACCTCAGCAAACCTCCACGCAGTACCACTCGTAAAGTACGTCAAGTTAAAACCAAAGACCCTTACGGTTGATCTATCGCTGAAGAATGTATACACAATGGTGGTATATAATCAAGGTTCTACAGGTTTAGAATTGATAATTCCACTTTAACTTCTTTTCCTTGTTTGGATGTGAGCTTAAAGAAGAATCATTCATTCTACTACCTTTTCAATCTTAATTATATACGATTCGTATAAATGAGACTGTGATCGATAAACCATGTAGGACTTCTAATATGAACTTCAGGACGGAGACTGTCCAAGACTACGAGTAATCGCATCGACATGCGAACAAAATTAGAATCCAATCAAATGCTACCCCTGTAACCAAGTCACCCTATAGTCTAATACCTACAGAGATGCAAGAACACCTACAGAGATGCAAGAACGGTCCAGTCAAACTTCACGAACTGCTTCGCAATGGGTTATTAAGACCGAGCTCCTCACCCTGGGGAATTCTAGTCTAGTTCGTCAAGAAGAAAGACAGATTGCTTAGTATGCGCACCGACTACAGAGACCTCGACAAGATTTCCATTAGGAATCATTACCCTTCAAAGATAGATATGAGATCCGAGTATCACCAATTACGAATGTTAGAGGAGGATGTCCCGAGGACGGACTTCCAGACACGATACGGACAATACGAGTGCATAGTGTTACCTACTTCCTTACCTAAGCTCTAATTTCGGGACAAAATTCCCTCTAATGGGGGGATGGTGTGACAACCCGAAATTTTCTATCCTGTTTAGTTTAACACTTCATTGAAAGTCAAACTCATTCCTGCTATCATTTAGGACAATTTGGAGTCTGTTTGAGCTTTCTGAGCCTTGTACACTTAAGGGATAAGTGTCGGGGTTTATTTGCTGAAGCTATAGTACAAAGATCAAGCCTAAAACACATGAACATGAGTTCACGGCCACCACAATGGAGTATACGGACGTAAACTCCATGTGGGTCGTAAACTAACCCTATATGATGAAGTGTAGGCCATTTGTTTCATTCCTTTCCTTTCCTTGGCTGATTCTCTTTCAAATCCTCTTAACTATCATCCCGATCTTCTCCCTAGATCTTCAAAACTAGTAAGTATTCTTCCTTGAATTGTTGATACAACTCTTAACCTAACATTCTCTCATGATTCCATCCATGAAAATCATGTTTTCATAGATCATCAAGTTTCACCAAGAACACACACTAGTGTTCTTGGACAAAACCGACCAGTTCAAGCTCCTATATCGTAAGCACTCTTGTTCTAACTTGTTGTACACTAGATTAAACATGTTTAGGCATTAGAAATAGAAAGATTTGAGGGTTGGATGAGAGTTTACGGCCAAGGATCTCCCAAGGCCGTAAACTCCCTTTTATGGTGCAAAGTTGCTCTAATCTCCTTCCTTATGCTTAGAACTTGGATTAGAACCCTCCACCAATGAACTAGGGACATTAAACTTCGAGTTAGTGCATCATACCATGATTTTAAGGCTGTAAACTCATGGATAAATGGTCCCCTGGCCGTAAACTCATGTTAAGGTCAATTCTTGGACCTTAAAATCATCTAGCCTCTTGTTTATTCTTGGAACACTTAACCACTTGAGACTCCATGCCTTTAAGCCTCTAAATAAGACCCTTTAGAGAGCTTACGGCCAGGAGTAAACTCCCCTGGGCCGTAAAAACTCCATTGAGTGTGGTCCTTGGGCCATAAACTCAATAGCAATGCCTTACACTCCTTTTTTGTAACGCAATGACCTCCTAACACTTTCACCAAATTGTTTTCCATGCATTAGGGTGTTTATACTTGTCTTATTAGTGTTATAATCACTAATTATATATATATATATATGTGTGTGTGTGTGTATGTGTGTGTGTCTTTATATGTTATTAAGATCATTGTGTGTGTTCAAGTCTTCACTTGACACCTAGCACTTGTCCAACACTTCCATACGATCCACTCACTACAGGTGAGTTCATACCCCTTAATTAACCTTTTAAATGTTTTTAAATGTTTATAAATGCTTTTATGGGAGGATACAAGTTGAATCATGATAGTTATTATATCAATCACATGTGATTAATAACTATCAAACTATGGATTTACTACACTTTTAGCTGTTTTACTCAGTATACTACTTCAAAATGATTTCTGAAAACATCATTGCATACTAAACTCTTTATCACACTGTATTTCATACCATATCTTTCCTTTCAAACTCTATTACAATTTTGTTTCAAACAAATGATTTCTTATACTTTAGACAGTTGTTATCAAACAAACTGCTTTCAAATCATTTTATAAACTGACATCAAATCATAAATTCTTATTTATCAAACTTTTTAAAGGTTTTACAAAACTTCTTTTATACTTTTATATTGTCAATTGCATGCCTATATATGTATAGTTATATAAGTAATGTTTAAAGGACTTAGGACTGCTAGCTCGCTTTAATTCCTTTTCCTTGTTTGGATGTGGCCTTAGGGTATCGGTTATTTGTCCGAATGTCGTCTAAATATTAGTTATATATTATGTATACATATATAGACATAAAAGTTCTATCAGTCAATTCAGTACCTTTGGGTAGCAAAGGCATACTTTCGGTTATACACGTACTTTAATAGTAACTATAATAGGTATATTTAGGAGATACTACTCACTATTGCAAGTACAAGGAATCACACAAGAGTCAGTTCATTCATGAGTCTATACAAATATATTACATACTATATGAAGAGATACTATTACATACTATATGAAGAGATACTATTACAGAGATACTATTATAGAGATACTATTACATAGATACTATCACATACGATACGAGACTGACCATTCTACACCCAGCTGTTAGCTACAGTGGGAAAATGCACATCGACGGATGTCTACGATTGTACTATTCGGCGAGTTACCACACCGTGTTTATCCTAGTACAAAAGGATACAATTTCAATAATTCTATTACTTTCCTTATTACCTTTATTTTGGGACACATTCACATAATCGATGAGGTAGACTAGATTTTAATAATAATAGTTGTACAAGGGTAAAACCTTCATTTATGCAGAGCTTCAAACCTTCAAAACAGTCGAGTCTTGGTAGAAGACTACATTTTATACTAGTAGGAAATATGGGATTTCCTAGGGTTTTCATACTTATACAAACTTATCCTTCAAACATTTACAAGTCTTTTCTTTATAAGTTTTACTAATCAAAGACAGTAAAATACTTATGAATTCCCAGCTTTAAGTTGATACTTACTTTCAAAATAACTTGTATTCTCAGGTCACCAGTAGATAGGTACGACGACCAGGTTTTGTGAAGACGTAGCAGTCAAGACTTGTATTTTATTTTGATTATTCATTATGTTGTTTTATTCTATGAAAGAACACACTTGTATTTAAAATTATACTATTAATGCAATGGATGATGTTGTTGCTTGTTTACTACTTTGCATTGTTGTGATACTTTACATGACGTCCTCTGCCCCAGAATGTTTCGCCGTTCTTGGTTTTGGGGAATGACAATGATGAAAGTTCAAAGCTTCATAAAGCTTGAGACTTTATGTACATGAGAGCTTAGAGGAGTCCAGATTTGCAACTATTCCCCCTAAAAAGGCTCAACCCGAAAATGGCCCTCATTTTGCACCAAAATACCCATAAACTCACACAAGATGAGATCTAAGAATTGGGGTGTTACAATTCTCCCCCATTTATATTAGATTTCTCCCTCGAAGTCACTCTTTATCAACACATTGATCGAAACGAACACCCGAGAAGCACGACCGGAAAATCTCATATCATACAATGATCTCCCTCCCAAGACACCCGAAACCAAATAGGAACTCCCAACCCGAAGAAGAACGTACCCCTTTTCTGTTGCAGTATCAACTCTGACTCTTCAGAACTCGAAAACAATAGTAGTCTGTCTCCCCCCTATAGAAGGCCAATGCAGATTATCACCATGTCAACTGCATATCGAATCACGGACCGCTAAGGGACTTCTAACTCTGATTATCTCATTGCCACTGATGGGAACAAGTATCTGACCATAATTGACTCCTGATCACTCATGTCAGACATACTAGTCGATCTAGATCGTAGCTCAAAAGGAACGGAGGCGTCACATCTCACCAAGTATCAACTGCCGGCACCACTATCAGAACAAATCTGAAGAATGAATCTCAATAATCTTCCCTCAGACATTAGAAGATTGACCATGTCCGGTTGGAAATATCCTCTAATATCCATAACCATAAGCCCCAACCTCCCTTCAAATGTTCCTTCCAACACTGAGTACCAGGTCAGCTCCCTACCTAAGAGTTGAACCTCCATGGCTACCCTAACTCATATGGCAATACGACTTCACAATCGTTCTATCCAACCAAGTTGTCTCCACCAATCACAATGGCCTCACAGTCACCAAGTCCACTTTACCCTAAGCGATTACTACAACCGAATTGAAGTCGTACCTCACCTCTGACCTCTGTCGTCTACTACTTCCTATTTCATGCGTGTCGTGGTACTCCTCAAACCAATGAACCGATCCACCCAGGTCTAATACATCAGATGGGAAACGTCCCCACTCATAATGAAATCCATATGAAAGCTCCGAAATCCCAACCTGTCGTTCTCCACATAGATAGAGCCTAAACTCAACACAAGATTCTGGCCTGACATAGAATTGGAACCACTTGTATCCAATCTGTTACTCAACTCATGACCCGAGATCGGCGAATCCACGTGTACATTACTCTTCCCATCCTTCGATTTGTGACAAACTCTCCCTGCATTGAGCTAATACAGTTTCCAACCATAACAGAGACCCCAGTCTCGCCCCTGGTCCGACCACTAGGTTCCCACAGTCTCATTTGGCAAGGCTACGCAAGCCTAAGAACCCCTCTGCGTCATACCCTTACTAATACTAGCTATGGATCCATGCAGTTTTACAACTCTCTCTCACTGACTAATAAGTGCTACGGCTCCCCGCATTCTTACAACACTCTATCACTGCCTCGTGTATGCTACGGCTTCCCATAGTCTTACGATACTATCTCTCACTGTCCCGTGAATGCTATGGATCTCTACAGTCATACGCTACTCTCTCTAACTCGTGTATGCTATGGCTCCCGCATTCATACAATACTCTCTCTAACTCATGTACGCTACATCTCTCGTAATCATACGATACTCTCTTTTTGACTCATGTTTGCTATGACTCCCCGCAGTTATATTGTACTCTCTCTCTATATCATGTATGCTACAGCTCCCCGCAGTCTTACTACACTCTCTCACTCGCCATGGGCTCACCCATAGTTTTCTTTGACGGTCCTAAGTGATTTCTCTCACTCGGATCCACTCACTCTCTTATCACCCGACAATCTCATCATCAAGTATTCACCATACTGAGCTATCTCATGCTCCGCAGTCCAACATAGGTAGGTGCATACACCTTCCCAGATTATGCATCACTACTCTTGAGAAAAATTCTCTTAGACAAGGCACTCTCAGTACAGTCACACCCTTGGAGAATTTCCTTTCTGGTGACAATTAGCAGATGGTATCCCATCTGGAAATATAGTCACTTGATGCTCCAATTGTCGTCTGACAAACCCAAACCTGATAATACCCCGATACACCATCACAAAATCTCACGATAGCTTGTCATGGCCACTGATCTTCTGCTTACACAAATTTAAAACCTTAAAGTACTCCAACTCATAATTTGAAACACGGATAAATCGTCAATGACTGATAACGCATTGACGAAAATCTGAAACCGCATCCTCTACTGATCAAAACCCATGCGAAACTACTCATACCGACTCTGAAGTTGACTGACAAATCAATTGCTGCCCTTCCCGGAGTAAAAGAAAATAACAATCTATACGTCGAAGTATTAGTCTCTTTGTAATTGAATCTTGACCTCGTCAACCCAACCGCCTCAAAACTCAAACATTGGCAAATCCGAAGAAACACGAACCAAAATTAGATTCCTATGCAACAGCCACCTGCCGTGAAGACACTTATTTTCTCCTAAGCATATGCGACATGCATCGTCTTGCTCTGTACGTTGCCTTGACTACCACATGACCCCATCCTCATGTATATGCACTGCATATCCCCATAACCCAACCTTATGTACCACACTAGACTGAGGATCTTCCCAATAGAATATCCAATTCTCCTCCACTTAGGGTTCGAACCATCGTCCATTGACATACCAACAAACCTCACTATAGACTGGCTCACCAGATGTACCATTCCTGACTCATGGAACATACAAACAACACTCAATGGCCCTCCATATAATGACCCAATAACTCCAAGTATCCCAAATCTCAGGTGAAAACCTCAGAATCCTCCGAATGTGACTGCCTCTAGTCATCAAAAAATCTCATACTAACTCTTTACTAGACATTTCGACTGTCCCGAATTAGTTACGACTATCAGCCTAAAATAATGATCTATCACACACACCTCATCTCCGATTCCTGAACCAACATTCCATCATGTGAATTATCATAGAAGTAAGAGACCTTACTCTCACAATTGATATACAATGTAAACAATGAGCGTCGCTGCCTCGATATACTCCTCTTGACTACCTGGAACTGCTACTAAAATATGTTGTACTATACTCAACTAAGGTATACCCTTGTCCTCATCCGTCTCAGTTCCCACTGATGACACTCTCACGGTGTATAAGAAATACATCACAACAAAATACTTTGGTGGAAATATCATAACTATAGGCTACCCCATGGGGTTTACCTCCAAACTGCGAACCTGAAGCTTGTTATCTTTTTTGCTCCACACAAGAAGTGGAAATATTGTAATTCTTGTCACAGAAGGTGACATTTCAACCATTGGATGATCACCTAATCCAAACCGCAATCCTCCATAAAACATCGTCTCCACTATTCCTTGAGCCCTATGACTCCAACTGGCACCTCACCAGTCAAATCCCTCGGGATCTACTCAATTTTCCTCACAAGGTACACTCCATTAAAGCTCGAACGACATGGTCGTCTGGCCCCACAATCTATCATATCCACTCTCAGTTTGAACAACCACGACACAATAACCGATAAAGGCAGAAACACACTCTACTACGAATCATGGTACCCAAACCATGTTAACTCCCCTCAATCTGCTTTTTAGAACATCTGGAATTCTCCTTGTTTCTATTATGGGTCCTCTACTTCCAATCGTATGGGCCCAAACTACCTGCCACATCTACCCATACTTTCCATACAAATCATCCCGGATTCCTAAGTAGCTGCTCAACCTTGTCGATCACTAATCCAATTACACATGTTCACTCTCCAGCGAATACTCACCTCTGAACAGCATACTCATCTGACTAAAGTCATCCCCTAGGCTATTCCTAGGTTTTCACACTTTTCTGCCATCAGGTGCTGAAGAACTCCTCATGATGCCAACCATCTACCATCATCAAGAGTTCCACAAAGCACAAAGCAAACAGCATTCGGGCATCGAATAACCTCCACCAACACATAAAACAATTCTAGCATAAAACTCCATAGGCTTTACCTACAACTCAAAAGGCATCACCAAACTCAGGCAATCCTACCTCTCGTGGGTATCTAACTACTCTCTCAGTAGCTTCCTCAAATACTCATCTAGGTATCTCTCCTAGATTACTCCTCTACTCAAATCTCTCTCTAAATGATTCCTTCTAGGTACTCCTATTCAGCACATACATAGAGTAAATAGCAGATAATATCAATTAATAGCATCCCCTAGGCTAAGGCATCATGATTCAGGCAACTTTAGCTCTTAATTCCAGAAGTACTTAGCATATCCGCTAGCATGCAACTCTAATATCTCATAAGTAGCTCATAATATAAACAAGTAATGGTATTTTAGGAAATCACCATTCGGGCACTGGCTGATTATACACACTGCTCCATCTCGTTTTTTCTTGAAAGCTCTTACTCGTTTTAGAAAATCATCTCTATATAGAATTTTTTTTCTCAAATCCTCAGTTTGAGTCCAGACATGCCCGAGGGACATCCGAATCCCTCAAATCAAGGCTCTGATACTAACTTGTAACACTCTAAATTCTCAGATAAAAGTTTCTTTTTATAAGATCACATAAACTCATTATCACATTTCCCAAAATCTACCAAATGTATAAGTTGTCAAACACAAATCAACGATGTTAAAAAAAATCCCAGAATCCTCAAAATCATGATCTCTAACTGGTGTGTACAATCAAGCCGACGCCTTCCGACGATCCTAAGAAGTACCTGAAACAATTATCACACAACATGGTAAGCACGATAACTCAAATAAGACCCTCCGGACCATAACTCAAATAAGACCCTCCGGTCACACAATATTACCACTTAGGTAAGTATAGTGAGAAGACTCAACTCGTAAGTAAGCAAGTGGATCTAGTACCCCACGAACAGTCTAGACTCCGCCTACATAATATAATCATCTCTAATTAACACTTATAATAACAACTCTAAAAAGCTAGTCTAATCCCTTCTCTAACTCGTGGAAAGGTTGAAAGACCATTTTACCCCTCTATGGTCTTCACAAATCATGTCTTGACCAAACCCTAAAAGTCAACAGAAGTCAACACTCGAGTCAACTCTCCATGTTGACCTAACTTGTTGAGTGCATCTACGCGACTCGTCGAGTTCCCTCTATTCTCAAGAAAAATTGGGAAAACTCGGGTCAAATCGCCAATTTGTCTCACCAACTCGTCAAGTCAGCATAATATCCAGAAGATCGAGAAAACCCCCAACTACTCGTCGAGTTGTCCCCATAACTCGTCGAGTTCACTCTAAATCAACAGATAGGAAAAACCCTCTCAGCTCGTCGAGTTGGATGCCCAACTCGTTGAGATCTCTAGCCAATTCTCATTTCAGTTGATTCCTGTCACACCCCGAAACCGAAGGCGGAAACGTTTCGGGGCGGAGGACGTCATGAATATTGCAACCAATGTACATAGTAACTCAGTAAACACAAAACATTACATTACATAGAATCATTTACATTTGTTTGAAAGTAAAGATATACAAGTGTTATACACATATATCATATGAACAAAAACAAAGACGAGTCTTCTAAACGCTCCGTCTTCTCTAAAAGATGGCGATGTACCTGTCTAATGCTGACTTGAGAATACAAGCAGCTTGAAAATCAGCATAAAGCTGGTGAGTTCATAAGCGGTTTAGTTTTGATAAGAATGAGTTTCCTTTAGTTTTTCTGAAAAAATTGTTATCCAATAAAATCCCATATTTTCTTATGAAAACAGTTTATTATCTTTCGATACACAATTTCATTTATGAATAGATATGTTGTTCCAGGAAAATCCCATATTTTCCTAGTAGTTTAGTTTTCCATTCATTCAACCATTTGTTTACGGGTTGTTATGTTATCCCAGGAAAATCCCATATTTTCCTAAATGTTGCAGTTAGTTCTTAGTTCGGGTTTCGATGTACTAGTATCTACCCTACTTATAGTATTAATTAGGTGTTCTGTTATCTTAGTTACCCTACATTCGAATATCAATTATCTACTATAGTTAGTTGTACTTTCGAATATTTGGATACACTCAGAAACGTACATCAACTATATATTCGATGTTCTGGTGATTTCCAAAAGAGTACATTATATGTATCTTCGAAACTCTGTCGACATCCAAAGGCGTATGTTTTTGAAACTCAGTCGATCTCCAGAGGCGTACTTTCGAATTATTTTCAAAACTCTGGTGACACTCATGGTGTACATTAACTGTATTTCCGAAGTCTTGGCGTCATCCAAAGGCGTGCTTTCGTATTCGTATTCGCATTCGTATTCGTATTCGTATTCGTATTCGTATTCATATTTATATTCGTATTCGTATTCGTATTCGTATACCTATTCCTATTCCTATTTGTATTCGTATTTTTTATTCGTATTCGTATTCGTTATTTGTATTCGTATTCCTATTACTATTCCTATTCGTATTCGTTATTCGTCATTCATATTCGTATTCTTATTCGTTATTTATATTCATATTCGTATTCGTATTCGCGGGCGTATTTTATTAGTATTAATCTTAGTTTATGATTAGTATGATTTCTTTTGCAAAATGTAACATAGTTTATAACACTTTTTAAAGAAATATGCATTTAGTCTAACAGTTTACTCTGCAATTCGAACCATTGGTTAACACGATTTTCGATATTAAAAGCATACATAAAATGAAACATTTGAGCTGAAAATAATATTAAGTACAAGATTTCCTTGTACTTTTGCTTGTATCCCCCCCTGAAAACATTTGAAAAACACGGAAAAAGGGTAGGGTTATGAACTCACCGATTGAAGAATGTGCCTCATTGGATGCTAAACGTTAGCTCGGGACTTGAACGCGTGTGAGGTTCCTATGTAATATGAAAAGATACACATTTGTATCTAATTAGGGTTTGAACTACACTTTAGATATGATTATACACTCCAAGACGCGAAAGCACTTCATTACAAGTGTTTGGAGTAACCCGGGTGACATCTATGGACATATACGGCTTGGATATGGAGTTTACTCTTCAAGAGTAAACTCATAAGAGGGTTTACGACCCTAATGACCCATTCCCCATGAGTTTACGGCCGTAAACTCAATGTGGGGGTGTTCTATGGTGCTAAATGGTCTTATTTCACTTGGGAACATTGGCTAGGATCCAATCTAGGGCATGGAAAGGAATTGAACCCACAAATGGACCATCAAATGGAGTTTACGGCCGTAAACTCCCCCACACTCATTCCTTTGATGTTTTGGTGGTCCTAGGTCCTTTACAGGAGTTTATAAGTCATAATGCAAGCCTTGGGATGAGTTTAAGGTACCAAAAGACCATGTTTTAGGAGTTTACGGCCTAAAAACCCATTCTTGAGGGGTTTACGGCCGTAAGCTCCTATGGGAGTAGTTTTAGCATGTTTAAGGTCCTTAACTTGATTGTCGTTGCTTCTAGACATCATTCTAAGGCTTATGAGGTGTGTAAATCGCATTTTAACACCTTAAAAGGTGTTTACTCCCCATGGATAGGTGCTTACGGTCCAAGCATATGCTTAGGCCGTAAACTCATGTTCATGCCCTAAATGAAGAGTTCAAGGTGTTCTAAGTCCATGCAAACAAGTCCTAGGTCATATTTAGGCTTCAAATGAGGCTCTCTCAACTTTATATATGCTCAAAGTTTGGGACACGGTGGAATTCTACCCGATACTGTTGATAAGTGAGGCTTTTGGTCGTACCCGATTTAATTATTTTATAACTTGACGGAATAAAACTTTTAATTTTTCTAAATAAAATTTCGGGACGTTTCCACGAGTTTTTAATGCGTTTGGACAATTATTAATTCATAAAAACAAACTCAAAATAAATTTTAGAAACGAACGGAAACAATTCAAGACGATGAATTTTTTAAAAGACGGAACGGGCTACGACGATGGAACGAACTTCAGGTTGTCACATTATCCCCCCGTTAGAGGGAATTTTGTCCCGAAATTCAAAGATTAAGATACAGTTCATGAATTGAAAAGAGATATGGATGAATCTACTGCTTCGGGTCTTCACGCTCCCAAGTGGAATCGGGTCTCCGCTTGACATTCCAGCGAACCCTCACTATCGGGATGCGGCTTTGTTTCATACGTTTGATCTCAATTTGATCTTCCATTGGGGTTCAGTCATTCGTTGATTTCGGTATCATCAAGGGATTACTAGGGTTTCGTTGAGCAGGCGCTTCTAAAGATTCGAAACGTGGAAGACAGGATGTATACTACCAAGTCCTTGAGATAGTCGAAGTTTGTAGTTCACGGTTCCAATTTTGACAGGGATTTCGAAAAGTCCGATGTATCACGGGTGAAGTTTTCCGCACTTCCCAACGCATATCATGTCATTTTGGGATAAGACCTTCAACAAGACACAAGCTCCAGCAAGAGGGTATATCTTCATGGGGAAGAGTAGCTAAGGTTTTGATGATTTTGAAAGAAATTTCTAGGTGGGTCTGCGATAATAACCGGCGGGACCCAAGAATTGACGGGTTTCTATGGGTATCTTCGGTGCCGACTAAATCTCTATCTCCTTGATTTTTGGGGAGGGTCTACGGGTATGACTGCTTTGCTTACTACTTGACCAGGGTAAGTGGTTTGACCAAAGGGTATCACTAATAATTTGTAGTGACCATATCAAGTCCTGACCGATGTCTTGGACACATCATCCTCATGGAGGTTTGGCTACGAGTGTAGCTCCAGAAATTTGGTCGATGTGATACCCGATTAGACGTTCGGAAGGAATTCTTAGGAAATCTTCGGGAAAGACATTAGGGAAAGAGTTGCAGACTTCCTGTTTTCCGATGATCACACGGACGAGGAATAACAACATGAAATGATGCGAAGGTTGGATTTAGGTTTGTTGCCGAAGATCATGAGAATTGAGTCAGAGGAAAGATTTAGACGGTCGACCTTTTTGAAACTAAGAATAACAGCATGAATGAGACCTGGTCATTACATGCCAATGATAGCATCAAAGCATTTCATGAAAAGTTTTCCATTTGATCGAATGGAAAAGAATAATCGTCCGGATTAAGGATACAACCTATGGGTATGACGTTAACGTACTGTTTCTCACTGGTTAGTCTTCTTGACGGTACACGTTTCGGTTATTAACGAAGAATTAAGTTTAGAAAGGTGTTTGGATGGATAGATAGCAAATTTTCTTTCAGCACTAAAATCGAAAAAGATCACAGGCGTAAGATTCATTGCGGAGGAATATACCTGTAGCAACGGTGGGATAGGAGGCTGCTTTGTTTTGTCCTATAGCTAGGATTCTCCCGGTGTTGCCAGATGTTGCTGCCTTAGGGCAGTTTCACTTGTAATGTCCGACTTCCCCACAACTGTAGCAGGACTGACCGATACCTGCTCTAGAAGCTTGACTAGTTGATTGGGTTGGTGCTCTGCAGCTTCGCGCGAGGTGACCTTCCTGGCCACAGCTCTTACAAAACATTTGAAGACAAGGGCCAGGGATACGATGGTGGTAACTGCACCTATTGCACCACGGAAGGATACTGGTATATCCGGTGATACGTCCTTGGGCTGAGGAACCAATAACAGAAACAACAGCAGGGGTAGTGGCAACGTGGACTGCCACTATTAGTTGTTTCTTCGAGGACTCTAGGGAAGACTGACTCTTCTTCTTCTTCTTCTTCCAAAACTTTCTTTTCTCACCACTCTTCTCTGTCGGCTCAGGAGTGGTGTTCGCTTCCTCTGGGTCATCGCTATGGTCGATTAAGGTTTGCGCTAGGCATTTGGCGCTGTCATAGGTATCCGGCTTCGCAGCTAAAACGTTCCCTTTGGTTGGCTGGGTCAATCCCTAAATGAACCTATCAACCTTCTTACTCTCCGGGGTAACCATTCCCGGACATAGTAATGCCAGATCATCGAATTTGGATGTGTAGGCGGCGATATCAAAACCTTTCATCTTCAGGTTCCAGAGTTCATGCTCCAGCTTCTGTATATCACCTCGAGGGCAGTATTCAGCGAATAGAACTTCCTTCATAACTTCCCAACCCATAGCATTTGCTATAGGTAAAGTTAAGGATTTGACTCGGCCGTTCCACCAAGTTAGAGCCTTATCGGTGAATGTGCAAGCGGCGAATTTCACCTTGTCAGATTCTGAACAGGCATAGATCTCAAAGATAGATTCAATTTTCTCTAACCACTGAGTTAGAGCAATGACACCTCCAGTTCCATCGAAGAATGTGGGTTTCGCGTTCATAAAGTCCTTATAGGAACACTCCTTCTGGTGTCCCTGGATACCTTCCTGGTTTTGGGGTTGGGGACCACCTCCTGAACCACCGGGGTTTATGTGAGACAAGGCGGCTATCACTGCAGAGGCAACAACTGCCTGGAACACGATAAGATCAAATTGAGGAGGAGGTGGTGGTGGTGGAGGGTTGTTATTCTTTGAGTTGGGTCTTTTCCTCGGAGGCATCTTGATCTAGAATAGCCAGGAAAGAGAGGATCCTAATTCCTCTGAATTGAATCAAGAGATATGGAACAGGGGATATCTCATTAAGACAGATATAGAATTCTATTAAGCGATAAAGCAGGAAAGAGTTATCAAAGCAGATAAATTATCGCTAAGGGAATGATCAAGGAAAAATGCTTGAATGAGGATTTCTACAACGGATTGGCTCGAGAAATACTCCCATAGTATTTCATGGTTCGCTGCAACGATGACTTGTTGTTTTGGGTATTGTGTAAGTTTTAGGCATGCTGCATACCACAGTCACTCCCAAGCACATTTTGGCCGTGTGTAGAATGAATATAGTTGGCCAGGCTATATTGATCCTAGACACAACTACATAACTGCGCAGGTTTAACCGCAGCGTACAACACCCATTTACTTATGTTTTGTTCTACTTGTAGTTACGGATCTCGACAGTTAGGTATACTTATATACTTTTTGAAAATACTTATATTTTAAAGTATACTTTTAGTTCAGAGCACTTTAAGCCCCTTAGTGTTTATAGTCTTATACCATGTAAGGTCTGGTATACTAGTTCACTATAAACAAGGGCTCTGATACCAATCTGTCACACTTACACCCCGAAACCGAAGGCGGAAACGTTCTAGGGCGGAGGACGTCT
The DNA here is from genome assembly GCF_051521515.1 of Lactuca serriola. Lineage (NCBI taxonomy): Eukaryota > Viridiplantae > Streptophyta > Magnoliopsida > Asterales > Asteraceae > Lactuca > Lactuca serriola. The sequence continues at coordinate 244,824,834 of NC_136415.1, read as the reverse complement.
TGAATATCGCAACCAATGTACATAGTAACTCAGTAAACACAAAACATTACATTACATAGAATCATTTACATTTGTTTGAAAGTAAGGATATACAAGTGTTATACACATATATCATATGAACAAAAACAAAGACGATTCTTCTAAACACTACGTGTTCTCCAAAAGATGGCGATGTACGCATCTAATACTGACCTGAGAATACAAGCAGTTTGAAAATCAGCATAAAGCTGGTGAGTTCATAAGCGGTTTAGTTTTGATAAGAATGAGTTTCCTTTAGTTTTTCTGAAAAAGTTGTTATCCAAGAAAATCTCATATTTTCTTATGAAAATAGTTTAGTTATCTTTCGATACATAATTTCATTTATGAGTAGATATGTTGTTCCAGGAAAATCCCATATTTTCCTATTAGTTTAGTTTTCCATTCATTACACCATTTGTTTACAGGTTGTTATGTTATCCCAGAAAAATCTCATATTTTCCTAAATGTTGCGGTTAGTTCTTAGTTCGGGTTTCGATGTACTTGTATTTACCATACTTATAGTATTAATTAGGTGTTCTGTTATCTTAGTTACCCAACTCCTTTACCCCGCCTCCCTCATCACCTTATCACGTACAAAGAGAAACCCTGGTGAGTTAGCCCATATTGTTCCAAGCTCTTCACTCTTCAAGCCTTAACTCGTCGAGTCCATCTCTCCAACTCAACGAGTAGGCTTCATAACTTGCGCGTCCAGATCAATTCCTACACGACGAGTTGGGCGAACCAACTCGTCGATTAGGCCCTTCAACTAGCACAAAATCCTCAAGCCCACATCCATGAGTTTGGGTGTTACACATAGCCTTACAGAAACAACACCAACACAAAAGCATACATATAAACGAAAAACAAAAACCACTAAAAAAGGTACATAAAATAGGTATTCTATTTAGATTTGATTAACTTGATTCATAAGTAAATGCCAACATTTGGATGGGATTTTACTTAAAAATACAGCATAAAATGAAAATACTAAAGATAATTTTATTTTGAGATGTTTTGTATACTTCTAAACACAATCAAAACTAAGTTATATATATATATATATATATATATATATATATATATTATATTCACATATGAATAGAACATAATTTGTTGTCATATATACATTATTCAAATATGAGCACAACAAAAATGACTTATATATGTTCTATTCACATATGAATATAACATACATATTCATATGTGAATAAAAAATATGAATATATATGTTTTATTCAAATATTCATTTATGAATATCAAACTCATTTATCTTCTACTCACTAATGAATGAAGGTAAGAAGACTAATATTTCAGATAAAGATTCACCAATAATGGGAGAAACATGATCGATGTAGAAAAGTCACAAAGGTATAAAATACATATCATATATTTTATATACCTACTATCGTTAAAGAAGGAACGAGTAGCAATACTCGGAATGAATTTCTACAATGTATTTGGTTTCTAGCTAAAATACTCCCATAGTATTTTATGTTTTCGCTGCATCGACGACTCATTGTTTGGGTATTGGGTAAGTTTTAGGCATGCTGCACACCACAGTCACTCCCAAGCACATGTTGGCCGTGTCTCGAATGAATATAGTTGATCAGACTATATTGACCCTAGACACGACTACATAACTGCCTAGGTTTAACCACAACGTACAACACCCATTTACTTATGTTTTGTTCTACTCGTAATTACGGAATCCGGCGGTTGGGTATACTTGTATACTTTTGAAAAATACTAATATTTTAAAGTATACTTTTAGTTCAGAGCACTTCGGCCCCTTAGTGTTTATAGTCTTATACCATGTAACGTGTGGTATACCAGTTCACTGTAAACAAGGGCTCTGATACCAATCTGTCACACCCCGAAACCGATGGCGGAAACGTTCCGGGGCGGAGGACGTTATGTAGTATCGCAACCAATATACATAGTAAGCGTAGTAAACACAACCATTACATTACATAGAAATATTTACATTGTCTGAAAACAAAGTGTTACAAGTGTTGTACATATATATCATATGAACAAAGGCTAAGACGAGTCTTCTATACGCTCCGTCTTCTCCAAAAGATCGCAGGGTACCTGTCTAATGTGGACCTAAGAATATAAGCAGTTTCAAAATCAGCATAAAGCTGGTGAGTTCATAAGTAGTTTGTTTTCATAAAAGAACAAGTTTCCTTTGGTTTTCTGAAATACTCGTTATCCAAGAAAATCCCATATTTTCTTATAAGGTAAGTTTAGTTATCCGTTTGTTACACAGTGTGGTTAAGATAGTTATGTTATCCTAGGAAAAACCCTTATTTTCCTAAAAGTCGTGGTTAGTTCTTGGTTCGGAATGCAATGTACTAGTATCTACCATACTTGTAGTATTAGATAAGTATTCTGAAATCTTGGTTATCCTATACACGAATGTCGAATATCTACTATACTTATCCGAAATTTCGAATCTTTGGAGACACTTAGAGACGTACACTAGCTATATATTCGAAGTTCTGGTGACATCCAAACGCGTGTTTTAGACGTATTTCCGAAGCTCTGTCGATATCCAAAGGTGTATATTATATGTATTTTCGAAACTCTGTCGATATCCAGAGGCGTACTTTCGAATTATTTCCGAAACTTGGCTGACACTCAAGGCGTACACTAGCTGTATTTTCGAAGTTTTGGTGCCATCAAAAAGCGTGCACTAGTTGTACTTTCGAAGTTCTGGTACTATCCGGAGGCGTATTTTATTAGTAGTAATCCTAATTTATGATTAGCATGAATCCTTCGTAAATTATAAAATGTAACATAGATTATAAAATTTTATAAAGAAATCTACAATTAGTCTGAAAGCTAACTCTGCAAGTCAAACTTTTGGTTAATACGATTTTCGATATTAAAAGCATATAGAATATGAACATTTGAAATGAACTAATAATTTTTAGTAAAATATTTCCTTGTACTTTTTGCTTGTATTCCCCCTGAAAACATTGAAAAACACGGAAGAAGGTGTAGGGGTATGAACTCACCGGTCGAGAAATGTGTCGGCTGGATGCTAAGTGTCAGTTCGGGGCTTGAACACGCGAGGTTCCTATGTAATATGAAGAGATACATAAATGTATCTAATTAGAATTTGAACTACTAATTAATTAAGAATATACACTCCGAGGCACGAAAACACTTCATTTCAAGTGTTAGGAGTGATCTTGATAGCATCTAAGGGGGTGTATGGCCTAGACATGGAGTTTTGTCTTCAAGAGTAAGCCCTTAGGGGAGTTTACAGTCCAATGACCATATCCCCGTGAGTTTACAACCGTAAACTCATGGGTGGTGTGTTCTTGGATGCTAAATTGTCTTACAATGCACAAGGGAAGGTTCTAGGGTTGATTCCATGGCTTAGGAAGTGATTCGGGACATGAATTGACCTTAGAAAGGAGTCTACGGTTGATGAAGATATTCTTGGTGAGTTTACCACCTTAAACACATGAGTTTACGGCATTAAACTCATGTTTGTCCATGAATCATGTGTTTTGGTGGTTGTAGGTTAAGCATACAAAGTTCTAGGTCCAATTCTAAGCCATACAAGGTGTTAAGGGCACTTTAACACCCTTTGGAGGTGTTTATGGTCTAAGAAGGGGTGTTTATGGTCCAAGAATGTTCTTGGGCTGTAAACTCAAGTGTGACTCATCTGCGTATGTTTTGGTGCATCTCATAAAGGAATATAAGGTTCTATGCACTCATGGAAGCTTTTGGAGGTGTCTAAGGGGGAAATCTAACACCTTAAAAGGTGTTTATGGTTTATGAACGAGGGTTTATGGTCCAAGCATGTTCTTGGACTGTAAAATCATGTTTACTCCTCAGATGCTAAGATTTTGGTGTTCAAATCTCATACATCCAAGTCCTTAAGCCTTATCTAAGCACTAGAAGTGATTTTGAAGGGTTTTGGGGCTCCAAAACCCCATTTATAGGTGTTCATGGTTTGGGAGGTTCCTAGACCATAAACACAAGTTCTTCATCCTATTTCATGATTTAAACACGAATTTGAAAGCCAAACATGTTATACTATGAGCTTGGATGGATTTCTTACCAATTTGGAGCTTGAAATGGATGATTTTGGATCAAAACTTGGATTTGATGAGAGAGAGTAGAGAAAGAAAGTTATGAGGCGGTGGTAAATAGCTAAATTGAAGTTCACTCATCCTTTATATAAGGTTTGAGTTTGTGGCCTGGTGGAAATCTACCCGATATTGACGTTAAACGAGGCTTTTGGTCGTACCCGATTTAATTGTTTGTAACCCGACGGAATAAAACTAAAATTTTTCCAAATAATAATTTGGGGAGTTTTCACGTTTTTCTAACGGGTTTGGATACTCATGAGGTCATAATAAAAGTCTTAAATTAAATCACCTAATCCAAAATGTTAACGGAAAAATTGCAAGACAAACAGTTTTACTGACGAGAACGGGATACCGTGACGGAAAAATTTTCGGATTGTCACATTATCCCCCTGTTAGAGGGAATTTCGTCCCGCAATTCAAACTTTAGACACAAATCATGGATTTGGAAAGAGATACGGATACTTTTGCTTCATCGAATCTTCGCGCTCGCAAGTGAACTCAGGTCCTCGCATGGCATTCCAGAGAACCTTCACTTATCGGGATACAACTTTGTTTCGTACGTTTAATCTCTCGATCTATGATCTCGATTGGTTCTTCCTTGAGGTTCATACTTTCGTTGATTTCGATCTCATCAAGAGTGATTACTAGGGTTTCATCGGATAGGCACTTCTTAAGAATAGAGACGTGGAAGACAGGTTGGATGTTGCTAAGTTCTGATGGTAGTCGGAGTTTGTAGGCTACGGGATCGATCCTAACGAGGATTTCGAAAGGTCCTATGTACCTCGGGTTAAGTTTTACACGCTTTCCAAAGCGTATCATGCCTTCCTCGCTTACCACGTGACCAAGGAAAGTGGTTAGATCGAAGGGCATCACTACGAACTCGTAGTGACCATATCGAGTCCTGAATGCTGTCTTGGAAACATCATTCTCGTGAACTCAAAGCTGACTAGGTAACTCCTGCATTTCAGCTGGAGCCTATCGATACGGAGATTTGGCTACAGGATTGGCTCTGGGAATTGGGTCGATGCAAAACTCTACTTGGCATTAAGGAGGAATTCTCGGGAGCTCTTTGGAAAAGACATCAGGAAAATTACAGACTTCGGGGATGCTCTCGAAGTCTTCAACTTCCTATTTCTCGTTGGTCACATAGGCTAGGAATTTATGACATTCCTTTCAGGGAAGCCTTTTGAGATTTGATGCACAAAGTGATGCGAAGGCTGAAACTAAGTTTATCGTCGTAGATTATGAGGGTTTGACCAGGGGAAGGGTTGAGATGGATAGATTTCCCGTAACAAAGGATATCAGCACAATCGATGTTCAACCAATCCATGTGAATGGTAACATCAAATCTCTTTTTTGAAAAACCGACATAAGATCGATGGGAAAAGAATGATCGCCGAGGGTAAGGGTACAACCTATGAATATATCGCTAATGTCCTCTTTCTCACCGTTAGTTATATCGACATAAAATGCTTTGGTTACTAATTGAGGACTATGATTAAAAGTTGTTTGAATGAATGGCTAACATATTTTCTTTTAGCACTATAATTAAAATGGATTGCAAGTATAAGGGCTGTCGAGGAGGAATATACCTATGGCAACAGTGGGATCAGCGGCTGCCTCATCTTGTCCCATAGCTAGGACTCTTCCAGTATTGCCAGTTGTTGTTGTCTTGCGGCAGTTTTGCTTGAAATGCGCGACTTCGCCGCAACCTTAGCAGTCCTGACTGATACCCGTTCCGGAAGCTTGATTGGTTGATTGGGTTGTTGTTCTACAGCTTCACGCAAGGTGACCCTCCTGGCCATAGTTTCTGCAAAACTTCTCACGACATGGGCTAGGGATACGATGGTGGTAACTGCACCTGTTGCACCACGGGAGAATACCAACATATCCGGTGGTAGGTGCTTGAGCTGAGGAACCGACGAAAGAAACAACAGCAGGGGTAGTAGCAGCGTGAACTGCCACTATTTTTTGTTTCTTTGAGGACTCCTGCGAAGGCTGACTCTTCTTCTTCTTCCAAAATTTTCTTTTCTCATCACTTCTTTCTGTCGGTTCAGGAGTGTTGGCTGCTTCCTCTAGGTCATCACTATGGTCAATCAGTGTTTGCGCTAGGCATTTGGCGCTGTCATAGGTGTCTGGCTTCGCAGCCAAGACATTTCCCTTGGTTGGCTGGGTCAACCCCCAGATGAACCTCTCAATCTTTTTTGCTTTCCGGGGTAACCATACCCGGGCAGAGAAGCGCCAAGTCATCGAATCTGGAAGTGTAAGCGACGACATCGGAACCCTTTATCTTCAGGTTCCAGAGTTCATGCTCCAGCTTTTGCATTTCGCCCCGAGGTCAGTACTCCACAAGCAGGAGTACCTTCATGATCTCCCAACCCATAGCATTTGCTACGGGTAGGGTTAAGGATTTGACTCGGCTGTTCTACCAAGTCAGAGCTTTATCGGTGAACGTGTAGGCGGCGAATTTCACCTTGTTGGATTCTGAACAGGCACAGATTTCGAAAATAGATTCGATTTTTTTCTAACCACCGAGTTAGGGTTATGACACCTTCAGTGCCGTCGAAAGATGTGGGTTTCGCGTTCATAAGGTCGTTATAGGAACACTCCTTCCGGTGTCCCTGGCTACCATCCTGGCTTTTGGGCTGAGTACCACGTCCTTGCCCGCCTGAACCATCGGGGTTCATTTGTGACATGATAGCTGCAACAACAGCTGCTTGGAACATGGCGGGATCAAATTGAGGAGGAGGTGGTGGCTGAGGAGGATTGTTATTCTTTGAGCTGGGTCTTTTCCTTGGAGGCATCTTGATCTAAAATAGCCAGGAAAGAGAGGATCATAAGTCCTCTGAATTGAATCAAGAGATATGGAACAAGAGATATCTCACTATGACAGACATAAGGTTCTATAAGCGATAAGCAGGAAAGAGTTATCAAAGCAGATAAACTATCGTTAAAGAAGGAACGAGTAGCAATACTCGGAATGAATTTCTACAATGTATTTGGTTTCTAGCTAAAATACTCCCATAGTATTTTATGTTTTCGCTGCATCGACGACTCATTGTTTGGGTATTGGGTAAGTTTTAGGCATGCTGCACACCACAGTCACTCCCAAGCACATGTTGGCCGTGTCTCGAATGAATATAGTTGATCAGACTATATTGACCCTAGACACGACTACATAACTGCCTAGGTTTAACCACAACGTACAACACCCATTTACTTATGTTTTGTTCTACTCGTAATTACGGAATCCGGCGGTTGGGTATACTTGTATACTTTTGAAAAATACTAATATTTTAAAGTATACTTTTAGTTCAGAGCACTTCGGCCCCTTAGTGTTTATAGTCTTATACCATGTAACGTGTGGTATACCAGTTCACTGTAAACAAGGGCTCTGATACCAATCTGTCACACCCCGAAACCGATGGCGGAAACGTTCCGGGGCGGAGGACGTTATGTAGTATCGCAACCAATATACATAGTAAGCGTAGTAAACACAACCATTACATTACATAGAAATATTTACATTGTCTGAAAACAAAGTGTTACAAGTGTTGTACATATATATCATATGAACAAAGGCTAAGACGAGTCTTCTATACGCTCCGTCTTCTCCAAAAGATCGCAGGGTACCTGTCTAATGTGGACCTAAGAATATAAGCAGTTTCAAAATCAGCATAAAGCTGGTGAGTTCATAAGTAGTTTGTTTTCATAAAAGAACAAGTTTCCTTTGGTTTTCTGAAATACTCGTTATCCAAGAAAATCCCATATTTTCTTATAAGGTAAGTTTAGTTATCCGTTTGTTACACAGTGTGGTTAAGATAGTTATGTTATCCTAGGAAAAACCCTTATTTTCCTAAAAGTCGTGGTTAGTTCTTGGTTCGGAATGCAATGTACTAGTATCTACCATACTTGTAGTATTAGATAAGTATTTTGAAAGCTTGGTTATCCTATACACGAATGTCGAATATCTACTATACTTATCCGAAATTTCGAATATTTGGAGACACTTAGAGACGTACACTAGCTGTATATTCGAAGTTCTGGTGACATCCAAAGGCGTGTTTTAGACGTATTTCCGAAGCTCTGTTGATATCCAAAGGCGTATATTATATGTATTTTCAAAACTCTGTCGATATCCACAGGCGTACTTTCGAATTATTTCCGAAACATTGGTGACACTGAAGGCGTACACTAGCTATATTTTCGAAGTTTTGGTGCCTTCCAAAGGCGTGCACTGGTTGTACTTTCGAAGTTCTGGTACTATCCGGAGGCGTATTTTATTAGTAATAATCCTTATTTATGATTAGCATGAATCCTTCGTAAATTATAAATGTAACATAGATTATACTACTAATTAATTAAGAATATACACTCCAAGGCACGAAAACACTTAATTTCAAGTGTTAGGAGTGATCCGAATAGCATCTAAGGGGGTGTATGGCCAAACATGGAGTTTGCTCTTCAAGAGTAAGACCTTAGAGGATTTTACGGTTCAATGAGCATATCCCGATGATTTTACGGCCGTAAACTCATGGGTGGTGTGTTCTTGGATGCTAAATGGTCTTACAATGCACAAGGGAAGGTTCTAGGGTTGATTCCATGGCTTAGGAAGTGATTCGGGACTTGAATTGACCTTGGAAAGGAGTTTACGGTTTATGACGATGTTCTTGGTGAGTTTACTACCTTAAACACGTGAGTTTGTGGAAGTAAACTCATGTTTGTCCATGAATCATGTGTTTTGGTGGTTATAGGTTAAGCATACAAAGTTCTAGGTCCAATTCTAAGCAATACAAGGTGTTAAGGGCACTTCAACACCCTTTGGAGGTGTTTATGGTATAAGAAGGGGTGGTTATGGTCCAAGAATGTTCTTGGGCCATAAACTCAGTGCGACTCATTTTTGTATGTTTTGGTGTGTCACACCCCAAAACCGGTAACGACGGAATACGTTCTAGGGTGGAGGATGTCATGTATAGTATCATAACAATTGCATAATAGTAAAAACAAGAGACAACAACCATTGCATATATATAGTAAATTTAATTACAAACGTGTTCTGTATAGTTCCATAGACACCAAAAGTTTAACAAAATAAAACTTGGGTCTTGTATGTGCTCCATCTTCTCCAAAAGCTGCACCTGCACCTGTCTATCTTTGACCTGAGAATACAAGTTATTTGGAAAACGAGTATCAGCATAAAGCTGGTGAGTTCACAAGAATTTAGTGTCTTTGTTGTATAAAAGTGTTTTCAAACTTATGGAATAAAAACTGAAATTTATGTTTATAAGTAGTAGAAATCCCTAGAAAATCCTATATTTTCCAGAAAAGTACTTTGTAAGTTAAATCCTTTGTGTTGTGTGTAAGCATTATCATCGAAAACCTTCAATTGCAAAAGTACAGTAATAAATCTCGTGTGAGTAATTTAGGTGAAGAAAAGTTATGCCTGTTATCAGTAGTAGTGGTGTAAACTTCCATTAGTAATAGATATTTACTTACTTCGGGATTGTTAGTTTAGACTTAAGTCTTAGTGTATTATGTTGGATAAGGGTGTAACCCCTCAGATGACCAGACTAAAGTGATAATAGAGAACCCGATGACCTTCCCGGTCATGCGTAGTGTAGTAATGCAGTGCCACCCCTGAGCCTAGTCGGCTCAGAATGTAGCTAGCAGTCAGGATGTAATAGTGTCTGCCCCGTATAGATCTATACATGTAGTGTTGCCTTCCAACCGGAAGGCCTTGGTCAGATGGTGTGTTATACTCTGGATTCGTGTATTCTTCGGTATTTTAGTACAATAGTCTTTTGTATAGTTCTTAGAGTGTTCTCTTATACAAGTATTATCTTGTAGTAATAGTCGTTATAGTGAGTATAGCAGTAGTACAGATAACGAGTAGTCGTCTTAGCTATACCTATTATAGCTAACTAGAGTGTATGATTTCCTGCCTTTGAATAAGAAAGGTATTGAGTGAGATGAAGACTTTCATATCTAACACAAATATATATGATATATAACTAAGAAATCAACGATAGTTGGATGGATAACCGATACCCTAAGACCACATCAAACAAGAACAGGAAATAAGGCGAGCTATCGGTCCTAAGTCCTACAAGCCTTAATTATATAAATATATTAGTTTAGATATATTTTCAAAAAGAAAAGTAAATTTAAACACAATTTTAAAAGCAGTTTAATAACAATTTAATCATAAAAATGCATTTGATAATCAACTAAAACAGTTTTATTGGAAAGCAGCTAAAACTATGGAAAAACCCCTTTTTGATGATAATTTGTGAATCACATATGATTTAATAATAAAAAATTGTAGAATTTATACTTGTACCCCCCCCCCCCCCCCGCCTTCCCCCCCCCCCCCAAAAAAAAAAAAACATGTAAAACATTTAAAAAGGTTCAATAAGTGGTATGAACTCACCTGAAATGAGTAGATCGGATGGAAGTGTTGGATGCGCGTTTGGTGTCAAGTAGAGACTTGTACACTATTTATGACCGTAGAAACATATGAAGACATATGTTTACAAGTAATTAGTGATTTAGACTCTAATTATACACATATAGTCATCCTGATGTGACTAAAGGTCTTATGGTTGAGTGCTAGAAGGCTAAAGAGTTGCAAGGAAAGAGTATAAGACCTCACCATGGAGTTTACTCTTCTAAAACTCACCATAAGTGAGTTTATAGTTAGGGGACCTTATTCCCCATGAGTTTATGGTCGTAAACTCATGGGAGGAGTGTAAGTGAGTGGTTTCAAGCTTTTGGTGGTTCTAGAAGTGGTTCTAAGGTATTATACAAGGTTATAGGGGTGTTTAAGGTCAAAGGAGGGTACTCCATTGGAATTTATGGTCCAAGGACCACTCCTTGGGAGTTTATGGCCGTAAACCCCATGGTTTACGGTAGTAAACTCTTGTGCACCTCCAATCTTTGATTACAAGACTCTTGGCTCAATCCTAACATATTCTAGTGAGGGTATAAGGCTCTTTAGGGGACTTAAACTCTCATTTGGCATGTTTTAGGGGAGTTTACGGTCTAAGCATATGCATGGGCCGTAAACTCTAGTTTACCCCTCAAATGTTGATGTTTAGGTGTTCCAAGTCCGAAATAGCAAGTCCCTAAGCCATATCTTAAGCCTAAATGGGGTTTAAAAGTGTTTTGGGCTTGATTTACAAGATTAGAGGGTGTTTACGGTCTAAGCATGTGCTTGGACCGTAAACCCTCTTTCAAACCCTAAAAATGGTGGATTCAAGGTCCAAACACTGCTAGGTTAAGTCCAAAGCTAGTTTCTAGGCTTAAGGGGAAGAAATTTGGCACTTTTGACAACATTTTAGGTGTTTACGGCATAAGGAGGTTCTTAGGCCGTAAACTCCTCCTTTTCAGCCTTCTAACATGATTTTCAAGCTAAAACACGAATCAAAGGTGCCTAGAACAAGTTAGGGTAACAGAACTTACATTTTGGAGGCGGAAACTTGCGGTCTTGAGGCGAAATCGAACTTGATGAGAGAGAGTAGAGAGAGAGAAAGTGGGTCTAGAGTGGTAAAAGGTTCCTATGGAGTGCCCACCCTCCTTTATATAAGGCTTGGGTGTTGTACCCGGTATACGGCTACCCGATACTTATGTTTAACGAGGTTTAACCTTTTTACCCGGTTAAATAGTCCTAATAAAGATAACTTTTTCCAATTAAATGGAAACGATATTTTACGTGTTTTTATTTATTTTATCACAAAGATAATAGCATGAAATATAAATAAATAAAACACTTATTTATTTGTCGACCCCAATTTTACGAAACTTTTATAAAATAGAATATTCCATTAACGGAAACGGTGCATAATAACGGAATAAACTTTGGGTTGTCACATCATCACCCCGTTAAGGAAATTTCGTCCCGAAATGTAGAATTCAAACAGTTAAGTTATTACAGTACTACTAAACAAAGAGATGGGGATATTTGAGTTTCATTTGATCCTCGCGCTCCCAAGTGAATTCCGGTCCTCGTTTGGCGTTCCACCGAACCTTCACAATTGGGATGCGGCTTTGTTTCGTTCGTTTTACTTCACGGTCCATAATCTCCGTAGGCTCTTCCATGAAATTGAGGTTCTCGTTGACTTCAATCTCGTCGAGTGGGATAACAAGAGTCTCGTCAGACAGGCATTTCTTCAAGTTTGAGACATGGAAGGTAGGATGTATGTTACTTAGCTCGTGGGGTAGATTGAGTTTGTAAGCTACGGGGCCGATTCTAGCGAGTATCTCCAAAGGCCCTATGTACCTTGGATTCAGCTTTCCACGCTTTCCAAAGCGTATCGTGCCCTTCCAGGGTGAGACTTTCAAAAGGACACGGTCTCCTACCTGGTATTCCAAAGGTTTTCTTCGTTTGTCTGCGTAGCTTTTTTGTCGATCCCTAACAGTTTTTAATCGTTCGTGAATTTGTACAATCTTCTCGGTCGTTTCTCTGATGATCTCCGGACCCATGAGAGCGCTATCAGGAACTCGTCCTTTAGCTAACTAAGTGTCACCCACCTCAGCCCAACACAGAGGGGATCTACACTTCCGACCGTAGAGAGCTTCCAATGGAGCTACCTTGATGCTCGTATGATAACTATTGTTGTAGGAAAAGTCCACAAGGGGTAAGTGTGTATCCCATGCCTTACCAAAGTCAATCACACAGGCTTGCAGCATATCCTCTAAGGTTTGGATCGTCCTCTCACTTTGTCTGTCAGTCTGCGGGTGGTAGGCTATATTCATGTCCAACCTCGTCCCTAATGCCTTTTGCAATGATTGCCAAAATCTCGAAGTAACCTACTATCTTTATCAGCGATAATAGATATAGGGACACCATGCAGTCGTACTATCTCCTTAATGTATGTTCTTGTGAGTTTCTCCATCTTGTCTGTTTCTTTGATGGGTAGGAAGTGCGCGGACTTGGTCAATCTGTCGACGATGACCCAAATGGTATCCAACCCACCCGTTGTCTTGGGTAGCTTGGTTATGAAATCCATGGTGATCCACTCCCACTTCTATTCCGGTATCTCCGGTTGTTGGAGAAGACCTGATGGCTTCTGGTATTCAACCTTGACCTTTGCGCACGTAAGGCACTTGCTCACGAAGGTAGCAATCTCTGCTTTCATGTTAGGCCACCAGTATAGCTTTTTGAGATCCAGTTACATCTTATCTGAACCTGGGTGAACGGAGTATCGAGTGTTGTGTGCTTCCTTCATGACCAAGTCTCTGAAACCTCCATGGCACGGAGTCCAGATTCGGTCCATAAGATAATAGGCTCCGTCACCTTTGACCTCCAAGTTCTTATCCATTCCACGCAGGGATTCTCCCGCCACATTCTTAGGCTTTAAGGCTTCGAGCTGAGCCTCCTTAATCTGTGCGGATAGGTGCGAATGGATAGTCATTGTTAATGACTTGAGTCTTTGACCGGAATACTCTTTTCTACTTAGGGCGTCTGCTACTACATTAGCTTTCCCCGGGTGATAACGAATTTCGCAGTCGTAATCGTTGAGTAGTTCGACCCACCGTCGTTGTCTCATGTTGAGCTCCTTCTGGTTCACTATGTGTTGGAGGCTTTTATGATCAGTGTATATTATCCTCTTCGTTCCATACAAGTAGTGTCTCCAGATATTTAGAGCGAATACGACCGCCCCTAACTCGAGGTCGTGAGTGGTGTAGTTTACCTCATGTGTCTTTAGCTGTCTTGAGGCATAGGCAATGACCTTACCTCGTTGCGTCAAGACACAACCGAGCCCTTGATTCGATGCATCGCAGTATACAACAAAATCTTCTATTCCTTTGGGAAGGGATAATACTGGTGTGGTGCATAGAGCTCACTTCAGGGTCTGGAATGCCTTCTCCTGCTTCTCTCCCCAGTCGAATGTTACGCCTTTCTGTGTCAATGTAGTAAGAGGTTTCGCAATCCGGGAGAAGTTCTGAATGAATCTGCGGTAGTAGCCAGCGAGGCCTAGAAATTGACGAATTTATGTAGGCGTCTTCGGTGCTGACCAGTTCTCAATGGCTTTAATCTTGGATGGATCCACATGGATTCCTTCTTCACTAACCACATGTCCTAAGAATTCAACTCTTCGGATCCAAAATTCGCACTTAGAGAACTTCGCGTATAACTTTTCCGATCGCAGGGTTTCCAAGACTCGTCGTAGATGATTGTTGTGTTCTTCCTCGCTCCGACAGTAGACGAGTATATCATCAATAAAGACGATAACGAACTGATCTATGTATGGATGACACACCCTATTCATCAAGTCCATGAACACCGCAGGTGCGTTAGTCAGTCCAAAGGGCATCACTACGAACTCATAGTGCCCGTAACGAGTTCGGAAGGCTGTCTTCGGCACATCCTCCTCTAGTACTCGTAACTGGTGATACCCGGACCTAAGATCAATCTTGGAAAAGTAACTCTCTCCTTGTATTTTGTCGAATAAGTAACCGATACGGGGAAGAGGGTAGCGATTTTTGACCGTGAGTTTGTTGAGTTCCATATAATCGATGCACATACTGAACGATCCGTCCTTCTTCTTCACGAACAAGACCGGAGTTCCCCACGGTGAGAAGCTGGGTCTTATAAAGCCCTTGCTGAGCAGCTCGTTAAGTTGACCGGATAGTTCTTGCATCTCGGTAGGCGCTAAACGATACGGCGACTTAGCTACGGCGGTAGCTCCTGGGACTAGGTCGATTCTAAACTCAACCTGACGTTTGGGAGGTAAACCTAGAAGGTCCTCTAGAAAGACGTCAGGGAAATCGCACACAACAGGGATGTCTTTTGGATCTTTCGCTTTCTGGCATGTGTCGACGATGTGTGCAAGAAAGGTGCGGTATTCCTTACGCAAGTATTTCTGGTCTTGAATACTTGAGATGATACGAAGGCTCGTACCAGGTTTGTCTCCGTAGATTAACAGAGTTTCATGATTCGGTGGATTTAGGCAAATGGGTTTGTCGATGCATAGAATATCAATGCGATGAAGACTCAACCAGTCCATGCTAACAATGACATCGAAACTCTTGATCGAGACTGGTATGAGATCGATTAGGAATGAATGATCGTCTAACCTATGTAAATTTCGTTAGAGCTTTCGGTCTTTCTGTTAGCCATTTCTACGATGAATGTTTCTTTTATTGGTTGCGGGGATTGTTTAAGTAAGTGTTTAAAGTTTTGGTTTATGAAGCTTCTTTCTACACCACTATCGAATAAGAAACATGCATAAGAGTTGTTATGAAGGAACGTACCCGTGACTACTGCGAGATCCACTACTACTTCGTTGTGTCCAATAGCGAGTAGTCTTCTTATTCCTCCCGCATTCCCAGCCTTCTGACAGTTTTTCTTGAAATGGCTAGCGTCACCGCAGCCATAACAGGTCTGGGTCACTCCCGAACTAGGGACTTGTGAGATGGGTTTGGGTTGGGCTCTGCAAAACCAGACAGAATGGCCCTTCCGGCCGCAGTTGGTGCATTGCAATTCACGGCAGGGGCCGTTGTGATGAAAGGGGTACTTGGGACACTTGGGCAGGTTCCCAACATAAGCTTTTGCCGGTGCAGGGGTAGCAGGAGTGGTGGCAGCATGGACAGCCACAATCTGTTGGTTTTTGGAAGAAGATTGAGTCTTCTTGTCCTTCTTCTGATCCCCACGCTTCCTCTTGTTGTCGGATGATTTGGGTGGTGCGGTGGTATTTTCCGGGGTTGTTGCTGGTGTGGAAGGAACCTCATGATCAATTAACCTCTGGGCCAATTCCTTGGCGCTGTCATAGGTCGTAAGGCGTAAGGCTAGAACGTTTCCTCGATACGGGGGCATTAAACCCCAGATGTATCGTTCATTATTCTTGCTCTCCGAAGGGATCATGTTGGGACACATAGCCGCCAAGTCACAGAACCTGGCTGTGTAAGCTGTTAGGTTGGTCCCTTTCATCTTGAGGTTCCAGAGTTCCTCCTCAAGTTTCTGAATTTCGCCCCTAGGGCAGTACTCCCCTCTCATGAGGTCCTTCAGTGTGTCCCAGCCCATGGCGTTGGCTGTTACCAAAGAGAGTGCACTGACATGACCGTTCCACTATGTCAGGGCCCTGTTAGTGAGGGTGACAGTAGCGAACTTTATTTTTCTCTCCTTGGGGCATGAGCACATTTCAAAGACAGCCTCAATTCTTTCGAACCACTGAGACAATGCTAGAATTCCTCTGGTCCCATCGAAGAAAGTGGGTTTGCAGTTCATGAAGTCCTTATAAGTACATCCCTGTGCTCTTTGATGGACTTCACCAAATCTAGAGTTGTCACCGCTCACATCACCAGAGTTCATTTGAGCCATGGCTGCTATCACAGCTACGGTCACAGCTGTTTGAAATAGCACTGGATCGAACTGCGGAGGAGGAGGTGGTGGAGGAGGGGTTTGAGTTGCTGGTCTACCTCTGGTTGGGCGCTTGCGAGGAGGCATCTTTCACTGAAAGTTCATAGAAATGATAGCAATAGTAAGAGTCTATTGCAAGTATGATAAGAGTGTTTCACGGACTAAATCAACATAGTCCAAAATCAGAGAGAGTCATAGCAATAGAGTAGTTAACTGCCAATCACTGGTATTAATGATGTACTACAAGTTCGAGAAAAGCGACCTAACAGTAGGTCTTACATCAAACCAAAAGGAAGGTGTTGGCAGTCTAGAGGCCTAATTAGAGTACTTTCAAAGTTAGCAATGTTTACAGACAAGTGCTCTACTGAGCTTAGAAAGAAAAGACTAGTCCTTAAACAAAAGAGTGATATGATTTGACATCCTCTACGGGCGACTGGAACCCGTTAGGCGAACCCTCATATCAGCTAGTTGACGCATAACTTCCTGAAGATGTCATTCATGAGCCCTTTGACGTGCTCAGAGTACCCTAACTTCAGCTCAGGATGCAGCTAGCTGTTGCTGTAGAGCCTCGTCGGTCCTCCTTGTCCTATCCATAGCTTCTTCAAGTTGGCGGATGTGAATAGTGTTGAGATTTCAGTTGGCATCTACTTTTACAACTCGGCCAATGGCTGCTTGACCTTGCTCGACGTTCCTGGCAATCCTTCGGACCGTGTATGGTAGAACTTGTTCCGCTGATCCTCCCTCGCTTATGTTGTAGAAATTTCGGTCTCCATTGTAAGGTAAAGGCTGACCCTGCTCCTCGCTCCATCGGTTCATGGTTATTGCCCACATGGGAGTGGGACCCTGAAATGTCGGACGGGGGTTGGGGTTTGGATCTTTAGGGGGTAGGTTGTTAACTTCTGGCTCGGAGCTGGAGCTATCCGAGAAGCCTTCAGCATGATGATCATCCAAAGGGATCGGATGATCAACATCCGACTCCTCATCGAGCCATCCTCCATTGCCCTGGTTTGGATAATATGGATCGTCAGGATGGTGGAAGCCAGCCATGATATCTACGCGAGAAAGGGGGAAAGAAAGGTTAATAGACGTACTAATCTAGGATACTTATAAGATGAATCGTTATTAGTCGACCCAATACTTGCGTAGTGCATACCAATTACATGCAACTGAAGCAAGATACTCCTTCGAATAAGCAACCCTAACTTTAGATCCCCAATCAAACAAGAACAGGAAATGAAGCAAAGGCCACAGATTCTGAGTCTATAGCGCCCTAGTCACATGTAACCGTGGTGTATCCACTTAGAAACTATTGTCCTACCAGTAACGATCCTTTTAGTTATCACATATGTAGTTAGTGGTATATAGAATACTCCTATAGTATTCTTGTTCTAACGTTCTTGTGGAAGTGTTGGTAAGTTTTTAGACTTGTTGCAACCCCACAATCACTCTTAGGAACATGCTAGTCACTCCTGGATAAATGTAGTTGATCAGGCTACATCCCCCCATATGTGACTATATGTCTCTAAGCTTAATTGTACTGTTCAACAATCTTAATACTTTTGTTTTGTTCTAGTATGATACTGACCTTTTTGTAGTGGTGAGTGTATATATATACTTAATTAAATATTTTAGTATTTAGAAGTATATCTTCTTGGTCAGAGTGTTTTAGTCCCGAAGTGTTTATAGTTCTTATATCTTTTTATAGGTTGATATACTTGATTCACTATAAACAATGCTCTGATACCAATCTGTCACACCCCAAAACTGGTAACGGCGGAATACGTTCTGGGGTGGAGGACGTCATGTACAGTATCATAACAATTTCATAATAGTAAAAACAAGAGACAACAACCATTGCATATATATAGTAAATTCAATTACAAACGTGTTCTGTATAGTTTCATAAACACCAAAAGTTTAACAAAATAAAAAGATGGGTCTTGTATGTGCTCCATATTCTCCTAAAGCTGCACCTACACCTGTCTATCTTTGACCTGAGGATACAAGTTATTTTGAAAACAAGTATCAACATAAAGCTGGTGAGTTCATAAGAATTTAGTGTCTTTGTTGTATAAAAGTGTTTTCAAACTTATGAAATAAAAACTGAAATTTATGTTTATAAGTAGTAGAAATCCCTAGAAAATCCTATATTTTCTAGAAAAGTACTTTGTAAGTTAAATCCTTTGTGTTGTGTGTAAGCATTATCATCGAAAACCTTCAATTGCAAAAGTACAGTAATAAATCTCGTGTG
The DNA here is from genome assembly GCF_051521515.1 of Lactuca serriola. Lineage (NCBI taxonomy): Eukaryota > Viridiplantae > Streptophyta > Magnoliopsida > Asterales > Asteraceae > Lactuca > Lactuca serriola. The sequence goes on along the minus strand of NC_136415.1, from coordinate 244,806,095 downwards.
AGTAATTTAGGTGAAGAAAAGTTATGCCTGTTATTAGTAGTAGTGGTGTAAACTTCCATTAGTAATAGATATTCACTTACTTCGGGATTGTTAGTTTAGACTTAAGTCTTAGTGTATTATGTTGGATAAAGGTGTAACCCCTCAGGTGACCAGACTGAAGTGATAATAGAGAACCCGATGACCTTCCCGATCATGCGTAGTGTAGTAATGTAGTGCCACCCCTGAGCCTAGTCGGCTCGGACTGTAGCTAGCAGTCAGGATGTAATATTGTCTGCCCCGTATAGATCTATACATGTAGTGTTGCCTTCCAACCGGAAAGCCCTGGTCACATGGTGTAAGCGTAGTAGAGTGTCTAATAGAAGGATAATGTGTAATACTATGGATTCGTGTATTCTTCGGTATTTTAGTACAATAGTCTTTTGTATAGTTCTTAAAGTGTTCTCTTATACAAGTATTATCTTGTAGTAATAGTCGTTATAGTGAGTATAGCAGTAGTAGAGATAACATGTAGTAGTCTTAGCTATACCTATTATAGCTAACTAGAGTGTATGATTTCCTGCCTTTGAATAACAAAGGTATTGAGTGAGATGAAAACTTTCATATCTAACACAAATATATATGATATATAACTAAGAAATCAACGACAGTCGGACGGATTACCGATACCCTAAGACCACATCAAACAAGAACATGAAATAAGGCGAGCAATCGGTCCTAAGTCCTTCAAGCCTTACTTATCTAAATATATTACTATAGATATATTTTAAAAAGAAAAGTAAATTTAAACAAAATTTTAAAAGCAGTTTAATAACAATTTAATCTTAAAAATGCATTTGATAATCAACTAAAACAATTTTATTGGAAAGCAACTAAAACTATGGAAAAACCCCTTTTTGATGATAATTTGTGAATCACATATGATTTAATAATAAAAACTTGTAGAATTTATACTTGTACCCCCCCCCCCAAAAAAAAACATGTAAAACATTTAAAAAGGTTCAATAAGGGGTATGAACTCACCTGAAATGAGTAGATCGGATGGAAGTGTTGGATGCGCGTTTGGTGTCAAGTAGAGACTTGTACACTACTTATGACCCTAGAAACATATGAAGACATATGTTTACAAGTAATTAGTGATTTAGACTCTAATTATACACATATAGTCATCCTGATGTGATTAAAGGTCTTATGGTTGAGTGCTAGAAGGCTAAAGAGTTGCAAGGAAAGAGTATAAGACCTCACCATGGAGTTTACTCTTCTAAAACTCACCTTAAGTGAGTTTATAGTTAGGGGACCTTATTCCCCATGAGTTTATGGCCGTAAACTCATGGGAGGAGTGTAAGTGAGTGGTTTCAAGCTTTTGGTGGTTCTAGAAGTGGTTCTAAGGTATTATACAAGGTTATAGGGGTGTTTAAGGTCAAAGGAGGGTACTCCCTTGGAATTTACGGTCCAAGGACCACTCCTTGGGAGTTTATGGCCGTAAACCCCATGGTTTACGGTAGTAAACTCTTGTGCACCTCCAATCTTTGATTACAAGACTCTTGGCTCAATCCTAACATATTCTAGTGAGGGTATAAGGCTCTTTAGGGGACTTAAACTCTCATTTGGCATGTTTTAGGGGAGTTTACGGTCTAAGCATATGCTTGGGCCGTAAACTCTAGTTTACCCCTAAAATGTTGATGTTTAGGTGTTCCAAGTCCGAAATAGCAAGTCCCTAAGCCATATCTTAAGCCTAAATGGGGTTTGGAAGTGTTTTGGGCTTGATTTACAAGCTTAGAGGGTGTTTACGGTCTAAGCATGTGCTTGGACCGTAAACCCTCTTTCAAGCCCTAGAAATGGATGATTCATGGTCCAAACACTCCTAGGTTAAGTCTAAAGCTAGTTTCTAGGCTTAAGGGGAAGAAATTTGGCACTTTTGACAACATTTTAGGTGTTTACGTCCTAAGGAGGTTCTTAGACCGTAAACGCCTCCTTTTCAGCCTTCTATCATGATTTTCAAGCTAAAACACGAATCAAAGGTGCCTAGAACAAGTTAGGTTAAAAGAACTTACGTTTTGTAGGCGGAAACTTGCGGTTTTGAGGCGAAATCGAACTTGATGAGAGAGAGTAGAGAGAGAAAGTGGGTCTAGAGTGGTAAAAGGTTCCTATGGAGTGCCCACCCTCCTTTATATAAGGCTTGGGTGTTGGACCCAGTATACGACTACCCGATATTTAAGTTTAACGAGGTTTAACCTTTTTACCCAGTTAAATAGTCGTAATAAAGATAACTTTTTCCAATTAAATGGAAATGATATTTTACATGTTTTTAATTATTTTATCACGACGATAATAGCATGAAATATAAATAAATAAAACACTTATTTCTTTGCCGACCCCAATTTAACGGAACTTTTATAAAATAGAATATTCCATTAACGAAAACGGGGCATACTAACGGAATAAACTTAGAGTTTTCACATGGTGCATCTCATGAAGGAATATAAGGTTCTATGCACCCATGGAAGCTTATGGAAGCTTTTGGAGGTGTTTAAGGGGCAATTTAACACCTTAAAAGGTTTTTATGGTCTATGAATGAGGGTTTACATTCCAATCATGTTCTTGGACTGTAACCTCATGTTTACTCCTCAAATGGTAAGATTTTGGTGTTCAAATCTCGTACATGCAAGTCCTTAAGCTGTATCTAAGCACTAGAAGTGATTTGGAAGGGCTTTGGGGCTCTAAAACCCCATATATAGGTGTTCACGGTTTGGGGAGGTTCCTAGACCGTAAACACAAATTCTTGGTCCTATTTCATGAATTAAACACGAATTTGAAAGCCAACATGTTATAATATGAGCTAGGATGGATTTCTTAGCAATTTGGAGCTTGAAATGGATGATTTTGGATCAAAACTTGGATTTGATGAGAGAGAGTAGAGATAGAAAGTTATGAGGTGGTGGTAAAAAGCTAGATTGAAGTTCACTCATCCTTAATATAAGGTTTGAGTTTGTGGCCCGGTGGAAATCTACCCGATACTGACGTTAAACGAGGCTTTTGGTCGTACCTGATTTAATTGTTTGTAACCCGACGGAATAAAACTAAAATTTTTGTAAATAATAATGTGGGGCGTTTTCACATTTTTCTAACGGGTTTGGATACTCACGAGGTCATAATAAAAGTCTTAAATTAAATGACCTAATCCAAAATGTTAACGGAAAAATTGCAAGACAAACGGTTTTACTGACGAGAACGGGATACCATGATGGAAAAATTTTTGGATTGTCACACTATAATTTATAAATAAATTGTATATCCATGCTATAATTTTCTTCTATTAACATATGAATAATTCAATCTGGATATGTTTTATATTAAAAAACTATTCAATTCCTGTATTCATATATGAATAAATATATATGGTTTAGCTTTGTTTATATTCAAAAGCTAATCATATCTGAATGGAAACAATTATTCATACCTTTATGTTGTTTTGTTTTGGAACATTTAATTTTTGAAATTGGTGATTGATCTTTAGTATATTCACATATAATATAACTTATATATATATATATATATATATATATATATATATATATATATATTCACATGTGAATATATAAATATGAATATATCTGTTATGTTTATCTACGAATAACTTGTATATACCAACAATAGTTTTCTTCTATTAACATATGAATAATTCAATCTGGATATGCTTTATATTAAAAAAAACTATTGAATTCCTGTATTCATATATGAATAAATATATATGGCTTAGCTTTGTTTATATTCAAAAGCTAACCGTATCTGAATAGAAACAATTATTCATACCTTTATGTTGTTTTGTTTTGGAACATTTTCTATTGAAATTGGTGATTGACCATTAGTATCTTCACATATGAATATAATATATATATATATATACATATATATATATATATATATATATATTCACATGTGAATATATTAATATGGATACATGTGTTATATTCATTTATGAATAAGTTGTATATCCCAACTATAATTTTCTTCTATTAACATATGAATACTTTAATCTGAATATATTTTATATTAAAAAACTATTGAATTCCTATATTCATATATGAATAGATATATAAGGCTTAACTTTGTTTCAATTCAAAATCTAATCATATGTGAATGGAAACAATTATTTACACCTTTATGTTCTTTTATATTGGAACGTTTTTGTTTTAAAATTACTGATTGATCTCCAATATCTTCACATATGAATATAATCATTTTTCTTCTATTAACATATGATTACTTCAATCTCATTCTGTTATATTCATTTATGAATAAATTGTATATACCAACTATAATTTTCTTATATACTTCAGTCTCAATCTGGATTTGTTTTATAATAAAAAAAACTATTGAATTCCTGTATTCATATAATAATAAATATATATGGCTTGGCTTTGTTTGTGTTCAAAAGCTAATCATATGTGAATCGAAATAATTATTCATACATTTATGTTGTTTTGTTTTGGAACATTTTTCTTTCGAAATTGGTGATTGATCTTTAGTATCTTCACATATAAATATAACATATATACATACACACACACACACACACACACACACATATATATATATATATATATATATATATATATATGTTCATATGTGAATATATAGATATAGATATATCTATTATCTCAGTTATATTTTTGTAATAAAAAAATATTAATTATAACTTATTCAAATATTTAATGTTTTCATTTCCCAGATAAAAAAGAAACAAAAACACTAAAGAAAAGAACGCATCAAAGCAGAAAAAGTCCATCAAAAAGGAAAAATCTTAAAAAACGACAACTACATGATTCAGACTCTTCTTTTGAAAGTAGTCGTGCATCAAAAAAGGCAAAAAAAGGAGTCACCAATCAAGAAAGAGAAAAAAAACCAGTGGTAAAGGAATTTTACTCGATGAAAAACAGATGTTCACCAGAGTCATTACTATCTATAATCCTTGGGTTGAGCAAAAAAAAAAAAGAATGTGTAAGATATATGGTTTTTAGAAGTCTACTAAAAATGAAAATCACAGATACACCACTGAAGTTGGGATTTTATTTTCTTCAAAAATTTGATTATGGGAAAATGGTGATAGATGTTGAAGGAAAGGAACTGAAAGTAACAATAGAGTCTGTTCATGACATGTTGGACATTCCAACTAGTGGAACCATATTTACACTAATGGATCAATGGCCTACAGATGATACAAGTTATGACAAATGGAAGCAACAATTTAAGGAAGGAGCAATCATCCGACTGAATGCAATCAAAAAAATTATTATTTGTACCATAGAAGCTGATTTCAATTTCAAATTTATGTTAACACATTTTGTGAGTCAACATCAATGGGAAGATGCAACTTGTTTCCTTTGAGTTATATTTCAAGAAAAATAGATATTAGCAACATAGACTAGTGCAGCTATGTTTCAGACTGTCTTGTTAGAACAAAGAACTCATACATACCATACTCAGATACCAACTACTTTGTTGGACCTTCAGCTTTTTTAGTGGTAAGTTATTATAATGTTTATACTTAATTTTTAATAATATTAATTATTCATAACTGAATAGCATATATTCATATATGAATAAGTAAAAGATATATTAGTTGTTTATATATATATATATATATATATATATGAATAAGTAATGGTTTGCATTACTTATTCATATATGAATATCAATTAGTTATCATTTATCTGTAGTTATTCTATGCTGATAACATCTACTCAGAAGCTTTAATGGTAACAAGTAAACATCCAACAATTTGTTATTAGAGTTCAGAGATCATTAGATATCGAGAGCATTTGAACAAGTAAAAGGTAAATGTGGACTTGGAGAATTAAATGAAGAATTTGTTAATGAACAAGATGAAGGAGATACGGATCTCGTAGACAGTTCTGATAATGATGAAGATCATTTTGTTGAGGTAATTATTTTGAACATGTTAATAATATATGATCACATTAAATTATTATATTAATTTCTAATCATTCTTATTTTTATTACATAGGCATATGAATCAAAATTATCTAAAATTCTTAATAGTTTTGAGAGTATGAAGGAAAAGCTGAAATCAAAATTCAATGATGCGATAACAAACTTCCCTGAAAAGGAAATTTTTAGGATTTTCGAAGAAAAGATGACAAATATAATTGTTGAAGAAAAAACTAAAAGCAAGACACTTTTTAAATTTCCAAGTAATGAAACTGGAGTTAAAGGTATCAATTTGACACCAATAATGGGTTAAAAACAAATGATCAAAAAGAAAATGAAGATAAAAAGGGAAATGGTGAAGAAAACAATGATAATGATGGAAGTTAACCAGAAGTAGATTATTTGTTGGATTCAAATGAAGTAAAAAGTGATGGAATAAAGAATGATGGAGATAATAATAAAAAAGAAGGTGAAACTAAAGTAAAAGAGAAAGATGGAAAGCATAATGAAAATGATAATGATGAAGAGAAAAAAGATGATGATGCTGAAGAAACAAATAATTATAAAGAGACTATTCAACAAAGTGAAAATGAAAACATGTTGGATAAAGTTGTTGACAACATTGTGGATAATGTCCTTGGAATTGGATTTTCAAGTTTAAATAGTCAAGAAGATGAAATCTGGAATAACCCTGAAATGAAAAATATTTTGGATAATATTAATATAGGAAAATTTTAACTTACTTTTATTTTATAAAAAATATTAATACACAACAACAATTTTGTTTCTTAAATTTTGACCAGGGTCACCAATAACTAAAATTAAAACAAATACTCTGATCAGTCAAGTTATTCAAGGTATGTTACTATCAACTTATTATTTATTCACTAATTCATTAATTAATTTTATTTAATATATAATATTAAATGGATCTTACAGAAAAAGGAAAACCAGAAGGCGTACATAAACAAGGAAAAGAAGTTGAAAAAACAAAGGGAGATGATACAGGTAAATGAATGATTTAATACATATTACAATACTTATATTTATTTTTTAATAACATTGTTTATTCATAAGTGAATTAGACACTATATAAATGAGTAAGAAATATAAAATATTCATATATGATGTAGATGTTTCAGGCAAGGAAAACTCTGAACATGGAAATGAAGGATAAGCAGAATCTAAGAACACAAAAGATGGAGGTGCAGATAAACAAATAGAAATTGAGAAAGGAAATGTAGATGATAGAGGTAAATAGTGGATTCACTAATAAATGAATATAATAAGTTTGATTATTCACAAATGAATAACACGATATACGAATAAATATAAAATATAGTATTACTTATTCATAGATAATGATATGCATTACTTATTTATAACTAAATACATTACTTATTCACAAATGAATTACTTATTCAAAAAATTAACATATTTATATATGTTCTTTATCTTTCAGGAAAGAAAATTTTTTAAAATAAAAACAAAAAAGGAGAAGAAGTTGACAAGACAAAAGGAAATGAAGGAGGTAACAATTTGGAAAAACATTTCAAAATATAAAAAAAATATTATAATTAACATACAACTATTTTGATGAAAAATCTCCTGGCATATAGATAATACTCATCCAAGCTTTAGTCTAGGTCTCAGTCAAGATTCAGATCAAAGTTCAAGTAAAAAATCTAATGAATTTTCACCAAAAAAACCAATTACAAAGAAGCAAATAAAAAATGACCATCTGAGGGTTTTGATCAGATTAACAAACAAAAATGTTCTTAGTCTAAATCCAATCTCTGTAGCAATTCCTACTAAAGTAGAACCATCAAAGCATGATCTTGATGAACCAAGAGAGAAAAAGCTTGCTGATGCTTTCAAACCACCTTTCAAATGCAGAATAATAGACATAAAACCTAAGCTGACACATCAGGAGAGTATTGTCTGTGAGTAGTTGTTCAACTTGCAAGGGAATACATCGCAAGTAAATTTTATTTTGTAGACATTCATATATAATTATTATATAGATAATAATGTATGACATTTTGATTATATATTTGAAGAGATGTGGTTGTCCAGACAAAATATGGTCAGATAATAGAAAGAGCAATTATGGAAAGTCTATATGCAAGCACAGAGATTTTTGGAGAAGTTTTAGACACTTGGGCCGATTTACTTAACTACCAAGAACTAGGAAGGGATTTTTGAAATTAACTATACATACTTTTCTTGAATGTTGGAGTTTCTGTAAGTTTATGTTCTAACCTTAATTTCTTCTTTAGTTATAAATGAATACACCAATATGATGTATTCAGTTATGAATATTATATTTTTTTACAACTAAAATTCACATATGATTATACCAATATGATGTATTCTTTAAGATAATTATGTATATTCAACTGAAATTCACATATGATTATGCCTTCATCTTTGAATATAAAAATCAAAAATAAATATCTTTAGTATATACTTATGATTATTATACCAACCTGATGTATTCATCTATGATTAACAACTTACTAATCCTTTAAAATTATATTGGTTACAGACTGCTTATGTATCTTCAACATTGTCTGATGAAAGAAAGTATGAGAAGTTCAAAGAGAACTTTCATGACAATACCGATGGGTACAAAAAAATCATGAACATAAAAGATATTGATATGGTATGTTAATTAAACTTGTTTTTTATATATAATTTATCAACAAAATACTTACCATTATATACATAAAAACAATTATTCTTTCCAGTTGTTAGATGTGCTCACATTTTTGTGATTGTCTTCAACTTAAAGAAACCATCAGTTGAAATTCTGGACAACAGTGTAGTTAAAGGGGATTATGAAAGGAAATATGGAGTACTATTGAAACCTTTGGTATGTACCCAATTCACAACAACATAAAATAACCAATTTATTACATATCTAACTTTTATTTTATTTAATGATTAGAAAATTTTGTTTGTAAGATACTTTAAAGAAACAATCCATCCAAGAGCCAACACTATCTCAAAAGAAAGTATCACACCCCAAAGACTTGAAATGCCATGGAGAACAATTAAAACAAAGTTGATTGTGGGGTCTTTGCAATGAGACATATGGAGACCTATATGGGACGACCAATATCAAAGTGGAAACCAGATCTTCATAAAGAAAGTGCAATTCAACAAACTACTTTAGAGAAGCTCAAGAAAATGTATGCACACCGAATGCTAACTTTTGAAATTAACATGTTGAAGGCTAAGGTGTTGGATCTTGCTGAAAAATATCAAATAATTGAATTCAAAGTGCGTACTGCTAATGCATACAAGCCTATGAAAATAATTCTAAAAGGTTAAAAGAATATTGATGATTACTTGTGATGATATGTGATGGTATAGAAAAGTTTGTGTTGAGTTGAATGAATTTGAAGTACATGTAAGATGATTATGTGAAACAAGTTTGTGAAATGCTTTTGAACATGTTTTATTATCTTGTGTTGAATGATTATGTAATAGAAACAAGTTTGCTTATTTTTGTCACTTTTTTATATCAAAAAATTTTCAAAGTTTATTTCTGTTTATTTATAAATGAATACGAATATTTTATATTCATTTATGATTAAGTTAGGAGTAATATGTCCTTATAACAAACTTCAGATATGAATATAGCTTATTTATTAGTAGAAACAAGTTTGTTTATTTATGTCAGTTTTTTAAATTCAAGACGAATATGATATATTTATTTATGATTAAGTTAGGAGTAATATGTCAGTATAACAAAGTTAAGATATGAATATAACAAAGTTCAAATATGAATATAAATTATTTATTAGTATAACAAAGTTCACATATTTGTATTCATTTCTGCTAGTTTTCAACTTTATTTAAGTTTATTCATTACTGAATACCAACATTATATATTCATTAACATTTAATATGTAAATAATAACATCTTCAATGATAAATGAATTCACATATTATGTATTCATTAATGAATAATTTACAAATAATATGTGTATTTCACATATAAATTTACCATATCAATATAACTTATTTAATAGTAAATAAAAAAAATATATGATATATTCATTTTAATAGAACATATATTTCACTTATCAATTTACCATATCAATATAAATGTGTACTATTCATAAATGAATAAAACAAAAAAAAACATAAAAAACAAAAACCCTAAATGTCTTTTGTTGATTGAGCAGCTGCAATTCTTACTGGACATGTACGTAAATTGTGAGGAACTCGTTTTACGCATCCTGAACACATTCTATGTTCTTTTTTAGAATTTTCATATGCTACTTCACATGCACTTGGACTTCTTTTATTGATTCCATAAGCATTATTGCTTTGAACTTGAGGAACATGAATATTAATCTCTTTTGGAATAGGAATAGAAACACACATAAGCTTGCATTCGACTTCACCATCTATCTTATTTTTTAATCCAGCAGATGTATAATCACTCTCACTCTCAAATTCCTTTAACAACATCTTTTGTTTCTCAACAAACAAAGCCAATTTCTTTTTGTCATCTCTTACAATATCCAAACATGATTCAAAATTATAATATTAATCATTGACTAGCTTCACATTCTCACAATCCCCTGAATCAAATTAAAGAGAACTAAAACAATAATTTCTTGATATCACATTCTTTCTCCATCTTTTTAGAATGTACCTTTCAGTAATTTCTTTAACACCACATATCATCATTATTGTAAAATCATGTTTGCATAAAAGACCCATACGCTTGAAAAGTTCACAACTATAATTTATTTCTTTCTCTTCAGTTTTTATTTCAACCTGATACAAAAACATAATAAAAAAAATGAAAAAAGAATTTAAACAAAAATTACACATTTACATTCATATACGAATATGCGTATATGAACTATCATATATAAGTATTCATATATGAATATTACATTCTAATCATATACAATAATACATATTCATATATGAATAAGAATAAATAAATATTCATATATGAATAGTAATTTATATGAATATTCTCATATTCATATATGAATATTCTCATATTCATATATAAACATTACATTTTTCATAAAAAAAACTATTAAATTACCTTAAATTCATTTTAAATTCGATTTTACTGTTGTTGTGTTGCACAATGGAAAATTCCTACACATCTTTAATACCAACATACGAGTATGTACAGAGAAAACTTGCTTTATATATTTCCTTTTGTACCTCAAAAAATAATGTACTTGTATAAACCTTTGATGCTTGTAGTTCTATTTCTCAAGGTGTTTGCATTTTATATAATGCTTTCTTTGATGCCTTATAAAGCTCTCGTTGAGTATTCCTTTGTTTTGAATGGCAGTGTCATAATTCATCATGAAATTCAAAAGTAAATTACCACTTTCTGAGTAGGTATTAAAGAATGAATTCATACTCTCTAACCTCGACGTAGTCTTATCAACCTACACATTGCAATATCATTAAAATATCTAGGTATCCATTAATCACATTTTGTAAACATGTCTTAAAACCATCTTGTGTCTTCCAGATTAAATTCCTTCATAATCAAACCCCACGTCACCTCAAAGACATTAGGTTTCCTATTACTGTCCCAAAAATGCTTTGGGAATCTTTTTCTAAAGTCTGTGTTAGTAAATAAATCATCTGATATCTATATTAAAACAAAAATAAAATAAAATTGTATATTTATTCATAAATGAATAAATATTAATAAGTAAAATAACAATAAATATTCATAAATGAATATACTAATATTTGAAAAAATTACTATATTCATCTATGAATAACTAAATACACTATCTAACATATTTGAAATATATTAAAATAATACCTTGTTTTTTAACTTCTTCATTATATGCCACATACATAACCGGTGCTTTGAATTAGGAAAAAGATTCTCAATAACTTGTTTTATTGCAACATCTTGATCGGTTAAAACAAGTGTTGGTTCTTTCCCATGAGTTTTAAGAAACGCTTTAAGCAACCAAGAGTAGGACTCAATGCTTTTATTGCTTAGCAACCGCACTCCAACAGTAACTGATTTTTTTATCATGGTCAATAGCAGTAAATGGAACAAAAACCATTCGATACCTAACACACAAAAAATAGTGTTCATTAAAATCAATTTTTGATGTATTCATAAGTAAATATAAAAATATTCATGTATGAATACAGTTACAGTATATTATTAGAATAATTTCAAAAAAAAAATTGAACATTAAATATAAAAGTTAAAATATTCATATATGAATAAGCAATAAAAAAGTAGATAGAATAACTTACTTGTTTGTTTGGAATGTCGCATCAAACAAGATAACATCACCAAATTCAGTATAATATGCCTTCTCCATTTCATCGACCCAAAACATACAGTCCAAAACATCATATTGACAATTAAACTCAAATGAGTAATTTGGATAGTGAGCTCGACAATATTTCATTGTGTTTACTATCATATGGGCATCTTTATAACCTATAACCATCTAAATAACCTATAACCATGTTGATATCTTTCCTAAAAATTTTATCGTAAACTACTTTGGGCTTTACAAACTCATACCCACCTCTGAGACTCGCCCTCAATTTATGAGCCATAGTTGGACCTATTTTTGATGTGGAAGCACGTACTATAAACTCTTTTTCTGAATATGACATTTGCCTCACTTTTTCTAAATCACCTCTCTTCTCAAGTGGTTGGTTGTGAAGTTCATCAAACTGAAAAACTTTATAATCTGGAGTTCCATACACAGATTCAAATATAATCTTTGCTTGACAACCAGTAACTCTTGAATTTGGATTTCATTTCCTCCTAACACAACTTGTACCCAATGTGTCACAAGATTTCTTTTTTATGTTTTCCGCCACGATCTCATATAACATGTTTCTTCTTTATAATCTTGTTATCAAACCTTGACTGTATGCTCAGTCTCACATCAAAACCACCAATTTCAGCATACTCAGAATACATTTTGATGGCCAGCGTTAATGATTTGAAGATTAAACTGTAACAACCCGAAGTTGTTCGTCGCCGAAAACCCATTCTACCCGTATAACTCGTCGGAAATCGAAATGTCCCGTTATCGTTTTTGGGCTTAGTTAACTAAAATTTTATATTTATTTTCATTCAATTAGGGTCCAAATCATTTAGGAACTCATGAAATTAGCCCAAGACATGTATTTTATAAGTTTTAGAAATATCCTCGTCGGGTGACGAAAACTCAATCGGGTGCAACCCAAAGCATCGTTTAAGGCCGGTATCGGGTAGAATTCCACAGTGTCCAAGTTTTAAGGACTATATAAACATGTTTAAGCACTCATTTGAAGCTTTTTCCTTCTCTCTCTACTCTCTCTCTCTAACCTCTCTCCTAAATCCAAAGATTAAGTGTCCAAAACTCAAATTTAAGGCTTCAAATCCTTAAGGTACCTTCCTAGCCTTAATCTATAGCATGTTTAGCTTCCAAATTAGACACTTAAGCATAAAATTGGACAATATATGTGAGTTTACGGCCCAGGAGGCAGCCTAGGCCGTAAACACCATTTTGAAGGGTTTTTAGCCCTTAAACTCCTTCCTAGACTCAAATGGACTTTAGATATGGCTAAGGGACTTCAAGATATGGAATTAGAACACCTAAAACTATAATTTTGTGGACTTTGAAGGAGTTTACGGCCAAGGCATAAGCTTGGGCCGTAAACTCATGAAAATGGTGTTTTTCATGTCTTTAAACCCTTCCAAATCACCCCTACAGCTTAGATATGAATTATAGGACTTTGATTCTTGCATTTGGACACTTGAAACATTAATTTTGAGGGACTTAGATGAGTTTACGGCCAAGGAGAGTTCTTGGGCCGTAAACTCCACAAAACTTGGCATAAATCTCATTCTAAGGTGTTAGAAAGCCATCCAACACCACCAAAAGCCTTGGAATAAATCAAGGGACCAACCAAAAATACTTTAAGGGCCTAAAACACATCTTTTATGGGATTTCTAAGAGTTTACGGCCAAGACCTGTTCTTGGGCCGTAAACTCCAAAATTTTTGGTGTTAGAATGCAAACTACACACCCCTAAGGCCCTTAGATGAATTTTAGAAGTCCATTCATGCAAGTTTTAGACCTTGAAACACCTTGTAGCTCCCTATATTAGAGTTTACGGCCATGAAAGGGGTTTCATGGGCCGTAAACTCCATAAATGCCTCATATGTCACTTGTAAACTCATTTCTAGGCTTGTGGGAATTTTTAGAATCACATGTGATTGATTTTAACAACTTAAAAACACTAAATCTTGGAGAATTGAGAGTTTACGGCCAAAGAACCCATGCCTAGGCCGTAAACTCCCTTATGTGTTGTAAATGATGTTTTTAAATTAATCCAAGCCTTAAGAAAAATTAATCCAAGCATTTCCAAGTGTCCATATCCATTTATAACCCAAATTTGCACTCTAAACCACCCTACCATGAGTTTACGGCCGTAAACTCATGGGGAATGGGTGTTTTGGACCTAAAACTCTTGTATAAGTTTACTCATGGGGAGTAAACTCAAGTCCTAAGTCCCTAGTGTCATTTCTCATCCCTAAACGCCACCCGGGTCCCTCCAAACACTCGTATCGGAGTGTTTTCGCGACTAGAAGCAATGGTCCCTATCCAACAATCAATCTAAGTCCTAATTAGATACAAATGTGTATCTTTTCATTATAATTAGGAACCTCGTGTATTTACAAGCCCCCGATCCACTCTTAGCATCCAAATCGTCATACTTCTCGTCCGGTGAGTTCATACCCCTACGCCTTTTTCACTGTTTTTAACTGTTTTCAGGGGGGGAATACAAAGCAAACCAAAACTGTTTTCAAATCATAATATCTATGTATTTCAAATAATATCTGGCAAACTTATAAACTCTTTTACTCCTTATGTATTATGTTGAGCATAAGGAATGATTTATTAATTACAACTAAATGGATTTTAGTCAAGAAAATAACCAAACTAATCAAATTATTATGGGAATAATTTGGGGTTCTATGTTTCTCTTTATATCACTTACTGATCTCTGTACTAAGTTATTAGATAAACTATGTCTGATTCAGTTTATCTCCGTATCATTCGAATGTTTTGCCAGATAGTCTCATTGTATGTAACTATTTTTACTGTATCATGTCTTAAAACCTTTGTATGTTTGTTATCGTATATGAATCCTATGAATAGTTTAATACTAGTTTGTAAGATAGTCACTACCCTTTATGGATGATCAAGTAAATCCTCTCCGGAAGTGTAACCAGAGTCTCCTGGAGGGAGAGCGAAGAGATTGTGAATAGATCTATTCGGGACTGACAATCCCACACCTTAACTGCTAGCTACAGTTGGGCGGGCACGCATGGGGTGACAAATTCTGGATATCATTCGACGTCTGACTAACGTCAAGGAGGTCTCGTTGTCGTATCAGTATGGTTACCCGACTCACAATACGTATTAATATGAACTTATTCACAGCTAGGATCTGTTTAGAATCTATATCTTGTTCGGGATGGTAATCCCATGGTCTTGTGATCTATATCTCGTTCGGGATGGTAATCCCATGGTTTTATGTCTATACCTCGTTCGGGATAATAATCCCATGGTCTTGTGTCTATATTTCGTTCGGGATGGCAATCCCATGGTTTTGAAACTAAATCTTATATGGGATGTTAATCCCATGATTTTATCAAGCTATCTTATATCTAGTTTCGGGATAGTGATCCCATGGTTTATCAAACTAATTATATCTACTTTCGGGATAGTGATCCCATGGTTTTTATCGAATTATCTTATAACTGGTTCGGGATGTTAATCCCAAGGTTTTCAAAATATTTTCTATCTACAGTTCGTCAAAATTATAGTTTTGTATATTAAACTATACTATGTGTTATTCTATCAATCTTGCATTTAGGAAAATATGGGATTTTCCTGGGGTTAACTTATATCTGATAACAGAACTGTAACGAAAGATAACTTAACTACTTTACATAAGAAAATATGGGATTTTCTTGGATATCAAATCTTTTCAGAAAACTAAAGGAAATCGATACATTTTCACAAAACAAAACCGCTTATGAACTCACCAGCTTTATGCTGATTTTCAAACTGCTTGTATTCTCAGGTCCAAGTTAGACAGGTACCCGACGATATCTTTTGGTGAAGATGGAGTGCTCCGAAGACTCGTCTCTTTTGTTCATATGATATATGTATAACTTTTGTACAATTTACTTTTGAACCAAATGTAAATTTTCATATATAAGTAATGTAATGGTTGTTTACTGTGATTACTATGTACATTGGATTTGATACACAACATGGAGTCAACCCCGGGAACGTTTCCGCCTTTGGTTTTCGGGATGTGACAGATTGGTATCAGAGCCCTTGTTTATAGTGAACAGAGTATACCAAACCTTACATGGTATAAAACTATAAACATTAAGGGGCCTAAGTACTCTGAACTAAAAGTATCCTACAAGATATAAGTATTTTCAAAAGTATTTAAGTATGCCGAGCCGTCGAAATCCGTAACTACAAGTAGAACAAAACATAAGTAAATGGGTGTTGTACACTGCGGTTAAACCTGGGCAGTTATGTAGTCGTGTCTAGGGTCAATATAGCCTGGCCAACTATATTCATTCGAGACACGGCCAACATGTGCTTGGGAGTGACTGTGGCATGCGGCATACCTAAAACTTACCCAATATCCCAAACAACAAATCGTCGCTGCAACGAACCATGAAATACTATGGGAGTATTTCTCGAGCCGATCCTTTGTAAAAATCCTCGTATACGTGTTATTCTTTGATCATTCCTCTAGCGATAAAATGTTCTATCTTTATAACTTCTTTCTGCTTTATCGCTTAGTATGATGCTATATTTGCCTTGATGAGATATCTCCTGTCCCATATCTCTTGATTCAATTCAGAGGACTTATGATCCTCTCTTTCCTGATCTTGTTAGATCACGATGCCTCCAAGAAAGAGACCCAGCTCAACGAACAACAACAATCCTCCTCTTCAACTTGATCTTGCATCGCTTCAGACAGTTCTGACTGCTGCAATGGTAGCAGCCATGTCACAAATGAACTCAAGAAATTCAGGAGGTGATCCCCAACCCCAAAACCCAGATGATAGCCAAGGACACCAAAAAGGGGGTTCTTATAAGGATTTCATGAACGCAAAACCGACATTCTTCGATGGCACAGGGGGTGTCATTGCCTTAACCCGATGGTTCGAAAGAATCGAATCAATCTTTGAAATATGTGGTTGTTCGGAGTCCGATAGAGTCAAGTTTGCCGCCTGTACCTTCCTAGACAAAGCCCTGACTTGGTGGAATGGCCGAGTCAAATCCTTAACTTTACCTGTAGCCAATGCTATGGGTTGGGAAGCTATGAAGGAGCTTCTTCTCGCTGAGTATTGCCCTCGGGGCGAACTTCAGAAACTAGAACATGAACTATGGAACCTTAAGATGAAGGGTTCTGACATAGCTGCTTATACCTCAAGATTCGATGATCTAGCGTTACTTTGTCCGGGAATGGTTACCCCGGAAAGTAAAAAGATAGAGAGATTCATATGGGGGTTGACCCAGCCAACAAAGGGGAATGTCTTGGCTGCGAAGCCAGACACTTATGACAGTGCCAAATGTCTTGCGAAAATCCTGATAGATCACGAAGACAACTCTGATGAAGAAGCTACTACCCCCGAGCCAGTCGCCAGTGGAGGCGGAAGCAAAAAGAAATTCTGGAACAAGCGGAAGGCCCAGAGTACGCAAGGGTCTTCTAAGAAACAGCAAACGGTAGCAGTCCATGCTGCTACTACCCCTGTTGTTGTTTCAGCTGTAGGTTCCACAGCCCAAACTCCCGCCAGTGGATACACTGGTACCCTTCCTTGGTGTGGTAAGTGCAACTACCATCACCGCATTCCTGGACCATGTCGCGAAAGGATTTGCGACAACTGTGGCAATAAGGGCCATTTTGCGCGAAACTGTAGAAAACCAGCCAAGCCAACAAACCAGTCGTCCGGAGCGGGAATTAGTCAGGCCTGCTACAATTATGGTGAAGCTGGGCACTTCAAAAGGAATTGTCCCAAGACAGCTACAACCACAAATCCCTCTGCTGCCGCAGGTATATCTCTCTTTGATAATTCTTATACTTGCAACTCTTTTCAATTTTGGATACGAAAAGGGAAACTTGTTATCTATCTATTCAAACGTATTCTAAACTCAATCCTTCGTATGTAATCGAAATGTATATCGTCGAGACGACTAACTAGTGAGATAGAGAACACTAACTTCGTACCTATAGATTGAATCCTCGGTCCGGAGGACTATTCTATTCCATTCGATTTATAAAGGGGGAAACTTTCCATGACAATACTTTGATGCCATGTTTAACCAGAAATGACCGAGTTTTCGTTCGCGTTGTTATCTTTACTTTCGAAAGGGCCGCTCGTTAGATCTTTTTCTCGACCCGGTTCTCGTGATCTTCGGCATCAAACTTCCGTATCATTTTATGCTTTAGAACTGAAAAGTTTTCCCAATGTAAATTATCACGCATCCCTCGTTTCTGTGATTATTGAGAAACGGGAAGTTAGCAACTGTTCCCTCTAAATGTCTATCCCGAAGGACTCCCGGAAGTTTCTTTCGAGCATCTAGTTTAGTCTCACATCAAACCTTTCGAGATCTTCGTAGAGATCGATTCAGCAACCTTCGAGTTTCGGATGCCCTTAGAACTTGGTATTATATATCTAGACCATCACGTTTCAAATCCTTAGAAGCGTCTGCCCAACGAAACCCTAGTGATTCCTTTGAGGAAACCGAAGTCGTTCAGGGTTGGAACTTCCACGAGAAAACAGATTGATATCGTGAATTGAGAGAGAGTCAAGAAGTGAAACCAAGGCATGTTCCGATAATGAGAATTCACTAGAACGCCTAATAGAGACCTGATTCCACATGAGAAAGTGAAGATCCGAAGCAACAAATCCATTTGTAACTCATTCCAATCCATGACCTGTATCTTATTCCTTGAATTTCGGGACGAAATTCCCTTTAACGGGGGGATAATGTAACAACCCGAAGTTGTTCGTCGCCGAAAACCCATTCTACCCGTATAACTCGTCGGAAATCGAAATGTCCCGTTATCGTTTTTGGGCTTAGTTAACTAAAATTTTATATTTATTTTCATTCAATGAGGGTCCAAATCATTTAGGAACTCATGAAATTAGCCCAAGACATGTATTTTATAAGTTTTAGAAATATCCTCGTCGGGTGACGAAAACTCAATCGGGTGCAACCCAAAGCATCGTTTAAGGCCGGTATCGGGTAGAATTCCATAGTGTCCAAGTTTTAGGGACTATATAAACATGTTTAAGCACTCATTTGAAGCTTTTTCCTTCTCTCTCTACTCTCTCTCTCTAACCTCTCTCCTAAATCCAAAGATTAAGTGTCCAAAACTCAAATTTAAGGCTTCAAATCCTTAAGGTACCTTCCTAGCCTTAATCTATAGCATGTTTAGCTTCCAAATTAGACACTTAAGCATAAAATTGGACAATATATGTGAGTTTACGGCCCAGGAGGCAGCCTAGGCCGTAAACACCATTTTGAAGGGTTTTTAGCCCTTAAACTCCTTCCTAGACTCAAATGGACTTTAGATATGGCTAAGGGACTTCAAGATATGGACTTAGAACACCTAAAACTATAATTTTGTGGAATTTGAAGGAGTTTACGGCCAAGGCATAAGCTTGGGCCGTAAACTCATGAAAATGGTGTTTTTCATGTCTTTAAACCCTTCCAAATCACCCCTACAGCTTAGATATGAATTATAGGACTTTGATTCTTGCATTTGGACACTTGAAACATTAATTTTGAGGGACTTAGATGAGTTTACGGCCAAGGAGAGTTCTTGGGCCGTAAACTCCACAAAACTTGGCATAAATCTCATTCTAAGGTGTTAGAAAGCCATCCAACACCACCAAAAGCCTTGGAATAAATCAAAGGACCAACCAAAAATACTTTAAGGGCCTAAAACACATCTTTTATGGGATTTCTAAGAGTTTACGGCCAAGACCTGTTCTTGGGCCGTAAACTCCAAAATTTTTGGTGTTAGAATGCAAACTACACACCCCTAAGGCCCTTAGATGAATTTTAGAAGTCCATTCATGCAAGTTTTAGACCTTGAAACACCTTGTAGCTCCCTATATTAGAGTTTACGGCCATGAAAGGGGTTTCATGGGCCGTAAACTCCATAAATGCCTCATATGTCACTTGTAAACTCATTTCTAGGCTTGTGGGAATTTTTAGAATCACATGTGATTGATTTTAACAACTTAAAAACACTAAATCTTGGAGAATTGAGAGTTTACGGCCAAAGAACCCATGCCTAGGCCGTAAACTCCCTTATGTGTTGTAAATGATGTTTTTAAATTAATCCAAGCCTTAAGAAAAATTAATCCAAGCATTTCCAAGTGTCCATATCCATTTATAACCCAAATTTGCACTCTAAACCACCCTACCATGAGTTTACGGCCGTAAACTCATGGGGAATGGGTGTTTTGGACCTAAAACTCTTGTATAAGTTTACTCATGGGGAGTAAACTCAAGTCCCAAGTCCCTAGTGTCATTTCTCATCCCTAAACGCCACCCGGGTCCCTCCAAACACTCGTATCGGAGTGTTTTCGCGACTAGAAGCAATGGTCCCTATCCAACAATCAATCTAAGTCCTAATTAGATACAAATGTGTATCTTTTCATTATAATTAGGAACCTCGTGTATTTACAAGCCCCCGATCCACTCTTAGCATCCAAATCGTCATACTTCTCGTCCGGTGAGTTCATACCCCTACGCCTTTTTCACTGTTTTTAACTGTTTTCAGGGGGGGAATACAAAGCAAACCAAAACTGTTTTCAAATCATAATATCTATGTATTTCAAATAATATCTGGCAAACTTATAAACTCTTTTACTCCTTATGTATTATGTTGAGCATAAGGAATGATTTATTAATTACAACTAAATGGATTTTAGTCAAGAAAATAACCAAACTAATCAAATTATTATGGGAATAATTTGGGGTTCTATGTTTCTCTTTATATCACTTACTGATCTCTGTACTAAGTTATTAGATAAACTATGTCTGATTCAGTTTATCTCCGTATCATTCGAATGTTTTGCCAGATAGTCTCATTGTATGTAACTATTTTTACTGTATCATGTCTTAAAACCTTTGTATGTTTGTTACCGTATATGAATCCTGTGAATAGTTTAATACTAGTTTGTAAGATAGTCACTACCCTTTATGGATGATCAAGTAAATCCTCTCCGGAAGTGTAACCAGAGTCTCCTGGAGGGAGAGCGAAGAGATTGTGAATAGATCTATTCGGGACTGACAATCCCACACCTTAACTGCTAGCTACAGTTGGGCGGGCACGCCTGGGGTGACAAATTCTGGATATCATTCGACGTCTGACTAACGTCAAGGAGGTCTCGTTGTCGTATCAGTATGGTTACCCGACTCACAATACGTATTAATATGAACTTATTCACAGCTAGGATCTGTTTAGAATCTATATCTTGTTCGGGATGGTAATCCCATGGTCTTGTGATCTATATCTCGTTCGGGATGGTAATCCCATGGTTTTATGTCTATACCTCGTTCGGGATAATAATCCCATGGTCTTGTGTCTATATTTCGTTCGGGATGGCAATCCCATGGTTTTGAAACTAAATCTTATATGGGATGTTAATCCCATGATTTTATCAAGCTATCTTATATCTAGTTTCGGGATAGTGATCCCATGGTTTATCAAACTAATTATATCTACTTTCGGGATAGTGATCCCATGGTTTTTATCGAATTATCTTATAACTGGTTCGGGATGTTAATCCCAAGGTTTTCAAAATATTTTCTATCTACAGTTCATCAAAATTATAGTTTTGTATATTAAACTATACTATGTGTTATTCTATCAATCTTGCATTTAGGAAAATATGGGATTTTCCTGGGGTTAACTTATATCTGATAACAGAACTGTAACGACAGATAACTTAACTACTTTACATAAGAAAATATGGGATTTTCTTGGATATCAAATCTTTTCAGAAAACTAAAGGAAATCGATACATTTTCACAAAACAAAACCGCTTATGAACTCACCAGCTTTATGCTGATTTTCAAACTGCTTGTATTCTCAGGTCCAAGTTAGACAGGTACCCGGCGATATCTTTTGGTGAAGATGGAGTGCTCCGAAGACTCGTCTCTTTTGTTCATATGATATATGTATAACTTTTGTACAATTTACTTTTGAACCAAATGTAAATTTTCATATATAAGTAATGTAATGGTTGTTTACTGTGATTACTATGTACATTGGATTTGATACACAACATGGAGTCAACCCCGGGAACGTTTCCGCCTTTGGTTTTCGGGGTGTGACATAAACCTTTAAATGGAATAAGTTGAACAGGTACATCTGGTTTATAGACATGTTCTCTGATTATATAACCACAATATTGCGCATCATCTACTGAACTCGAAGAGTCACTACCTAAAAATTTATAAATCTAAATCAATCTAATAATGCATAAATAAAACAATCAAATATGAATAAAACAATCAAATATGAATAAAACAATCATATATGAATACATGAAATTCATATGAATAAAACAAAAAACAATGTTTATTAATGAATTAATAAAACATTCATATATGAATACGTAAAATTCACGAGGATTCAAAATATATAAAATAAACATAACATATTCATATATGAAAAAAACAAAAATAATTATCACACGTTTATTCATATATGAATAAGACAACAATTAATTCATATTAACATATTCATATATCAATAAATGATAATCAACAAAATTAAAAACATCTTCTTCTTCACTTTCACACATAAAAGAATACAAATCACCATCAATAACACTAGACATAAAAAAACAAAATGATCTGTATAAATAAACAAACACGATCTTAATATCAAATATATCACACAAAAAAGTCGTAATATGAAAACCTGGTTAATTTCAAATATATATCTCACCTCAACATACAAAATATCTTAAAGAAACTTAAATCAGCTCGATCAAATGATGCAATTAAGCAATCTCTCTCAGTTCAGAGTGTAAAACCTACAACGATATATCAGATTCAAAGTTAAATCAGCTCCGATTTGAAATGGAAATAATACACATAATTCCTAACAAATTAGAAAAAGCAATAATCTTGATAATGAACTCCGATATATCCGATTCAAATGATATACATACCTGATCAAATCGGAAACTGAATACGAAGAACAAAATTGAAATACTTATGCGAAACTTCATGATTAATGGAAAAAATATGTATAATTGGTAATGAGTTATAAAAAGAAAAGAGTCTTGATAATGAATTCTTCCATATCCGATTCAAACGAGCTAAAGATATCATCAAATCGGAAACTGATTACAAAGAAAAGGTAAGTTCATTAAAAAAAAGTGGCTAATTTACAAAGATGCACTTAATGAAAAATGACACACACATTTTTTTAAGGTTTACATGTTAGAAAAATGAATACCTAAGAATGGTTCCCCCATTCTCAACCTTTTTTTTCTAAATTGAACTTACCTCTCTCTCTCTCTCTCTCTCTCTCTCTCTCTCTCTCTCTCTCTATATATATATATATATATATATATATATATATATATATATATATATATATATATATATATAACACAAAGGTTCTTTTGAGAATCAAAAGATTTGTGAGAACTTGCGAACTTGTAATAAACTCATCACATTTCAACACCAAAAACACAAATCTTCTCCAAATAGTGCGACTAAGCCATATCTAGGCTCAAAAAAAAGATTTGATGAATGTTTTTTTTTTATTATTTATTATTATTGGTGAGTACAATCAATAGTTGTACGGACTGCTGATGAGCACAATCAGCAGTCATATGGACTGCTGATGAGCACAATCAGCAGTCATATGAACTGCTGATTGCTCATCAGCAGTCCACATGGCTGCTAATTATGCACATTCGTAATCCATATGACTAGTGATAATGCTCATCAGCAGTCCATAAAACTGCTAATTGTGCATACATGCAAATTTCAAAAATAAATCAAAAAAATTGTCAAATCTTTTTTTGAGCCTAAATATGGATTAGACACACCATTTGGAGAAGATTGGTGTTTTTGGTGTTGAAAAAATGATGAGTTGATTATGAGTTCGTAAAGTCTTACAAATCTTTTACTTCGTTCAATAACTCAACACTATATATATATATATATATATATATATATATATATATATATATATATATATATATATAGGTACACACACACACACAGAGAGAGAGAGAGGTGTTATAACTTGTGTAGTATAGGACTAATAAAATAAAATAACTTTGAAACTATATATATATATATATATATATATATATATATATATATATATATATATATATATATATATAGTGTGGATCAAGTAGTATCACTAATTTTTTTAGGATCATTAAAACTATTTTTTCAAACCTTGTTTTTAGAGCTTATTTTCTATCAATAAAATAAATAAAAATATGTAAATTTATCATTTTAACCTATTTCCATATTGATATTTGAAAAAAGGTAATATGTGCATCATATGCACATTATTTGTAAAAACGTTTTTAGAGCTTATCTTCTATTGAAAAAAAAACAAATACATATATATATATATATATATATATATATATATATATATATTCATCATTTTTTAACACCTACCCTGTAACGCCCTGTTCCAAATTGTCACCCATTTGGTTGTTGGTGATGAAATGTGGATGATTTGGGTATCCCTATTCGGTTTTGGAACCAAGGGGTATTTTGGGTAAAATGGCAGCGAGCTTTTATGGGAATTGGATTTTCATTCGGGAAACTTTATGGAAAGTATAGGTTGATTAAAGTGTAGAGTTTCTCATTACCTTTTATGGATATAAGGATCATCAGAATCGGAGTTGTATCAAAGAAGCTATGGCATTCATAATATATTAGGGTTTGAAGGGAAAACCTAGTATGCGGGGTGTAACGATGCAAAGGGTATTACGCTGTGCGTAATGGGGTGTACGCTTATCGTACTACGAGGTTTGGATCGTGGTGCGAGACCTCATATGTTGGGTATATGAGGGTGAGTAAGTAACCCTAATTTTTTGTAATGTACCCTATATAATCTTTATGCTAGCCTCTTTTGTTCATTTCTAAGCCAACCTCCATACCCTAAAAACCCTAAATCCCCTTTAGCCTCTTTGTGGTGTTCTTCAATTATTAAGAAGACTTGGTGCACATTTTTGCCCTTGGGAAGGAATTAGAGGAGCTTGAGGTTGCTTTGCTTGGTGAAAAGGCTTTGGATGAAGAATCATCATCTTGTGGGGATGCTTTTTGAGGTATCAAGTTTGCATCTTGGTTTGTGTATGTTTAGATCTCTTCATGGTTAGTTTATTATGATTTTGGTCCTTTTTGTGTTTATGGATGAGTTAGATCGTTTAAAGGCTTGTTCTTTTAGATCTGATTTTGTTTTGGTATTCTTGAGCATAAAGGTGCAAGTTTTATGTGAAGTTTGGTGTCATGCATGCATTAAGTCAACTATTAAGTCCCTTTTAAGCTTAAGAGCTTCATTTATCCATGTATTAACGTAAAGTTGGCAACTTTACATAATAATCCAGCTCAAGGAAGTCAGATCTATGTTTTGGAGCTTTGTCTTAATGGATTAAGTGAAAGATCATGTGTTTGGCTTAGTAGGGTGAGTACCATATTGTGAGACCTAGAATTTGATCAGTTGCGTAGGGACAATGTTTGAGAATACAAACCTTGAATAAATGCTTAAGATCAATGTATGCTTACTATAAGAAGTTCAAGTCTAGATTAGTAACACCAGTCAAGTCTTAGATATTATATTCAACAAATGATCAAGACATTAAATGAAGAATAATAGTACATGATCAAGGTAAAGCTAATAAATGAAGAACAAGAAAAATATTTCAAAAAGATTTGAGATAACTAAGTAAATTCCAAAATTTAAGCAAAAGATTCGTATTTTACTTGCATTGATTGCTCCTTTATATAGAAGAGAATGTTACAGTGAGTTAACTAAGTAACTTACATCGGATTGGACAATAGAACTATTTCTAACATTCTGATTGTCTAATGCAACAAAAGGCTAAGTCCTATGTAACGTTACATCAATACAAGGATAATTAATGACAAAAGACAAAAAGAATGTTATTCCGGATCAGCATACATTCCGGAGGTGAGAGTCACTCTGGAATGTGTTCCTCTTCATAATATTCTTCCTCTAGTTCTCTTTAGCTCCGGACAGGTTCTGGAGCACTTCTCACTTCAGAACCAACGTACTTCGGAATATGTACTTGGGATTGCTAGATGTTCACTTTCAGGTTCCAACAATCTCCCCTAAGTGAACTTAGCAATCCAACAAGCTTAGATCTTTTCTTCCTTGATGAAGGTGTAGGCCCGGAACAACCATTCACGGACTTCAATGTACCATGCCAGCTAACTCACAAACTTTGCCTTCACATGTTCTGGTGAATCACTCTTGGATGCACGCGAAATGAACTTCTTTAGAGCTTTGGTAGGAATCATGTGTTTGTCTAGGAATCGGAAGCATTCCTTCTTGTTTGTTTTTCTTGTAGTCTAGACAAATCCTAAAACAGGCTCTTCAATAGGACCATCTGCAAGGAGTTCATCTTTCGGAAGGAAGAAATCGATCTTAGGAACAAATTGCTCAGTTTGGTAAAGGTGGGCAAGTTCATAATCTCTTCGGCTAAATTTAGCAATGTAACTTTCACGAAGCTTAGTGCAGCATGATAGGCTCCCATATTGAGGTCATCCCTTTGATTTGCTCTGAAGTAGGCGGTCAGTGTAAGAATGTCGTTCAGATTCATTGAAGGGAAATCCGCATTAGCAACTGTCCGGGGAGTGGGCTTGATCCGGAGAATGTGAAAACAGAACAACGGACAGTGTAGTTCAAACTTCACCAGGATTTTTCTTCCAAAGCCATTGACCTGAGTAATCTTCTTCTTCGACCACACTTCCTTGAATGTCATTGCGTTCTTAGAGTAGAAAGTATCAAGTCTTTCTCTTTGTGTTCAAATGGTCACTTCTGGAGGATCTGTGGGATGAAGTGCAGCGAACTTGGTGTAATACTTGCTGTAGGGAGAGAGAGGAAGATTGAGTTGCTCAAAGTCACTTGTAGGAATGTCATAGGACATGACTGGAATGATTTCGTGACTCTGAAGGATGCCTTCACGGCAAAGAGGAGATATCCCACGCATTGGGTCAGAATTATCTTTTAGAGCCTGGATCCAAATACTTTCTTCAAGAGCTTGATTTATTTCCTCCTGAGACCATCCATGTTTTTGTTTGAGAGGAGGTACAGAGTGCAAAGCTGGTTGTTCGGCTGTCATTGGTTTCTTGCCTTTGTCTTTTTGAAGTGTAGAGATGACCAGCTTTAGATTCTCATCAATCGTGAATTCCGGAGTAGGATTTGGAAGTGGTTCTTCCAGAATATCATCAGGGGTCCGAAGTGGAGAGCCCTGATCGATTGGAGAAATTATGGGATCCAGAATGGGAGGCTGTACTGAAGGAGCAGCTCGTAATTCTTGGACGGTCACGAGAGTTTTGGCCTTATCCATTTTGACAGCTTGATCAAAAACGTCCTGAAGAGAGGATGGCCAGGAAACTGCGTACCATATCCCTTTTTGTTCTTCAGTAATAACCATTGGAATGGACATCTTGGGAGCTTGAAGAGCAAGGATGCCCTTAGGAGCGTCATCAGGAACATATTCTCTTTCATCTTCACTTCCATCATCTTTGTCGCTTTTGGAAGGAGAAACAGAGAGAATCTAAACTTCATCGTCTTCCGAATCTTCTTCATCTCGGAGAGAGAACTGAGTGGGAGGTTTCCATAGTTTATTGGGTCCTTCTCCCCCTCTTGCATCGGTAAGCCGGTGGACCAGTGCAAGCAATAGAGAGTCCTTGAGATCATCAAACTTGGAGAAGAGCTTCTGAAGGCCTGTTGTAAGTTGAACAGAGAGAGTATCATAGGCTTCAGCTGTGGGAGCTTGCTTAGAAAGGTGCTTGAACATGCTGCTAAGGATAGCAATCATCTCATCAAATTTCCGATTTGGAACATCAACAATGTTCCAAGTTGAACGAAGAAGTTTAATGAGGACTTGTTGAATGATCATGTTCATCTCATCCTTTTTCTGAATCTCCTTCTCCATTCTTTGAATTTGCTTCTCATGGCGAATGTGGGTATGCTTGATTAGATCATTGGTAGCAGCCACCAAGTCTTCATGGACTTTGAGCATTGAAGTGATGATGTTGAGGTAGCGATCAACCAGAATGTCGTATTTGGTGTCGACTTCTTCCATCGTGTGCTTGAGCCGGAGGGAGATTAATTGATTAAGTTGGGCTTCTCTTTCCGCAATCGATGGTTCGAGCTGTTGGGAGAGAGATTGGAGAATAGTATCAAGTTTTACATCAAGTCCGGAGACTTTTTGATCCAGTTTGGAGTTCAGTTGCGTTACGAATGTTTCAACTGATGACACTTTAGCCATAGTGTCGGAGAGATTGTTTCGAATTTCTAGGAGAGCGAAGGGGTCAACATAATCACCAGCAGAGGATTCCGAATCAGATTCGGAGTGTTACAGAGGAGACTTGTGAAAGAGAGGATGAGTTGAAGGATCAGGTTTGGTGGTAGCATCATCTTCTTGATGTTTAGAGTTTGAGCCTCCGTCCGGAGTGCTAGAGGATGAGGATCCGAAGTCATATGTAGACTTAGAATCGGATGGCTTGGATTTGATGTGTGCAGAAGCCTTGAAGGTGTATTCCAGAATGACCCTTGCTTCATCGTCCAACATTACTTCTTCGGAGATCTCTTCTTTTGGATCGATTTAGAATGCACTTTGATGAGTGGTGACAGGTGGTTGTTTCGAGGTAAGCTCAACATCTGCATCCGCCTCAGAAGGAGGAACATAGGGCATGTTGCTCTGAGTAACCCTATTCCTCATGGAAATCAGAGTGGATTCCACTTGAGATCTAGTTAGGTCCAGAAGCCGAGATGCTGCCCTATTAACATAATCTTCCCAATCGGGATCATTAGCCCCTAGTCGTCCTTTACTCCTTCTGGGTATCAGACCAGTTGAGGCATCGAAAGTTGGAGGGACTGCTCCTCCTTCCGGATGCATGGGGTCTGGAACAATGCTTCCGAAGTGTGTGCGTGTAGAAGAGATAATTGGAATATCAAATTTGACACGTGTGTGCTTGTGATGTTTAAACATTGAGGGGTACCTCAGATGAGTGGGTAGGTGGGGTATGTGGACGGTCAAAATCAGCCGAAATGTCATGGGTACCAACCTGTTGAGAGGGGGCACTGACTTTGGTTTTATTTTTGGTTTTAGGTTTTGTGGGAGAAGCCTCTCGCTTGACTGATTTCTTGAGTTTAGGTCCGGATATGGCAGGGTCAGCCTCTTCCGAAGTGGGTTCAACAGAGACCGAGGCAGGTTGTGTTGGGTCGAACAAAACCGAAGTCTCTAGATGTTGTTGTTGGATAAGGTGTCTAAGTCCATAACTATTTCGGGTCAGTACTTGACCCGACCCGGCATGGTCCATTTTGGTTGCATGGCACCATGCAATTGGATAGACTAAATGAGAGTAATAACACTTGGAGATTATTAATATATTATAAGTTCTAATATATTAATAATATTATTTGATTAGTTTGATCAAGAATTAATTTAGAATTAATTAAGTGATCAAAGGATAACTAATTAAATATATGGGTTGATTATGTAAATCATTCATATCTTGTATAGTAGGCTAAGAGGCTCCATGGATTATCAAGTTGGGTTCCACCCATAGGATGCTCCATGGGAGTTACAAACCCATGGGTCATGGAAATGAAGAGTCATGACACATTAGGGTTTACATGGTGTAACCCTAGATGTGTCAACACTATATAAGAGTCCCATTCTCCACCAAAATCGGCTACACACGTAAGAAACTAGAGGGCTTGGCCAATTTTAAGAAGTGTGTATTCTCTCAAAAGTCTTTCCAAGAGCATTTGGTGTTGTGTGAAGCATTTGAGGCATCACACTTTGGGTGCTAGGCTCACAAGGTTTCAAGGAACATAAGCAACAACAAGGTAAATTATTCTATCTTTCATTCAAGTTAAAATTGTTCCCCATGTATGCTAGATAGGAATATAACCTTGGA
This sequence comes from Lactuca serriola, assembly GCF_051521515.1. Classification (NCBI taxonomy): domain Eukaryota; kingdom Viridiplantae; phylum Streptophyta; class Magnoliopsida; order Asterales; family Asteraceae; genus Lactuca; species Lactuca serriola. The sequence goes on along the minus strand of NC_136415.1, from coordinate 244,775,884 downwards.
AATTCAACTTTGCATGATAATTAGACAAACATAGATCCAAGGTTATTAGGGTTGCATGTAACCTTAGGAAGTGTTAGAATGCTCAAAACCCATCAGTGGTATCAGAGCCTAGGCTTGTTTGTTTGTTATTTGTGCTAAAAAGTTGAAGAAAGTCGAAAAACTTGCTGTCTGACTGCTGGACTCGTCGAGTCCATGGGGGGACTCGTTGAGTTCACTTGTATCTTCAACCTACTCGTCGAGTAGGTTAATGCACTCGACGAGTAGGGTCGACAGAGTGCAGATTTTCGACTTTAGTTGCTGGAAATGGATTAGAAACATTACCCTAAACTGTTTTGGTACTTGAAAACTTGTTTTAGGTGGTGTAATGTCTTGCTAATTCATTTACAACAACTAGTTATCAAAATTACAAAGTTTTAAGTGTAGTTTTGATTCATGAAAGTGCTTATGTTCATGTTCTTGATCTTATAATGTTTAGATGATCATAGGAATTATTTGTAACCTATGTGGTAGTTTAATTCTTGATCATAATGTGTTTTCATGGTATCCATAACTTGTCCTCAAGTTATGGAAAACCAAAAGTCGCTTGAGTTAAAAACCATTAAAAGAACACAAGAGTTAGAAAAATGAAGAGTCTTCATTTTATTACTCTATTAAACTCATAAGTTACAAAGTGAAAAGTTTTGAAAGTTTACAAAACTTGCCCTCAAGTTTTGGAACAAGTAAAGTCAAGCTAAAAACTTTAGTTCCAACCCTTAGAATTTCAAAAGTTAAAATTCAACCCTTATACTTATATTATTATGATTTAATATATATATATATATATATATATATATATATATATATATATATATATATATATATATATATGTATGTATAAGAACAAAGTCGTCTTACCGCTAGTACGCCTCATTCACGAAACCGGTCTATAAGGTGGGTATAAGGTTGTTGCCTATAAAATGACAACTTAATGGGTGTCCACTCTCACCCACCGCTTGCTTGACTGGTGGAGGGTCGTTAGCTGAACGGGTAAGACAAGGACTTATAAATTCTCATTAAAAGTATGATGAATATTATAAAGCAACTAAATGTTTTTATTAAATTCCCAATCTTAGTTACTTTAGGAAAAATGTGAATAAGGTGCTAATCCATGAAATTATACTTTACACTTTGTTTAAGTCGTTGGTGGAGTGTGTGTGGTTAACCGGCACACTAACTTGAGCTTAACAAGGTAGGTAAAGGGTGACTTAAGGTTTATTATAGTATCGGTGGAGCGTGTGTGGTTTACCGGCACATCGATTGAGTGATAAACTTTAAGGGTACCAAGTAATTTGCATGGTTACTTCACACCTCGTTTTGTGATCCTCGGTATCCCAGTCATAAAACTTGGAGGGCACACTCGAGATTGAAACATGCCTTTGAAAAGTTCATTGAATCTCAAAGAATCTAGGAATTTCTAAGAACCAATCAAAAACCTAATATCTAATATTTCGGTTTTCGTGGTGGAAATTGGTGAATCGTCATTCACCTACCTTTCAAATATGTTATAGCTTGGATTACGGCATACCTCTTCCAAGTTATAATATATTGTGATTGGATCCTAGCCTTAATATTACATTTGGGTGTTTTGTTAAGGACTCTCCTAATATCTAAACAAATCTTGTCCATTTCTTTCAGATGTCTTCAAATAATGCTGCTTCTGGCTCTAACCCTAATAGCTCCTTTACCCTTATGAACTTGTGTGGGAAAGTCACTTTTGATGGATCCAACTTCAATGAGTGGGTCATAAACATCAGGATGATTACCCGCTACGAGGACAAAGAATATGTCCTTGACAAGGAGCTTAAGGAGATTGATGAGACCACTGGAACTCCTCAGGAGATCGCTGACTTTCAGGCACATGAAAGGGATGCTACGAAAGTGGCATGCATCATGATGGCCACGATGACAGCGGAACTCCAAAAGTCTTATGAGGATTTCTACCCTTATGAAATGCACCAGGATTTGATGGAAAGATACCATCAAAGTGCACGACAAGAGAGGTATGAAATCATCTGCTCCATGATAACAGCCATGATGAAGGACGGGGAATCTGTCACGAGCCACATGCAGAAAATGCAAAGGTATGTGGATCGTTTACTGAAGCTTAATGTGAACTTCCCTGCGGAGCTTGCAATAGATATCATTTTGCACTCCTTACCATCGTGCTATGATCAATTCCGCATGACATATCACATGAATAAGGAAGAGGTCACACTCAGCAAACTTCAGGGACTTCTCAAGACCGCAGAAACATGTCTTAAGGGGAAGTCGGTTGTTAACACTCCTACTCCAAACTCTACTCCGGTTTTGGCAATCGGGAAAAATCGAGGGAAGAAAAGAAAGAGCTCTTTGAAGGGTACCAAGGCTCGGACCCTTGATGGCTCTTCTTCAAGTGGAACCAAGAAAGGTTTCATCACTCCTTCTTCTGACCCAAAAGAGGCTGAATGCTTCTATTGCCATGAAAAATCACATTGGAAGCGGAACTGCCCAAAATACCAGCAAGATGTGAAGGATGGGAAAGTTAAACCCAACCATGCAAGTATTTACACTATCATTTCTAATAACTCACCCCATTCTAAATCTTGCGTCCTTGATACCGGTTGTGGTATTCATATTTGTTGTGACTTGTAGGGACTAAGAAGAAGTGAGAATGTGGAGCAAGGAAGAATAAACTTAATCATGGGGAATAGGAAAGCTTTACCTGTTACCAAGATTGGAGTTTATACTTTATCGCTAATAGTGGGTTTAATTTAGATTTGAATAAATGTTGTTATTCGCCAGGAATGGCAAGAAATATTATTTCCTTTCATGCTTTGTACAAACAAGGGTTTACCTTTTCGTTTAATAATGAAGTTGGTTCTATTGATGCTTTCTTTAATAATGTTCTTTATTTTAAAGCATTACCTTGTGATGGTGTGTATGAAGCTGTATCTGTTAAAGATAACTTAGGAAATAATTTTTTGTGTATTGATTCTATTAATAATAATAACTTGGATAAAGCATCATTATGGCATTGTCGACTTGGACATATAAGCAAGAAACGCATAGGCCAACTCCAAAAGGATGGAGTCTTGGAGTCATTTGACCTAAAGTCAGATGATAGTTGCGAATCATGCTTACTTGGAAAGATGACAAAGTCACCCTTCACAGATTCTTGTGAGAGGGGTGAAGGTTTGTTGGACCTTGTACACACGGATGTGTGTGGACCATTCAAACATGCCACAAGCGATGCTAATCGTTATTATTTTACTTTTACTGATGATTACAGTAGATATGGATATGTCTACTTGATCAAGCATAAGGCAGAGACTTTTGAAAGGTTTAAGGAATTTAAACTGGAAGTCGAGAATCAATTGGGCAGGAACATTAAGATGCTTCGATCCGATCGTGGTGGTGAGTATCTTAGTTCAGAGTTCCTTGACTATCTAAGGGAATGTGGGATAGTCTCACAATTGACACCTCCTAGGACTCCACAGTTGAATGGTGTGGCTGAGAGGCGTAATCGAACCTTGTTAGATATGGTTCGTTCCATGATGAGTCGAGCTTCGCTACCAATCTCATTCTGGGGGTATGCCTTAGAGACTGCCGTCCATATCCTTAATCTATTCCCTACAAAGAAAGTTGCCAAAACTCCTCACGAGATGTGGACTGGTAAAGTACCCAAACTAGACCACATCAAGATTTGGGGTTGCGAGGCTTTCATGAGATGCGCGACTCATGATAAGCTGGAACCCCGAAGCGAGAGGTGTATTTTCATCGGCTACCCACAGCAATCCTTTGGTTACCTCTTCTACAGACCTAGTGAAAATGTGGTCTTTGTAGATAGGAGGGCTTTCCTTAGAGAGAGAGAGAGAGAGAGAGAGAGTTCATAAGCCAAGGAAACAGTGGGAGGCAAGTTGATCTTGAAGAAATTCAAGAGTCAAGCGGTGAAGGAACTTCAAACCCTAGCACTCAACTTGAGGAGGAAACTCCTGTTGAGCCAATTGACAAGTCTATACCTCTGAGGCGTTCCACAAGGGTTAGGAATGCTCCTGAGCATTACTATGGATTCCATATTACTGCAGAAGGAGATACACTTATCAGTGATGAGACACTGATAGGTCTGGATGAACCTAAGAGTTACGCGGAAGCCATGGCAGGCCCTGAGACAGCCAAGTGGAAAGAGGCAATGGACAGCGAAATACAGTCCATGTATGACAATCAAGTTTGGAACTTGGTTGAGAATGTACCAGGTCGTAAGACAGTAGGGTGCAAATGGGTCTTCAAGAAGAAGACCTACATGGATGGTAATGTACACACATATAAGGCTAGACTGGTTGCAAAGGGTTTCTCTCAAATTCCTGGAGTGGGCTAAGATGAGACCTTTTCTCCAGTAGCCAAGATTAAGTCTATTCGGGTTCTGTTAGCCATAGCTGCATTTCATGACTATGAAATATGGCAAATGGATGTCAAAACCGCTTTCCTTAACGGAAACTTGGCTGAAGATGTTTACATGAGTCAGCCAGAGGGTTTTGTCATCAACAAGTACCCTAATAGAGTGTGTAAGCTTGAGAAATCCATTTATGGATTGAAGCAAGCACCTCGCAGATGGAATCTTTGCTTTGATGAAAAGGTCAAGGAATTTGGCTTTTCTAGGAGTGAAGATGAGTCTTGCGTGTATGTCAAGGCTTGTGGGAGTATATTTAGCTTTTTGGTGTTGTATGTGGATGACATACTACTCATAGGAAATGACATCCCAACTCTGTAGGAAGTTAAGTCCTGGCTTGAGAAGTGTTTCTCTATGAAGGACCTAGGAGAAGCTACCTATATTCTAGGGATAAGGATCTTGAGAGATCGGAGTAAAAGACTAATTGGACTTAGTCAGAGAACCTACTTGGATAAGGTGCTGAAGAGATTCGGCATGCAGGATTCCAAGAAAGGAGAGTTACCCATCCAGAGCAACACCAGATTGAGTAAGACACAAAGCCCTAGCACTGAGGCTGAGATAGCATAAATGAGTCGAATACCTTATGCTTCGGCTGTAGGATCGATCATGTATGCTATGACGTGTACTCGACCTGATGTAGCCTTTGCCCTGAGCATGGTTAGCAGGTATCAGGCGAACCCTGGCAAGGCACACTGGACTGCGGTAAAGAATATCCTCAAGTACCTACGGAGGACTAAGGACTGGGTCCTTACCCTTGGTGGGAGTGATGACTTGAGAGTTGTAGGGTATAGTGATGCTAGCTTCCAGATTGATAGGGATAATTTCCGCTCTCAGTCGGGCTGGGTCTTTACTCTAAATGGAGGAGCAATTTCTTGGAAGAGTTCCAAGCAAGAGACAATGGCTGATTCAACTTGTGAATCAGAGTATATTGCAGCTAGCGAGGCGGCAAAGGAGGCGATATGGCTGAAGAACTTCATTGGAGACCTTGGAGTTGTACCAGCTATTAAAGAGCCAATGGAGATTTTCTGTGATCGTGAAAGTGCTGTTGCCTTAGCCAAGGAACCAAGGGATCACGGGAGATCCAGACACATCGACAGAAAATACCATTTTATCAGACAACGAATAGAAGAAGGACTCCACATGGCAAAGAGGGTATCATCGGATGAGAACCCAGCAGATCCCCTCACAAAGGGACTGACTCGGGTTAAGCATCTCCAACATGCTCGGAGCATAGGGCTGAAGGATGATATTAGATTTAGTAGTTAGATAACCCAGAAACTTGTAAAGTGTAATTGACATTAGATGATGAATAAAAGGTTTTTTATTTATGAGTAAAGTGTTGCTCTCTCTTGTCGATCGTTTACTATATTTCTTTTGCATGTTTTGACTTCTAGAATAATTTTGTTTGGTATAACATATTATTCAAACCTCCACAGTCGGTCATATGTCGGAAGTAGGTATGAATCAAGACTGTCATGATTGGTTGTAGAGGTTTAAGGTGTTAAACAAGGCTATAACAATCATGAGTGCTTATAAGTTCTGAGCATTGGACTCAACCCACGCTCACTGGAATCACTTCATGGAATTTTATTTCGAGTGATCGTGAGACGTTAATATCATATAAGTCTTCAAACCTAGAGATATGATTTGTTACTTACGAGTTGGTTATGCATTGATTGTAGGAAAACGCATTGGTAACTCGGTGTTATAAAACGTGCTTTTGTGTCTAATTCAATGAGTGGTAGAAAAAACATATGAGTCGAAGTTTATCTGTTCCTTCTTGGATTAGAAGTTGATATCTGGGCCCCTCGATGATTTTGTTTTGACCTATGTACCAGGCCCGATCAGAACTAAGTTGATGTGTTCAATTAAGTTATTTGTCAAACAAATCGGAAATTGAGAAACAAACTGCTGGACAATAAGTAAGACATTGTTCCATGTATTTTTCCGGCTGATATCTAGAATGGAGGATTATATGATCACTTATCTTAAATGGCGTATCAACATCTTCTCAGTTCCGAGAGACCTTGAAAGAGCTACGATTGCCGGTCGGTTCCTGAAGTACTGGAGTTATAGTTATTAGACTTATCCAAGTGGGAGATTGTTGGATAAGGTGTCTAAGTCCATAACTGTTTCGAGTCAGTACTTGACCCGACCGGGCATGGTCCATTTGGGTTGCATGGCACCATGAAATTGGATAGACTAAATGAGAGTAATAACACTTGGAGATTATTAATATATTATAAGTTCTAATATATTAATAATATTATTTGATTAGTTTGATCAACAATTAATTTAGAATTAATTAAGTGATCAAAGGATAACTAATTAAATATATGGGTTGATTATGTATATCATTCATATCTTGTATAGTGGGCTAAGAGGCTCCATGGATTATCAAGTTGGGTTCCACCCATAGGATGCTACATGGATGCTCCATGGGAGTTACAAACCCATGGGTCATGGAAATGAAGAGTCATGACACATTAGGGTTTACATGGTGTAACCCTAGATGTGTCAACACTATATAAGAGTCCCATTCTCCACCAAGATCGGCTACACACATAAGAAACTAGAGGGCTTGGCCGATTTTAAGAAGTGTGTATTCTCTCAAAAGTCTTTCCAAGAGCATTTGGTGTTGTGTGAAGCATTTGAGGCATCACACTTGGGGTTCTAGGCTCACAAGGTTTCAAGGAACATAAGCAACAACAAGGTAAGTTATTTTATTTTCATTCAAGTTAAAATTGTTCCCCATGTATGCTAGATAGGAATATAACCTTGGAAATTCAACTTTGCATGATAATTAGACAAACATAGATCCAAGGTTATTAGGGTTGCATGTACACTTAGGAAGTGTTAGAATGCTCAAAACCCATCAGTTGTTTCAGATAAGGAGAGTCAGAAGGAATGATAGCCAACATATGGTTCGGCAGTCGTCTGACCGGACCAAAAGAAGATTGGTCTGGAATCCTATATGCCTTGGCTTTTTTAAAAGAGATGCATACCTCAGGAGGAACTGTGCTTATAGGAAGTAGTTTGGAAAGTTCAGTGAAAAGTTGTTGAAGCGTCAAAGCCTAGAATCTAGGGCTTGAAATTTCGTTCAGCTTCCTCTTGGTGGCGAATTTGCAAAAATCTTGCCAAAATCAGTCTGGAAGATCGACGGCGTTCTCGTGTCCAAAGTAGATGCTGAAGACGACGTTCAGCCAATCTTTGCTCAAGGTATCAGTACCTCCGTGCTTTCCAGAAAACCCACGGATAATCAAATGCATAAGAAAAGTCCAGAGCCCTAAAACAACAGTTTTCTTGAAATCCTTGGCCTTGTAGTCATGTGTATATCCAATGTAGTTTAGAAACATCTGGAACTCTTCAGATGTTGGTTCAACAGCTTTGAAACCTCTTGGATTAGGTTTGACACCAATCACCTTGAGAAAGGTCGATTTGTAAATGGGAATGGTGCGATCACCAATAATGGTGGTTTCCATAACTCCATCTTCAAGTTTGATACTTGTGAATGCGCGAGAAGATGATAAAGTGGTAGTGGTGGATCTGGGATTTTGGTATGTGGTATGGAGATAGGGTGATTTGCAATGAACTCGATCATCACTTTGATCGATTCATCGTAGTCTAGAGGATTTAGGGAGAGCAGTTGGGTTGTATCTCTGAGAAAGGGTTCTTGATCAGTAGAAGAGGATGAACCCTTTGATCATTTTGATGATTTCATCCTTGCGATTGATTTCTTAGGAGTTGATGCAGTTCGAGTTGGGTTCTGTGAATTGTTGAAGAAGGATGAATGCTTGAACATGAAGAACAGTGAGAGTTTTTAGGAAATTGGGAGTTGAGAGAGAGTAAAGAGGTAAACGGATTTATATGTAAGGGAGGATGGGTCAGGTTAAAAAAATGATGGTGAGTATCCGAGGGTAAATGGGTTGCATTAAATGAGTTTGTGCTTTTTGGGGTTTGAGGAGACAGGGAGGTGAAAGGTTGAATGGATCGAAGTTCAAAATGGAAATATCAACCGACGATTTGACGTTTGCTTTTAGAATTCATGCAATTGTGGCACAGGAATCAAGGTTGATAGGATAAGGATCCCAAAAAGTAGTCGTTGTTGAAAGTTCATCAAAAAACCCTTTAGTATTCTAGATGGGTGAGTCCAGAATAGCTATGATATGGTAGGTGCATTGGTGAGTTCCGGATATCTTCTTTTGAGGCAGTTCCGGAGAGAGAAATATTCCAGAGAAAGTTTTGTGGTCCTGGAGCAAGTTTTGTGGTTCCGGAGCAAGGTTTATGGTTCTGGAGCAAGTTTTATTTATTTATTTATTTTTAGAATGTACCGGAGCTGACATTTTGAAAAAAAAATTCAGCAGCTGAAAAGTTGATGTTCCGGAGCAAATGTTTCGAAATTCTGGAGATGATGATTCGGAGTAAAACTTTCGGAGTTTTTTTTGTTTTGAAAATTAAGAAGTTCAAAAGATAACACCTTTCTGGATTTGAATTCCGGGATGTTATTATGAAGTAAATTCTGAGATAAAAACGAGGAAGACTATATAGGCTTGACACAGTGTATACTTAAGGTGAACTGACACCGGAACCGATTTTTCTGCGGAATACTTCAATCAAAGAGAACAGGTCTCTTGAAAGAACCGAGAATCTAGCATCATCATACCCATTTTGATCAAAAAAACCATTGAATTTGGTTTCATCTAATGCCTTAGTAAAGACATCAGTAATATCATCGTTAGATGGAGCAAAAATAAGTTCAATGTTACCATTTAGAACATGATCTTTAATAAAATGGTACCTGATATCAATGTGCTTCGTCATGGAGTGCTGAATTGGATTGTGAGAAATTGCAATAGAACTTTGAGAGTCACAGTAGATAGGAATTGTTGAGTCCATTTGTGTTGCGTCTTGGGCCATATATTTTGTATCCGGATTGGGCCTGTCCATCCGTGTCTATCTAGATTAGTTTCGTTGTTATCTAGATTAGCTGTTAGGGTTATTGTATATATATGCATGCATGTATGCGTATATTGATAACGGTGATTAATTACGTAGATACTTGTAACCCTAAACACCTCTACAGATTGAAGTTCTTTATCGAGCTCTTCTGAGGTGTTATCACATTAATCATACGACATATTCAGTGCCATATTTGTGTTCTTTATTATGTTCTTATTTAATATCCTGCTTAGAATCATACGATCCTAAAAGAACTTTGTTCTAACAATTGGTATCAGAGCAGGAGATTGTATGATCAATACACATTACTTCTGTATTCATAATACTTTAGGGTTTCCGCTTTTATCGTATAAATAGAAGTCGTCGTCTTCATATCGACGACAACTCTGTTTTTGATAAAACCCTAATCTCAAGTTTACAGGTTTGATTCTAGCAGCTCACCATGTCTCACGATGGTTCGCATACAAACCCCATAAACATCTCAAACAACATCGGATCAACAACCAGAGTACCCATACTCTATACTCAAGACTACGAAGTATGGGATCATCACTTTGAAGATTACGTGGTTGGATTTGAAGACAATCGCTATCTCATCTGGGAAGCTATCACTCGTGGACCGTTTGTACATTTGGGAACAAACACGACTGTTAAGTTGCAAACAGATTACAACAAGCTGGTGACGGATGTTGAGAAGATGCCATAGGATCAGAATGACAAGCCCTTGTGTAACGTTAAAGTCGTGCGAATGATAAGATTCGCCCTGCAATCTGACACCTTTCGGCTAGTAGGTTCATGCACAACAGCTAAAGAGATCTGGGATAGGTTGAAGGAACTTTACTCAACTGATGAAGACCTAGAACACTCCATTCAAACTCTGTTGCTGTCAGAATTTGGAGTTTTCGAACAGAAACCTGAAGAGAAGCTTATACAGACCTTTGATCGGTTCAATCATCTCCTCAGTAAGATGATCAAGCATGGGATAGAGAGAAAGCTGATCGAGCAGAAAGTAACGTTCATGAACGGGCTAAGACCAGAATGGATGGCAGTGGTTTCCACTGTGAAGGCGCATGAACCGTTGAAATCATACTCGCTGGTGAAACTAGTTGGTATACTAAAGTCTCATGAAAGTGTTGTAACCAAGGAAGCGAAAGTAATCTCTAGTGTGGGATCGTTGGCTCTTGTTTCTAAAGGAAAAAGTACTGCAGAAGAAGAAGAAGATTCAGACATGTCAGAATGCGACCTTACAAGTGAGGAGTATGCCTTGATGGTCACAAATCCAAAGAAATTTGCAAGGAGAAAATTTCCCGTCAGCAAGAACCAAAACTGGCAGGGAAGTATATAGTTTTGAAAAGATGAAGGATGAACCGAAAGTCTCCTCTCAAAAGGATGAAGAGAAAAAGGAGAGCAAGCTTGCAGGAAACTCTGGATAGGACTGCAACTATTGTTACGGCAAGAACCATTTTGCCAAAGATTACATGTTGAGAAAGATGGCTGAGAAAAGAGAGGGTGAAGATGATGAGGCGTGTTATATGCGAAAATTAGAAGAAGTAAAGAAGAAAAAGGCATCCAACAGCTCGATGAATGCCTTAATCGTACAGGAGAATGCAAGGGAAGATGAGTTCAGAGGCATAGAAGTCTGGTTAACTGACTCTGAAGACGAGGACGTAAGAAGGCCCACTCATGGAAAGGCATATGTGGCAAAGAATGAAGGTTCGGGTGGAAAGTGCTTTATTGTCACTGCTGGTCCATCAACCGAAAGTGCTGATACAGAACCGAACCTGACAGATAACAAGTGCTTTGCGGCCAAGCCGATGAGTGAGAAGATCAACGACTGCGATCGATTGATCAAAAAGGTACATTCTATCCTTGAGTCTCTTAAAATCTCAAAAACTAATTATCAAGAAGAATTAAATGAATTAAACTTTAAATTTTCTAACCTAAGTAGTAGCCTCATGCAAACCCGCTTAGCAAATTCTAACCTAACTGACCAACTCAGCAGGGTGTCTTCAAAGAGTGAGGAAAGGAGAATGTGGATTGAGCTGAAGGAAGCAGAGTTAGTTAGAGCTAGGGATGAATGTATATATTTGCAAAGGGACAATTTAAAGTTATTATAACAAAGAAATGTTTTCTGTTTAGTTGCGAAGCGTCTTTATACTAACATTGCTCAATTACATTTAAGCTGTGAAATTGGCAAGAAAATTCATAAAATGATTTTGCCCTTTCTTGAATTTAAGGAAGATGAAGTTATAGCAGAATGTGAATCAGAGGTGTCCTCTGAAGAGACATCAAGTTCGTATAGGCTAAGTTTGGATAAGATAGAAACCTTCATCAATTGTAAGGAACATAAGAGTATGTTAAAAAATATCTTAGATGAAAATGATAGGCAAAAGATTAAAACTGAAACTATACAAACATTCGATCTGTCAAATGCCAAAATTGTTCAAGATAATAAAATAAACTTAGATAATTCGTCTAAATTCGATACGGAAAGTGAGATGAGTGAAATCTCAGTAGCGGATGAAGTTGATTGCTCGAAGTTTATGAAACATGAAACCGAGAATGAAAAACCACTTATATCAGAAAACTCCGTTGAGTTAGCTCGTCTGTCAAAAGAACAGAAACCAAATCTCAAGGAAAAGGTCGTGGTCTATCAAAAGGTTCTGACCATGCCAAATCAGGTTTATGCTGTGACTGGGGTCACTCAAAGGCAAACGACAGAATTAAGAATCATAGTTGACGAAGATAATGTTGAAGGATGCGAAGACTATTTCTGGTCTGCTCCTATTGACAACGCAGACGAGACTGTGGGACTATCTAATAAAACCACATGGAGAGTCAAAGGTAGATACATACCAGAGCCCATCAACAAACCCTCCAGTTTCAATATTCCAAGCTCAAGTGGAACCAAAGATGTTCCTGAGGAACCAATGGTTGAACCTGATGTTCCAATCAAGAGGGAAGAACCGAAAGTTCAAACTAAGAAGAGCACAGAATCTAAAATGAAAAGTAAGATAACTGCAACTCAGAAGGAGAAACCAAAGGCCAGCTTCAATACTCACAAATCTCAGAATGAGCTAGCTGAACATAAACGCTTGAGAAATAAGAGATATGCCACAAATTTGAATGAAAGGAAAAAGCATTGGAATTCTCAAAATCCCAACTATGAGCCTCTCAGGAAAGAATCCATGAACAAGGGAAAGGAAAAGTTGAAGGAAAATTTCAGTCCAAATTCCTACTATTCCAAGTCCCAGAACTGAAAGTCATGTCTCGGTCCTAAACCCACTTTTGGTCCTCGACCTACATTCGGTCCTCGACCTAGATTCGGTCCTCAACCTAGATTCGGTCCTCAATCTAGATTCGGTCCCAAACCTAGTAATGGATCCTCCAAGTCCCAAGTTAAGACAAATTCTTTAAAGGACATCAAAGGAAAAGGAAAGCTGGTATCAGACTTTGTGAAGGATAGTAAGAAATCCTCAACTAAACCTAGGAATCAAACGACAAATCTTAAACCATCAAAAACAACCCCAACTGATACACTAAAATTTAAAGAAGACAAAACTAAAATCAGGGTGTATACCATTAAAAGAAAAGATCAAACCGCTCTCATTAAATGAACCTTTTTAGTTAATGTTTCTGCAGTTATTCCTTTCTCTGTGAAAAACTCACCAGGACCCAAGAAACTTTGGGTTACTAAATCTGCTTGAATTTGCAGGTAATCAGTGACGAGCAGTTTGACGACGAATGGTATATAGACAGTGGTTGCTCGCGTCACATGACAGGAAGGAAGGAGGAGCTAAAAGAGTTTTGGTCCCTAAAAGATGGTGGGTCTGTGAAGTTTGGAAACAATTCCTATGGAACAATCAAAGGATACGGTATGATAACAAATGGAGACTTCTCGATCAGAAAGGTGGCTTATGTAGAAGGATTGCAACACAATCTCATCAGTGTATCACAATTAGTTGTTGGCACGGGTTTGAAAGTATCATTCGATGATGAGGGGTCTGAGATAGTGGAAAAACAATCCAAGAAGGTACTGCTGAAATCTGCACGAAAGGGAGAGATGTACCCTTTGAATCTTAACCCAATTCGAGGGACACCAGCTATCTGTCTGCTGTCAAAGGAAAACACTGATGAAAGCTGGTTATGGCTGATGGGTTTTGAGCATTCTAACACTCCTATGGTGTACATGCAACCCTATAAACCTTGGATCTATGTTTTCTCTATAATACATGCAAATAAGAACTTTCCAAGGCTTTAATCCTAACTAGCATATTATGAAGTTCTTATACTACAAAGTACTAGTTAGATGACATACCTTTTGATGTAGCTTGATGTCTTCAAGCTTTAAGAGCTTAGCCCCAATAGTGTGGAAGCCTCAAATGGAATCACAAATCACCAAAACACCTTGGAAGACTTTAGAGAATATGGATACTTGGTTCTCTCTAGTGAAATTGGCTAGCCCTTCTTAGTGTACCACACTAGTGCCAATTTCATCAACCAAGGACATCTTTATATAGTGTGAAGGATTAGGGTTAAAGCCTAATACCCATGACCTTTCATTTCCTAGGATCCATGGGTTAAACACTCCATGGACTATCCATGAAAGCTTAGCCCAACCTAAATGAACTTGGCCCATTCCATATATATTAGACTCCATATTTAATTAGTTCCCTTTTGATCACTTAATTAATTCTTGATCAATACTAATTAAATAATATGATTCCATATTAATATATTAGAACTTATAATATATTAATATTAATCATAAACATACTATTCTCAAAAGATTATCCATATAAATTGTGTCGGTGAAGTGCAACCCAAATGGACCGAGCCGGGTCGGTTCAAGTACATACCAAATATAGTTATGGACTTAGACATTAATCCAAAAGTCTCCCACTTGGATAAGTCTAAAACTATTATTGCGTATGACGTCAAACCTAACTGGCAATCGTAGCTCTTAAAGCCGCTGTCGAACTCTGATCTTGTCAACGAACTTGTCCATTAGATAAGGGATCATATATTCCTCCATTCTAGATATCATATGGACTGAGACATGGATTATAATCATTCTCTCTGTCCATTTGTTGTTTCCCGATTTCCGATTTATGACGACTGACTAATTGAACAAATCAAATCAGTCTTGGCCCGGCCGAGCACTTCCATTTGTCATCATCAAATCATCGAGGGGCCCACAGATATCGCTTTTATCCCGAAGGTAAAAGGAATGGATAAACTTCGACTCATGGCTTGTTCTACTATTTGTTGAACCATACACAAAGGCACATTTTATAACACCGAGTTACCGAATGCGTTTTCGTGCAATCAATGTACAACCAACTCATAGTAACAACTCATATCTCTAGGTTTGAAGAATATAAGATATTATCGTCTCATGATCACTCGTGATAAAATCCATGAAGTGATTCCAATGAGCGCGGGTTAAATCCAATACTCAGAACTTATGAGCACTCAGGAGTGTTGTAGCCCTTTGTCCAGCACCTTAGACCTCTACAAGCCAACCCATGACGGTCTTAATTCATATCTACTTCCAACATATGACTGACTGTGGATGGTTTGAATAACTTAGTCATTCCGGAAGAATAACCCAGTTTATTCAGGAAGTCAAAACATGCAAAGTGAAACACAATAATAATTGAATCCAATATGGTATCAAAACCTATGAACATAAATAAAACACCTTTTATTTATCACCATATGATTACACATTATTCATTGTATACTGTTTCAGCTATCAACTTTATTCTTGAATTTAAAACAATAGTTGTCTCATGCTCCAAGCATGTACACTATGTTTTCTAAACACTAATCATGCCATACACCAAGTATGCATACTATGTTTGTCTATGATCTTTACTTTGTGAACTAGATCCATTGAACATAACTTCAATGATTCTCTTTTCACACTCCCAAACCCTTACTGCAAATACAAGAACTCCAAATTCATGTCATTTACTGGAATCTGTTAGATTCTAAACTTATATGCATTGATCCTCTTGTAATGATTATGCACAAAATCAGAAAGACTTGACAACAATCATTACAGAGTATTCCAAATGAGATCAGCTCCTTGGAAACATCCTTCTTGCATTAAGTTTCCTAATCTTAAACAGATTGAAAATTCTAACTTTGAAACATTTCCAGATTCCATTTTGACTATCACTTCTGAACAAGAGTTGCCTCCTTACAGATTATGTCAATATGGTCCTTCCAGAATTATCACTATACTTCCAACTGTCCTTGAGCAACCAATCTTTGGTAAACCTTAGATTGTCCTCGACAATTGTTTAATCCTTTTAGTCATATCCAGTTCTAAATCTTTTCCCTTCTTAATGCCTGAGGCATTTGGAAAATTTTAGAAAGGATGAATATAGCACATGTAATCGATCCTATATCCGAAGCATATGGGACACGATTCATGATGTCTCACATAAAGACTAAACCAGTCTTTTGCTATAATATGTCCATTTCAATTTGCCAAGTTCTCATAATTCAGATTATGAAAAGGGATGCCGTAATCATAATCGAATTTTAGAACGCAAATAATGGACTCATATACAAAATTTCCTTATGTTGAGCCATTCCAACATGAAATTCATATATATCCTTGACTAAATGATTAAAACCTCACGATCTAAGCTTATAGATTTGAGATGAAGTATAATTTTCTCTCCCTTAATTATAGCAAAACAACTCTTTCCCAATTGAAACTTTTGTTTTCTATAATTAACATTGCTAACTTGCAATACTTACCATAATTATCATGCTCCCACTAACATGATGATTATTAGCATAACACTTATGCTCCAACTAGCTTTGACATGTACTCAGAAATCAGCTGACTTTCTTACCAAAGTTCAGATTTCTGATACTAGATTGTTTTTATAAAACTTTATCAAAAACATACACCTTCCCTTAGATAGCACACTTGTGTGTCTAAACAATTATGAAGAGGGATGCCGTAATCATAATGGTTAGACCTTTTTTCCACTTCTCGCAAGTCCAGGTTAGTGTGCCGGTAAACCACACACGCTCCACTAACGACTTTGAGAATGCAAATATCACAATTGTTATCTAGCTAAAATCTACTTAGTGAAAGTGTTTCCTCACCATCATTTCCATGAATCGGAGAGAAACTGTCACACCCCAAAACCAAGAATGGCGGAAACGTTCTGGGGCGGAGGACGTCATGTATAGTATCACAACACAGTAAATGTAAATAAGCAAACAACATCATCCATTGCATTAAATATATAATTTTAATACAAGTGTGTTCTGTACAGTTATAGACACCAAAAATAATGAAACACAAAATAGTATGAGATGAGTCTTGAATGAACTCCATCTTCTCAAAAGCTGGCCTCGGTACCTGTCTACTGATGACCTGAGAATACAAGTTATTTTGAAAGAGTTTATCAGCATTAAGCTGGTGAGTTCATAAGTATTTTAGTGTCAATGTTTCTTGTAAAAATGTTTGAACCTGTCTCAATGTATAGGTTTGTAAAAATGTGAGCAAATGTTTGAAAGTATTTGTAAAAGTTTGAATCACTCAGAAAATCCTATATTTTCTATAAAAGTAACCTTCTACCAAGGCTAGACTGTTTTGTAAACTTTTCTGTTGTAAAAGTGTGTAATTACCCAAGTATAACTATCATTTGTTAAAAATATAGTTTGTACACTAACGCTTAAGTGAGATTATCACTAAAATATGTAATGGGTAAATCATTGTAGTATTGTAGCTTTGTATAATAAGACTACTGCTGTACTAAATACTACTACCTTAAACCGGATTTATATTAAGGTATATTGTGATCAATTGCACCATGCTATCGACTGAAAATCAACGACATAATGAACGGTCGTAAAAAGAAATGACGTTTGGCACCCGCAGACCTGCAGGTCCGGCTGTAGCTAGCAGCAAGGTGTAGGATAGTCAATCCAGTATAGATCTATACGCAAACTCACGCTCTCCCTCCAAGAGAATTCTGGCTACAACTCAGGCCATGACATTTAAGGCATGCGCGATACAGTGGATCACAATTGTTAAGTATTCATGTATATGTATTGTTTCTCGTATATCTGTATATGTATTGTTTCTCGTATATCTGTATATGTATTGTTTCTTGTATATCTGTATATGTATTGTTTCTAGTATATCTGTATATGTATTGTTTCTAGTATATCTGTATATGTATTGTTTCTTGTATATCTGTATATGTATTGTTTCTCGTATATCTGTATATGTATTGTTTCTAGTATATCTGTATATGATCCTGCGTTACCCCGATGGTAACCAACTAAAGATGTACTGATGAATATGAATATGGAAGTACCTTTATGTCTATACATGTATATATGATATATAAGTAATATGGAAACGACCTTCGGATGGTCACCCGAAATCCCACCAGACCACATCCAAATCGAGGAAAAGGAAATACGGCGGATGGCATTCCTAAGCCTTTTGAACATTATTTATATATCTATACATATATGGGCATGCAATTGTATATATAAAGCATAAATAAGTTTTTATAAAACATTTTGAAGCATAAATATAATTTCAAGAGAAGATTGACTTGATGTCGATCTATAAATCATTTTGAAAGCATAAGTTGATAAAACAGTTTTAAGTATAAGAAGCATTTGATTTAATTACAGTCTATAAGTAAGTTTGGATAGTAAAACAGTTTGTAAAACATTTCAGTAGTAAAGCAGTTGAAAACCGTTTGAACAGTGGTGAAAATCGTTGTTTTCCTAGTTATTAATCACATGTGATTAAACACAATCACATGTGATTGAAGTAATAACTTATAAGTATTTGACTTGTATTCCCCCCCATAAAGTGTTATAAAACATTTAAAATCATTTCAAAGGTTGATTCAAGGGGTATGAACTCACTTGTGGTGAGTCGTTTGAATTGCAGTGTCGGCTACCGTGCTAGGTGACAAACGGAGACTGGTTTACACGCACGAGCCTAGTTATCATATAATAAACATATATATAACTAATTAGACATATAGTATCTTAAATAAATAAGTTAAGACACTTAGAAAACATTTAAACACTTTTATGAGTGTTCAGGGTTCAAATGGTTGCATCTAAGTTGCTACGGGACAAGGCAAAAGGGTTTGAAACATCAAATAGCCTTGTATAGGAGTTCACCACCCAACAAACCCCACACCTTGGAGTTTACGGCCATAAACTCATAGGTTTATGGCCGTGAACTCCTCAAATGGTGTTTTTGCGTGTTTTGTGGTGTTATCTTGCATCTAGAACACTCCTATCTTTATTGGAATAATGCATGAAGTAGTTTTAAGGCTCTAGAACACTCCATAAGGGAGTTTACGGCCTAAGGTCCTTCACCTTAGAGTTTACGGCCGTAAACTCTAGGAAATAAATTGATTTGAGGCACTTAAACATCAAGAATGGCATCCATGATTTTATCTAAGGCTAATGGGAACAAGAGGCACACTTTGGTGCCTTCACTTGGAGTTTACGGCCCAAGTCATGTTCCTTGGCCGTAAACTCCTTTCAAGGAGTGGTTTTGATGTGTTCTACTCTCCATTCTAGTCCCAAAGGTGCAAGGTAAATTGTCTAAAGGCTTAAGGGTTGCTTGGAATGATTTTTGTCCCACAAAAAGGGGTTTACGGCCCAAGGGAGTTCCTTGGCCGTAAACTCCTAGAAACTTATGGTTTTTATGGCCTTTTGATGTTCTAAACAAGCACAAGCACTAGTGGTTAAGTTCCTTAAGCATTTGGGGAAAGTTTTAGGGCATTTAAGCCCTTGAAAAGGGGTTTACGGCCCAAGGGAGTTCCTTGGCCGTAAACTCCTAGAACTTGTGTTTCTTGGATGATTTCTAGGCTATAAAGATCATACACAATGTCCTTGATAAGTCCCCTAACATGTGGATGGGTCTAGAAAGCATTAAAGTTCCATTTTGGAGTTTACTCCCCAAGAATGATCTTGGGCGGTAAACTCCCGGATCTTGTAATCTAAACATGTTATTGTTGTTAATAAGCATTAAACAAGTATTGAAACATATATAGAAAAGTAGACTCACAATCTGGGATGAAAACCCGAAGATCCGTCAGAGAGAATATGGCTTTTCTCTATTTGGAATTGTGAATAATGAATTAATTTCATTCAGAAACTATTTATAGTCCTGGAATATTTTGGCAGAAAATATTTTTATTCCTGATGTTGGACTGTAACATTATGAAACTTGAAATGCCCAAGTTTCACAAAACCAGGAGTATCCACTCTCCTGATATCATCTAAAACATGAACCCTAATGTACACAAACTTGTTCGGAAAAGCTTGAAAGTTACTGAAACTGAACTAGCTTCTATTGAATAGATGAGGTTCGTACAATGGAAATTTCGGGTTGTCACAGAAACCTTATGACACTTAGATTTACTGGTGTATGTGTTCTTATCCACATGAATTGTCAAAACCATAGTCACAAGACAGGGATAATGACAAATCCAAACTCATATGGATTTAACTCAATCTCAACTTCTTGCCACCTGGCAGCTCAAGGGCCTGCCATTGCTTCCAAGTTGTTATGCAACCAATTGAGAACTCTAAGAACTCATATGCAAAGCCAACTTTAACTGGAATGGGCATAGAATATGTCAACACGATAGGTTATAAACCTCAAGTCGTGTGCTAGTGAAGAACTTCAGGTTCTATTCTTGATTAGTTCTTGAGACTTTCAAGACCTTTAAGACTCCCACTGTCCTCTTGACCTATAAGACTCCCTTGTCAAACATCCAAGAGATAGTGCAGATTCTAATCAAGACAAACACTTCACACAATTGGCCTTAGTTGGTCTTTGTTTTATCCAAAACATCACAACTTACCAATTTCAAATGTACAAGAGTAGAAAACTTTTACTCTTACATTTAACAAGTGTTTTAAACCTTCTTTAAGACATGTCACTCAAGTTACAATCTTGGAGTATGACTCTAAGACTTGTATTGGAACTTAGTATGACTCATATTCTTGATTTTCCTTAGAGAACTAATTTTGATATGGTTTCTTAATCATTAAGATGATCACAAAACTGATACTAAAGTACTCTCCTATCTTTTCAGATTTGAGAAACTTTTATCCTTCTGCCTAATTTGATTCTTCTTATTCGCTCTGCCATACATTGGAACCTTTTTCTAATGTCTCAGAATTACACTTAAGCTTGTAAGTATAACCATATTTACTGAGCTTTAGTAAACTATGACGAATAGTCTTATCAATCTTTTGTGATGGACTTAATCAGTGCACCAGAATGTGTACTCGATCCCTTAGTCCTTTACTTGACTCACACATCCATGTGAACAAGTAATTAGTCTTAATTTTTCAATACTTGAAAGTTCTCATTCATCATGCTATACAACTTGCATGATTCCAAGTTCCGGTCCAATTGAAACTTGGGTGATGAGAATCTTTCCTTATTTGGTAAATTTAGACATTACCACAAATGAAAGAATAAATTTCATATTTCCACTCTTGCTATTAATGGAATCATATAAGCAACAATTTTTCCTCAAATGCCATTGTAAGGATATTTTAAAACAAATAAAATCAAAAATTTTCCTTTTATTTTAAAAGTTTGCGGAAAAACTTATCCTTACAATCCATATGAAAACTTGTTGTTATCTATTCCTAAGGAATATCTCATAACTCCTAAGAAGTAGCTCAAGAATTCGATCTTCAAACTACGCGATACAAATCCATCTACGCGATCAGATTCAACATATTCTTTCTTTAAGTTCCTTTACTTTTCGTTGATTCTTAAAACATCACCATGTGACCCAGTCACATCATGTATAAAGAATCTCAGAATAGAAACTTAGCAGAGTTAGATAGTGGACTTTACCTGAAGTAGAGTCAAACTTATTGACTTTAGCATCCTTAGGTAAGTTTGGCAGCTTCGCAACCAATGCCCCTTCCTTTGGCAATATAAACATATGGACCCTTTGATAATGGTACATGGAACTATCACAGACTTAGCTTTTTCTCATTACCATTTGGTCAACTGAGTTGACTATGGCCGATCCCTTTCCATTGGGAAGAGAGAGCTTTACTAGATATCCAATGTCATCATTGCCAATGTCCATAAAGTTTTAGGAAGTTGATCTTATCAAATTGATAAGATCATTAAGGGTCTTGTCATAGTCTGTTTCATAGGTGTTCCAAAAGAACTCACTATGTGACTTAGAAAGTAGTTGAACCACCAACTTTCTCAAGACTTTGACACCCAACTCTCCCGGCTTGTCAATATGTGACTACATCTCCTAGATATGATCACACCTAGACCTTGCCTTGCCAATAGGGCCTGAGTGACCTTAAACTTCTCAGGAACTTGTGGGATAGGGAGAATAATTGGAGGAGGTGAAAGAAGTATGATTTCCAAGGGACATCATCTTCATTTAGGAAAGCTTGTTTCAAGAGATTTGGGAAGATCATATATGTCTAAACCAGACATCTTTTGGGAGATATTCAAGATAGTTGATTTTAAAGTCCTTAATATGACACCCAATATGAAATATTAAGGCTAGGACCCAACAAACTATTTTATAACTTAGAAGAGGTATGCCGTAATTAAAGCTATAAAATATTTGAAGGTAGGTGAATGACGATTCACCAATTTCCACCAAGATAAATGAAATGTATTATTAGGTTTTAATTGGTTTTTGAAACTCCTAGATCTTTTGAGATTCATTGAACTGTTCAATGGCATGTTTCAATCTCGAGTGTGCCCTTCAGGTTTTGTGACTGCGATGCCGAGGATCACAAAACAAGGTGTGAAGTAACCATGCAAATTACTTGGTACCCTTAAGTGTTTACCCCTCAATCTATGTGTCGGTTAACCACACACGCTCCATCGATACTATGATAAACATTAAGTTACCCATTGCCTACCTTGTTAAATACGAGTTAGTGTGCCGGTTAACCACACACGCTCCACTAACCGACTTAAACAAAGTGCAAAGTGTAATTTCATGGATTAGCACCTTATTCACATTTTCCTAAGTAACTAAGATTGGGTATTATTAAGAGTTTAGTTACTTAGTATTTATCATTAATACTTTTAATGAAGGGAGAATTCTAGTCCTGTCAAACCCGTTCGGCTAACGAACCTCCACCAGTCAAGCAAGCGGTGGGTGAGAGTGGAAACCATTAAGTTGCCATTTTATAGGCAACAACCTTATACCCACCTTATAGACCGGCTTCGTGAATGAGGTGTACTAGCGGTAAGACTGACTTTACTCTTATACATATATATATTATTAACTTATAATATTATAAAGTATAAGGGTTGAATTTTAACTCTTTAAAATTCTAAGGGCTAACTTGGAATTAAAGTATTCATAAGAGAAAACTTTTCAAATTCCAAAACTTGAGGGCAAGTTTTGTAACTTTCAAAACTTTTCTTATTCCATAACTTATGTGTTTAAAGTAGTTTTAATTAAAAAACTCTTCAAGTTCCATAACTTGAGGACAAGTTATGGAAGACTTTAAACTAATAAAAGAATTAACTTCTATTTATTTTGTAACTTATGGAATTAATTAAGGTTACACCTTTTTTTATTTTTTTTATTTTATTAAATGAAGAGACTCTTGGTCCTCCATAACTGGAGGACAAGTTATGGAGTCATAAAACCATTTAATTAGAACTAGACTCTTCATTTTTGTAACCTTTGCCAACTTTTATGAGTTTTATGATTCTTAAATGTGACTTTTCATATAACTTGAGGACAAGTTACAAAAACACATTTTAGAATCAATTCTTAGATTAATTTGGATTGAAAACAACAATTTCACATAACTTCTATTAATCTAAGCAACTCATATAAACAAGATAATTCAAATCAAACTTTTCCATGTAATTAGAGTAACACTTTAAACTAATACAAAACATGAATCTATTGACAATTATCTTTAAAATTGGATTACCATGAACATTACCACATCAAAAACAAGTTTATAAGTCCAAAACATCTTTGGGTAATGTTCCTAGTCCAATTCCAGCCAAAAAAGTCGAATTTATGCTGTCTGGGGGTCCAACTCGTCGAGTGCATGAACCAACTCGGCGACTTGGATCGATTTGATCACTTTTTAGGCATGGACTCGCCGAGTTTCCTGATGGACTCGCCGAGTCTGATGATCAGACCGCAACAATTTCGATTTTTTTAAGCAGTTTTGCAAGTATAACAAGAAAACAAGCCTAGGCTCTGATACCACTGATGGGTTTTGAGCATTCTAACACTCCTATCGTGTACATGCAACCCTATAAACCTTGGATCTATGTTTTCTCTATAATACATGCAAATAAGAACTTTCCAAGGCTTTAATCCTAACTAGCATATTATGAAGTTCTTATACTACGAAGTACTAGTTAGATGACATACCTTTTGATGTAGCTTGATGTCTTCAAGCTTTAAGAGCTTAGCCCCAATAGTGTGGAAGCCTCAAATGGAATCACAAATCACCAAAACACCTTGGAAGACTTTAGAGAATATGGATACTTGGTTCTCTCTAGTGAAATTGGCTAGCCCTTCTTAGTGTACCACACTAGTGCCAATTTCACCAAGGACATCTTTATATAGTGTGAAGGATTAGGGTTAAAGCCTAATACCCATGACCTTTCATTTCCTAGGATCCATGGGTTAAACACTCCATGGACTATCCATGAAAGCTTAGCCCAACCTAAATGAACTTGGCCCATTCCATATATATAAGAGTCCATATTTAATTAGTTCCTTTTTTATCACTTAATTAATTCTTGATCAATACTAATTAAATAATATGATTCCATATTAATATATTAGAACTTATAATATATTAATAGTAATCATAAACATACTATTCTCAAAAGATTATCCATATAAATTGTGTCGGTGAAGTGCAACCCAAATGGACCATGTTGGGTCGGGTCAAGTACATACCAAATATAGTTATGGACTTAGACATTAATCCAACAATGGCATCGACGTCTATCACACCTGAATTTCAAAGGTATCAACAAATTAGTGATTGGTGATCACGTTCGAGGCCTTCCTCTTCTCAAGTTCGAAAAGGAGCATTTATGTGCAGCATGTGAGATGGGTAAAAAGAGCAGAAAAAGCCACCCTACACGCATCAATACTAAGATAGTGGAAGCACTTGAACTATTACATATTGATTTATGTGGACCTTCTGCTATAGAGAGTATCGGTAGAAGTAAGTACATTCTTGTTATTGTAGATGATTTTTCACGCTTCACTTGGGTTTTCTTTCTTAAACAGAAATCAGATGCAACTCCCAAGCTGAAGGCATTCATCAAGCAAATAGAAGTACAACTAGAGAAAACGGTCAGAAACATCAGAAGTGACAATGGTCTGGAATTCAAGAACAAGGATTTTGAGGACTTTCAGGCTGATAAGGGGATAACTCAAAATTTTTCGGCCCCTTATACACCACAGCAGAATAGGATTGTTGAAAGACGAAACCGCTCGTTATGTGAAGCAGCCAGAACCATGTTAAGTTGCGCTTCCTACCTTTATACTTACGGGCTGATGCAATTGCCGCTGCATGCTATACTCAGAATCGGTCCTTGCTCAACAAGAGATTCTCCATAACTCCTTATGAGATCATCAACAATAGGAAGCCGAATGTCAAATTTTTCCATATCTTCGGTTCAAGGTGCTTTATGTTTAATTCTAAAGAGAACCGAAATAAGTTTGATGTTAAATTCGATGAGGGCATATTTCTAGGTTACTCTCTGCCATCAAAAGCATACAGGGTGTTGAATAAACGTTCCAAAACAATTGAAGAGACTTATTATGTCACCTTTGATGAAAATTATATGCAGAAGGTTCAAAGTACTGAAAGTTCCTTAGGAGACATATTCCTAGAATCTGGACAGGTCTTGGCTCCAATATCCAACCTGTTTGAGTAATACATTCGGATATTCGACGAACCAGAAAAAGCAATTCATTCGGAGGCAACAACAG
Organism: Lactuca serriola; assembly: GCF_051521515.1. Taxonomy (NCBI): domain Eukaryota; kingdom Viridiplantae; phylum Streptophyta; class Magnoliopsida; order Asterales; family Asteraceae; genus Lactuca; species Lactuca serriola. Next base: position 244,750,438 of record NC_136415.1, on the reverse strand, counting down.
CAGATAACAAACTCGATAATCTTAATGAGATAATAGACGCAGCTACTAAAGAGATGGAAAGTGAACCACCAAGTACTAACTCATCAACAGGCTCTCCAAACAACGATTCAACGTTCCAGGGGGAGAGCTCTACAACCTCACAGACAAGCGAAGCTTCTGGTGAGGGGGAGAATCCAAGTTCAGATCCTACATCTAAAAGTTCAGATGATAGGGAAAACACTGGTCCAAAACAACCAAGTGATAGTCAAATCGAGGGGGAGAAACTAACTTCCACAAGAAATGCAGACTATGATGCTGACAGAAATTTCACTTTGCCAGTCGAGGGGGAGAAGGAGAAAGAAAGAAATAGTTCTACTGACGAAGGTGAGGGTGATCTGTCAGATGTTGAAATAGAAGTAGAAGCTGAATTGAATCCAAAATATGATCCAAGCTATCCTCCGTTAGTGAAATGGACAAAAGACCATCCCAAAGAACAAATTATTGGTGAAACCTCAGAAAGTGTTCTTACTCGATCTCAACTAAAGGCGAAACAAACTGCATTATTCTCTAAAGTGGAATTGTGTATGTTCAATTCGTTTATTTCCAAAATTGAGCCGAAAACTGTAAATGTTGCACTTGATCATTCAGATTGGGTTCAAGCAATGCAGGATGAGCCCCATGAATTCGAATGCAATAGAGTTTGGAGGTTGATTCCTACACCGAAAGATGCTTCTGTTGTCGAGCTGAAATGGGTGTTAAGAAATAAGTTGGACAAAGAAGGGAATGTCATTCGTAACAAGGCTCGGTTGGTTGTAAAAGGTTATTGTCAAGAAGAAGGGATACATTATAAAGAAACCTTTGCTCCAGTAGCAAGGTTAGAATCTGTCAGAATTTATCTTGCATATGCTGCTCACAAGAACTTCGTAGTTTTCCAAATGGATGTCAAATGCACTTTCTTGAATGGAGAATTAGAAGAAACCGTTTATGTTGAGCAACCACCTGGTTATGTGAATGAAAAATACCATGATCATTGCTATGTGCTAGATAAAGCTGTCTATGGACTAAAACAAGCACCGAGAGCCTGGTATGAAACTCTAACTCGCTTCTTGAAAATGTCAAAATTTAAACAAGGTTTGGTTGACCCAACCTTCTTTCATAAGAAGGAAGGCGAACATTTGATGATTGTTCAAATTTATGTTGATGATATCATCTTCGGCTCCACGAATCCTTGCTTAACAGCTGAATTCAGGATGTTGATGGAGACTAAATTTGAAATGAGCACAATGGGTCCAATTAACTTTTTCCTCGGTTTGAATATTAGATAAGGACCAGAAGGTATCTTTATAAACCACAAATCATACACCAAAAACTTACTGACAAAATTCAGAATGAAGGGTGACTCAAAAGTGAAGGTTCCTATGGCATTTGGCACTAAGCTAACCCCATCTTTGGAGAAACCTGTTGTGGATATAACACTTTATCGTCAAATGATCGGGTCCTTTATGTATCTAACAGCTAGTAGACCAGATATTATGTTTGATGTTTGTTACTGTGCCAGGGTTCAAGCCAATCCAAGAGAACCTCACATGCTTGCTGTGAAGAACATTTTTCGATATCTGAAGAAAACTTCATCTCTCGGTCTCTGGTATCCTGCAAGATCTGGATTCTTCATCCAAGCCTTCTCTGATGCTGATCTAGGAGGATGTGGACTGGACCAAAAGAGTACTACAGGTGGATGCCAATTTCTTGACGGGAAACTTCTTAGTTGGCAGTCCAAGAAACAAACTTGTGTTTCATTATCCACAGCCGAAGCAGAATACATTGCTGCAGCATCTTGCACCTCTCAAGTGGTTTGGATTCAAAGTCAACTAAAAGATTATGGGCTATGTATGAAGAAGATTCCTCTCTACTATGATTCTGAAAGTGCAATTAGGATTTGTCATAATCCAGTGCAACACTCAAAAACCAAGCATATTGCACTTCGGTATCATTTCATCAAGGATCATGTAGAAGACGGGAACGTGGAAGTACAATTTGTACGATCTGCTGATCAACTGGCTGACATCTTTACTAAAGCCTTACCAGAAGCAACCTTTAACAAAATCTTACAAGCTTGGGCATGATGGAAGGAGAGTCGGTACCGAATCCTCAAAACTCTCATTAAAATTAGACAACCAAAATGGACAGACCGCTTGGTCTATTTCGGCTCTAGACTTTTAGGGAACTGAAATGGACAGACCGCTCGGTCTATCTTGGCTCCGTAATTTTCTGGAACCGAAATGAACCGAATGCTCGGTCTATTTCACTTCACTCATTTGAAATAAGGGTTCGGTTGTGTATTCTATGCAAATCTCTCTTTTGATTTGAACTTAATCTTTCTGTTTTTATTCTTTTTCAGAAAATTTCAAAATTTTCAAAAATATTTTATCTTTCTGTTTTTATTCTTTTTTAGAAAATTTCAAAAATTTCAAAAATATTTTATCTTTTTGTTTTTATTCTTTTTCAGAAAATTTCAAAAATTCCAAAAATATCTTATCTTTCTGTTTTAAAATTTTTTTTCGTATGTTTGTCTATTTGGCTTGTTTGGTGTGTTTCTTTACTTTTCATAGGTAATATGAATACCCCTATAATCGACTGTGGATCTAAGGGAGGTAAGATTCAATTTCAAAATGAACTAGTGAAGTATCCCTAAAAGCATGCTGCAGCATGTTGTCTTAAGTCTCTACGATCTTGAGCAGGCCTTAATGATTCGATTGACACCCATCGTTTCTTCCAAATCAGGCTAATTTATTTTACTCGGTCTAGAGCTACCTTACACTTCTCATATGAGTAAGGAGTTTCTCTGCTTTGTCATGATTATCTAGCAGAAGGTACATTCGGTTCTTTATCCACCTCCTTATATTCTCCATCTACTTTCGGTTCACCAACGTAACCCTTGAGACTCTCGGTCTTTACCACTGAGGTTTATGGTTACATAACATCTGTGTTTGTGATCTTAGATACGTATACCACGTGCTGAGTGAAACCCAATATCCAACACCAAAAATGAATTGATGGTGAATTATATATTCAAGAACTTACTGGTTACCTAAGGAAATCTCTTATTATTTTTTTTGAGTGATCTTTTATGAAATTGTCTACTACCAATACATTTCTTCCCAAAGAGATCCAGTTTATTTTGTTGAGATTTCTAATTTCTCTATAGCCACTAAAACAATAAAACCCACCTACCTGTTCTACAGACCACATCGGTCTCACAGGTACTTCATCCAACGTTCGGTTTTATGTTGAAACTCGAAGTCCGGTTGAAGATAAGCTACCCCAAGCCTGTGATTAAAAGAAGCCTTTCAATGTTTATTAACAAATAGTTGATCGTATTTTTCGGGAAACCACACAAGCACTTTAAGTCTCTCTTGACTTTAAAGGAAGTGATTATTGCCCGGAATCCTCTGCTTTCTGTCTAATTATAAGACATCACTCACATCCTATACACATTTGATTTATTTCTTTATCTTTGTCACACTTATGCACGAAAATTTTTATTTTCCAACATTCTGGTCACTGTTTGGTTTGAGTTTTGGGTTATTAATTGTAACCAAACGAGGGTTTAATGTGGAATTTTAAACGACGATTGAAGATAAGATTTAGGCGCGTGAATTTGGACGGTTTCTAAAGACCATGCGTGCTGACGTATATCTGGGAGTAACCACCCTGTCACATCGCGTTTTTTCAGGCGACGTTTAGTGATCTCATCATAATCATCACGGTTTTCTCTCTCCAGGCAATGGTATATAAAGGGTTGAATATCTTATTTGTCTTTTACCAGCATTCAATTCTCTCAAACTTACCAGCATTCAAATCTCTCAAACGACGAGTAAACAGTGTTCATCATCTTCTTCATTCATCAATGGCGACTTCCTCTTCAGTACATGAACAGACAACATCATCATCCTTGCTTACCATTAGACCCAACCAAAATATGATCATTGAACTTAATCCGTTCTTATATGATTCATATATGCTGCAGGTTGTGGAATGTTTAAAATATTCCCCCTGGTTTTAGCCCTAACCCAGGTTGAAGCAGTCCCAATGTCGCTGTTATCACAAGTTTATTCCATGGCGACTTATAACAAAAACAAAGATCGTATCTATTTTACCATCCACGACAAGAAGGCTTCTGTTTCAAAGTTGAAGTTCTGTTCGATTTTGAATCTTGCAGTAGATTCTTCTGTCATCTCGCCAGACTTCATCACCACATCTCAGCTATTTTCAATGATGTACGAGATGGGGTATACCGATGTGCTAACTACCATCACCAAAGTGAATAAATCTTTTTTACCCTCTCAGTGGAATGGCTTACTCACTCTACCGATTAAGGGTTTAGCAGAACGATGTGGTGGTTCCGATACTACAAGCAAGGGTTTTCTCGCCATTCTTTACGGCCTCTACAACAGGATCAATCTTGATTATGGCTCTATAATCTGGTCTCAGGTGGTACAGAGTCTCAATACATCGACACGGCATTCTGAAGTTTCATGTGGGCGTTTTTGGACCCTGATTACAAGAAGGGCTATTAATTCTTTGGAGATTTCGATTATGCAGGATGCTCTACTTGCTTCTATTGCCACATTCCATACAAAGAATATTATTCTTTCTGATCCGCTCAAGTTTCCTCATTGTGGAATGATTCCTGAAACCATGTATCGTGGTGTTGCAGAACAGAGCAATGTCTTGGCTGACTATAGGAAACTTCCTCCTATCGGACCGAGAATTCTGTCGCCAGAGCAGCAAGCAGCTTTGGATGCACTAGAAAAGCCTACCAACAAAGGAAAGAGGGTTTCAAAGAAAGAGGATCCTAAGGAACATACGTCCAAGTCCTCTAAACGCAAGTCTGGTAAAGGAGATACTTCTCAACCGAAACCAAAGAAGATAAAGAAGATGGCTCGCAGATCTAGAGGGAACACTCTGTCACACCCCAAAAGCAAGAACGACAGAAACGTTCTGGGGCAGAGGACATCATGTATAATATCAACAACAATGTAAAGTAGTAAACAAGCAACAACATCATCCATTGCATTAATAAAATAATTATTATACAATTGTATTCTGTCAAATTTTGATAAACACTAAAGCATAAATCAAAATGAAAGATAAATCTTGAACAAGCTCCATCTTCCTTTCTCCTTGCATCGGTACCTGTCTATGATGACCTGAGGATACAAGTAATTTTGAAAGCGAGTATAAGCTTTGAAGCTGGTGAGATCATAAGTATTTAGTGTCTTAATTTGTATGTAAGAATTTGTAAGTCTATGTATTGTAAGAATTTGTAAGTGTATAAGAATTGTAAGTATTTGTAAGTCTATGTATTGTAAGAATTTGTAAGTGTATATGAATTGTAAGTGTTTGAAAAACCCTAGAATCCCTATGATTCCTTCTAGTATATGAAGGTGTCTTCTACCAAGACCTAACTGTTCTGTGTGTGTGGCTCTTGTAAGAGTATGTATTTTTCCAAAGTATAACTATCATTATCCAAAAATATAGTTTGTACATTTATGTTTAAGTGAGGTTATCACTAAAAATATGCAATGGAAAAATTAACGTAGTACTAAAACGTAGCTCTAAAAGGACTACTACCGTACTAACTACCTTAAACCGGATTTTAGGCTAAGGCATTCTATGATAAATTGCACCATACTATCGACTGTAACAACGACATACGAATGGTCGTAATAACGGAATGACGTTTGGCACCCGCAGACCTGCAGGTCCGGCTGTAGCTAGCAGCAAGGTGTAGGATTGTCAATCCAGCATAGATCTATACACAAACTCAACGCTCCCCTTTCAAGAGACTCTGGCCGCAACTCAAGTCATGAGGTTTTAAGTCATGCTCCGATTTAAATCACAGTAATTAACGTATTCTCGTATATGTAATGTAATGTACTGTTCTAGTTGTAATGTAATGAACTGTTCTAGCAAGTATAGTAATGTAATGAACTGTAATGTTCTATGTGTGATAGCTGTAATGTGTGTTCTCTCTATCTAGCATGTATAGTAATGTAAACGTTCTAGTATAGTTGTATATGTAATGTACAGTAATGTTCTAGAAAGTATTGACTCATGAATGAACTGACTCATTGTATGTTATCGCGTTCTAGTAATGGTTCTAGTATCTTCCAGAACTACCCATATGGTAGCTTACTAGTAATCTAAGTGGTACGTATGGACATGGATGTATACCCTTGCTACCCAAGGGCACAGGATGAACTGGAAGGACCTTTTATGACTATATATATACACATGATATATAACTAATATTTAAATGACTTTCGGACGATTACCCCATATCCCACCAGACCACATCTCAAGGCGCGAAAAGGAAATAGGGTGGATAGCCTTCCTAAGTCTTTTAAACATTTCTTATATAACTATACATATAGAGGCATGCAATTTATAATATAAACGCATAAATAAATTTTGTAAGATATTTGAGACATAAATATTAGTTTAAGAAAAGATCGACTTGATGTCGATCTATAATACAATTTGAAGGCATAAGTTTGATAAAACAGTTTAAGTACAAGAAAACATTTGTTTGAAACACAGTTGTAAATAAGTTTGAAAGGGTAATGTACAGAGTAAGATGTACAGTGTAATAAGTAGTTTAAAACATATAAAATGTTTATAAAAATCTTTTGAAGGAAACCTTTTGGGTAAAACGGCTAATAAGTAGCCAAATCTTTTGAATGTTGTATATTAATCACATGTGATTGATGTAATAACTAGCGTAATTCTACTTATTAATCGCATGTGATTGATATAATACTAGCATGATTCTACTTGTATCCCCCCCCCATAAAACATTTAAAATAGTTTAAAACATTAGTTAAGGGGTATGAACTCACCTGCAGTAAGTGACTGGAATTGAACGGGCTGTTATCGTACGGAAGGATCGGACAAGTGCTTTGTGTCAAGTGAAGACTTAGACACACACAATGATCCTAATTACATATGAAGACATATGTATATAAATAATTAGAGATTAAATCACTAATTATACAAGTATAAACATTTAACGCGAGGACAACACTTTTGGTCAAGTGCTAGGAGGCTAATGGGTTGCAACAAAGGAGTGCAATGCCCCTAATGGAAGTTTAAGGTCAAAAGACCATATTCATTGGAGTTTACGGCCCAGGGGAGTAAGCTCCTGGCCGTAAACTCTCAACCAAGTCTTGAAATGGAGCTTAGAATTACTACAACCTTAGTGGGAATTGTTTCAAGGCCTATGCAAGTGTTTGGGCACCATATTGACTCCTTTGGTGAGTTTACGGCCCAAAGACCCTTTTCCCTTGGAGTTTACGGCTGTAAACTCCCTTGGGAGGGTTCTTATTGTTCTTTCAAGTCTCAAACATTTCTAGGAACAAGTCTAGGCTTTAGTACTTGGCTTACGGAAGGTTTATGGCACTAAATGGTACCATTTCATGGAGTTTACGGCCTTGGAACCTTTTGGGCCATAAACTCCCTCACACATGGGGTTCTAAATGTTTTAGTTAGTCCAAAACTCATCTAGGTACATGCCCTAATTGTCTCCTGGCCTAAGGAAGTGTCTAGGGTGTCCTTTGACCCCTTTAAAGGAGTTTACGGCCCAAGAACTACTCTTGGCCGTAAACTCTTCAACACTTGTGCTTTTCATGATTTTTCTAGGTCCTAAACACATTAAGGTATTTGCCTAAAATAGAGTCCAAGCCTTAGGAAGTGTTTGAAGGGATTTTGGCAGTTAAACTTGGAGTTTACGGCCTAAGGAGCTTCTTGGCCGTAAACTCCCTTCTAGAATTGATTTCTAATGGTTTTGGTGACATAAATCATGAGTTTAAGGCTTCTAGGTTTTTGTTCTAAGGCTAAAGGAACATTAGGCACTCATTTGTGCCTTCACTTGGAGTTTACGGCCCAAGAGATGTTCCTTGGCCGTAAACTCCTAAAACTAAATGGTTTGGATTGATTTCTAGCCTCCAATGCTCATACATAAAGTCCTTAACTAGTTGCCTAACACGGAAATGGTACTAGATGGCCTTTAGGCTTGATTTTGGAGTTTACTCCCCAAGAATGCTCTTGGGCGGTAAACTCCCGGATCTTGCATTTTAGACATGTAAACAATGTTATTTAGCATATAACAAGTATTAAAACACATCTATGAAAGTAGACTCACAATCTGGGATGAAAACCCGAAGATCCGTGAGAGAGAAATTGGATTTTCTCTAATTGGAATTCAACTAATGAACCAATTTGGTTCAGAATTCTATTTATAGTCCTGAGATTTTTGGCAAAAAATATTTCTATTCTCGGAATGGATTCTAATGACCTAGAGTAATGGAATACAGTGTTGCACAAAATCCTAGTGCAACCACTCTCCTAATAACTCCTTAGGTGTAAAACCCCGAAAACTGCCTAACTTATTCCATAAGTCTGAATTTTCACTGTAACTGCTCTACTACTATTGGATTGAAATGGTTTCATTAGAATGGAAATTTCGGGTTGTCACATCATCCCCCTGTTAAAGGGAATTTCGTCCCGAAATTAGAATTTAGGCAAGGAAGTATGCACGAATGATCGAGACGTGAGGAGGAAACTTCCTAATCGATTGGTTCTAGCGCACTTAAGTGAAATCGCGCTCTCGGTTGGTATCTCAACGAACCTTCACTAACTGGCGACGGCGTTGCTTCGTCCGCTTGACCTCTCGGTCGAGGGTCACTACGGTTCTAATACAAAGGCGAGGATTTTGACGAGTGGACTTACAAAAGTCCTAACGAAAGGTATGGTTTCATGATCGAGATGCAAAGAGTAGAATGTACATTACTGAGTTCGCAGAGTAGGTCTAGTTCGTGCGAGGCACAGGACCGATTCTGATAAGAATCTCGGAGGTCCTGTCAAATTTGGATTTTAGCTTTCCATGCCTTACGAAGCGTATTAAGCCATTCCCAGAGTGAGTTATCCTAAAGAACTTGGTCACTCACTTGGAATCTCAAAGGTTCCTTTTCTTGCGTAACTTCCCAGTCAAAGGCCACCCCTTGCTGGGTCGAAGTCGTACGAGTTTCTGTAGCTTGCGAGGATTTCTGAATGAACTAAGGCGGTAGGTCGGTAAGACCTAAAATTTGGCGAAAGACTGTCGGCGTCTCTGGTGTTGATGAATGCTCAATGGTTTTTGAAAAATTGAAAGAGTACTCAAAATTTCCCACATTACTAACAGTGTGTCCTAGAAATTTGACTCTTCAATTTCAAAACTCGTGCCTAGAGAACTTTGCTAAAAGTTCCTCTGTAGGAATGTTACCATGGGCTTTCTTCTTACTACGAGGGTAGATAAGTAATTCATTACATGTAGAAATGATGACTGATCCCAGTAAGAAAGACGTAACCCTATTCATTTAGCTCATGAAAACTATGGGCGTATTGGTCCTATCCGAAGGGTATCACTACGAACTCGAACTGTCCGCATCGAGTTCAGGAGATAGTCTTCCGGACATCCTTCCCTAACACTCGAACTGGTGATATTCGGATTTCAGATCCATTCTCAGTTTCTTCCCTTGCGTTTGCTCAACCGTTTCATCTATGCGAGGCAGAGATAACGATTTCTATGGAAATCTTTGACAGAGTCCTCAATAACCGAGGTACATACAACGCGATCCGTCGATCTCTGCGAGAATATGACCGAGGTTCTCTAGGGTGACAAACCTAGTCTTCTAATTCTATTTCTGTGTAGTTCGTTAAGTTTTCCGGACTGTTCTTGTATCTCCGTGGGTGTTTAAACTATAGGGCGATCTGTCTTCGAGAGTCGTACTGGGTTCTAAGTTTGTTCACATGACGATGTGATTACTCGTATACTTAGGCAGTTCTCCGTCCTGAAGTCCATTTTAGAATTCATACATGGTTTCACAATCACAACTTCGGGTATACGAGTCAAATATAATTAAGATTGAAAAGGTAGTCGAATAACTGATTCCTCTTTAAGCTCACACCCCATCGGGGAAAAAGAAGTTAAAGTGGAATCATCAATTCTAAACCTGTAGAAGCTTGATTATATATAACTCTTACGTATACCTTCCTCAGTGATAGATCAATCGCATGAATCCTTGGATTGAACTTGACGTATTGCACGAGTGGTACTTCGGGGATTTCTTCGGAAAGAAAAAATAACTAAGAGGTACTCCTGGAATGAGTACTTCGGGGATTTCTTTGGAAAGAAAAATAACTAAGAGGTACTCCTGGAATGAGTACTTCGGGGATTTCTTATATGACGGCTTCGCTGGAAAAGTGATCTAGAGGAAAGAGATGTACGTATGAAGCTGTTTTCGTGAGGATCAAATTTAATCGAGTCGTATGATAATGTCAGAATCATACTGAAATTTAAAGACATTAGATTTGAACATAAGACGTTTACAGACAAGAGACAACCGTGCAACCATGAACAGAGTTACAGTACTTTAGATTTACCACAAGACTATTGCTGCGAATAAGATATACTACAAAAGACAAGTATACGCAGCACGAGAATTCCTATACAGATAGGATCTCGCAAAAGGTAAGACTCTAGTTTCACTAGTTCAAGATAGTTTATAAGTCTGTTACAACGAAACGCCTTAATTACATTAACGTGGTTCCTGAGCAGGCTCTCCTGCAGCCGTGATCCTGAGAATCTTCCCGTCTGCGCCAGAATTCTGCGTTATCGGGCAATCCCTCTGGAGGTGTCCAATTTCAACGCATTGGTGACATATATGGACAACACCCACATTGGTGGTGGAAGTGAAACGTAGAGTAGGAGTTATGGGGACGCGGCTGCTTTCATTGATCTCCCCTTTTGGGCAATTTCTGTAATAGTTCCCTGTCTCACCACAACTATAGCAAACTAGGCTTGCTCCAGTGGTGGAGGTAATCCTACAGAAATGAGCAATGTGTCCCATCTTGTGGCAATTATTGCATTGTCGGGCTAGGCAAATTCCCTTGTGGTGGTGGTTGCACCGGTCGCACTTCGGGAGTGTTCCTATATATGGTCTGCTCGGTACTGGGATGGCAGAGGTTTGTGGCTGTTGCCTGGCAATTCTCTGAAACCGTTTGCGTTCCACTTTGGCTTGACGTTTTCTTTTCTTGAGCTCTGAGTTGTTGTTTCGGGTGGTGGCGACTGTTACTATTTGTTGATTCCCCGGATCATTAACACGATCAGGATTTTCAACTCCTTTTTCAGCCTTGTCTGCATTGGCAGTGTTACGGTTTGCCAGGACTGCTGTCACGGCAGCCATCACGGCAGCCGTAACGGTGGCTTGAAAAGTAGTGGCGTCCATAGGAAAAGTAGAGGTCTTGTTGCTTGGCTGGTTGTTTCCGGATGACGACATCATCCTGTAACACTAAAGATAAGGATTTGTGAGTGATTCTGGTTGACCCTGATGTACTTAGATTGTTCACGCAAAGAGTAAGAGTATGTTCTCGAAAGTTTGACCTACATCTCTATGATGAAGTCCTAGTAAAGAATGAAAGTATGTTCGCGAAGGTTTGACCTACATCTCTATGATGCAGTCCTAGTAAAGAATGAAAGTATGTTTGTGAAGGTTTGACCTACATCTCTATGATGCAGTCCTTGTAAAGAATGAAAGTATGTTCGCGAAGGTTTGACCTACATCTCTATGATGCAGTCCTAGTACAGAATGGAAGTATGTTCGTAGAATGGTCTCAAGACGTTTGTCGTTCGAGCTGAGGTATCGTGGGTTGGTGAATAACAAGATGCAACCACTGAAAGAGACTTGGAAATGCCTCTGGAGATAAATCACCATTGTCCAATGACTTGACTAAAGTATGATTCTGATAGACTCTAATGAAAGTCAGATAAAAGTACTTGAATGAAAAATGACACAGAAGTTAGCCGGCTGTCAATATCTTTGATATTTACGATGTAAGGATTCTGGAAAATGACCTTGTAAAGGTCTCACATCATATCCACAGAAGATAGTTCCTGACAGCATAAAGACCTAACTAAAGTACCTACGGTACAAGATAATTTCATAGAGAATGCCACACCGGGCATAGACAGACTAATACGATTCCTCTTTATAAGGAAATAAAGTAAGGCGTCTACTACTGGCGACGGTCATCCCTCTGGTGAACTCTCAGTTCAGCCAGTTGACGTTCCATGTCAAACGGGTGTCTTTCGAACACCATCTGGCATACTCAGAGTTCTAAGACCTCGACTCGTGATTTAGCCAGTGCTTGCAGCAGGGTTTCATGGTTTCTCTCTGATCTCTCGTGAGTATATTCTAGATGAATGGTGTGGAGGGTATGCATTCTAGCATAGGCGACTATTTCTGAAATCTGATGTAGGGCTGTCCTGCATTGAACCTCATTTCGGGCCACTCTGCGGACCAAGATTGGCAAGACTGTATCTGCTAAGCCCTCATTGCTCAAGTTGTAAAAGCTTCGGTCGCCTTCAAATGGCATAGACTGATTTTGTCCTTGGCTCCATGTTTCCAAGCATTCCACTCACCCAGGGTCGGGCCATGAAAAGCCGGAAGAGGGTTAGGAATTAGAAAGGAGTTGCTTGGGGTAGGTTCTCAACCTCTGGTTCGGAGTTAGAATCATACGAAAGGTCTTCATCATGGTGATCATCCAAGGGGATAGGATGACCATTCTCTGGTTCTTCTCCAAACCAACCAGCTGTGACTTCATTCGGAAGATACTGGTTGTCAAGGGGATGGAGTCCAGCTATGATTTCTATGCGAGAATTTAGGGTAAGAGGATAATTATTAGACGAACTATCTAGATAATTATTTAGAAAACCTTCATTAGTTACATCGCTATTTGTGAAGTGCATACCAGCTATGTGTAATCTAAACAGGATAGACCTTCGAATAAGTGACCTTATTTCCAAATTCACACAGAATAGGGGTAAGGCAAAATCATCACTGATTCTAAGTCTATAACATCCTAATTACATGTAGCCTTAGTGTATCCACTTAGCAACTATCAACTTAGTAATGAAGATCCCGTTTTAATTCTCAAGTATAAAGTACTTATAGTAACACCAAATACTCCTATAGTATTTTAAATTTTAATGTTATGTTCTATTGTTCTCATTGTGGTAGGGTTGGTAAGATTTTAGCATTGTTGCAACCACACAATTAAACTTAGGCACCTGCTAGTCAACCCTCGGATAATATAGGTGATCAGGCTATATCTTCCCAGTTTTGAACATATGTCTCTAAGCCCACTTGTATTGTCCAACAATCGTAATTCTTTTGTACTGTCCTAGTGACACTGATTTTAGTATGAATGCAGCACGTATACTTTATTAAATATTTTATTATTTAAAGTATAAACTCTTGGTCAGAGTATTTTTTAATCCCTTATGTATTTATAGTTAGTATATCTTTTATGGGTTGATATACTTAATTCACTATAAACAATGCTCTGATACCAATCTGTCACACCCCAAAAGCAAGAACGGCGGAAACGTTATGGGGCGGAGGGCGTCATGTATAATATCAACAACAATGTAAAGTAGTATGCAAGCAACAACATCATCCATTGCATTAATAAAATACTTATTATACAATTGTATTCTGTCAAATTTTGATAAACACTAAAGCATAAATCAAAATGAAAGATAAGTCTTGAACAAGCTCCATCTTCCTTTCTCCTTGCATCGGTACCTGTCTATGATGACCTGAGGATACAAGTAATTTTGAAAGCGAGTATAAGCTTTGAAGCTGGTGAGATCATAAGTATTTAGTGTCTTAATTTGTATGTAAGAATTTGTAAGTCTATGTATTGTAAGAATTTGTAAGTCTATAAGAATTGTAAGTATTTGTAAGTCTATGTATTGTAAGAATTTGTAAGTGTATATGAATTGTAAGTGTTTGAAAAACCCTAGAATCCCTATGATTCCTTCTAGTATATGAAGGTGTCTTCTACCAAGACCTAACTGTTCTGTGTGTGTGGCTCTTGTAAGAGTATGTATTTTTCCAAAGTATAACTATCATTATCCAAAAATATAGTTTGTACATTTATGTTTAAGTGAGGTTATCACTAAAAATATGCAATGGAAAAATTAACGTACTACTAAAACGTAGCTCTAAAAGGACTACTACCGTACTAACTACCTTAAACCGGATTTTAGGCTAAGGCATTCTATGATAAATTTCACCATACTATCGACTGTAACAACGACATACGAATGGTCGTAATAACGGAATGACGTTTGGCACCCGCAGACCTGCAGGTCCGGCTGTAGCTAGCAGCAAGGTGTAGGATTGTCAATCCAGCATAGATCTATACACAAACTCAACGCTCCCCTTTCAAGAGACTCTGGCCGCAACTCAAGTCATGAGGTTTTAAGTCATGCTCCGATTTAAATCACAGTAATTAACGTATTCTCGTATATGTAATGTAATGTACTGTTCTAGCTGTAATGTAATGAACTGTTCTAGCAAGTATAGTAATGTAATGAACTGTAATGTTCTATGTGTGCTAGCTGTAATGTGTGTTCTCTCTATCTAGCATGTATAGTAATGTAAACGTTCTAGTATAGTTGTATATGTAATGTACAGTAATGTTCTAGAAAGTATTAACTCATGAATGAACTGACTCATTGTATGTTATCGCGTTCTAGTAATGGTTCTAGTATCTTCCAGAACTACCCATATGGTAGCTTACTAGTAATCTAAGTGGTACGTATGGACATGGATGTATACCCTTGCTACCCAAGGGCACAGGATGAACTGGAAGGACCTTTTATGACTATATATATACACATGATATATAACTAATATTTAAATGACTTTCGGACGATTACCCCATATCCCACCAGACCACATCTCAAGGCGCGAAAAGGAAATAGGGTGGATAGCCTTCCTAAGTCTTTTAAACATTTCTTATATAACTATACATATAGAGGCATGCAATTTATAATATAAACGCATAAATAAATTTTGTAAGATATTTGAGACATAAATATTAGTTTAAGAAAAGATCGACTTGATGTCGATCTATAATACAATTTGAAGGCATAAGTTTGATAAAACAGTTTAAGTACAAGAAAACATTTGTTTGAAACACAGTTGTAAATAAGTTTGAAAGGGTAATGTACAGAGTAAGATGTACAGTGTAATAAGTAGTTTAAAACATATAAAATGTTTATAAAAATCTTTTGAAGGAAACCTTTTGGGTAAAACGGCTAATAAGTAGCCAAATCTTTTGAATGTTGTATATTAATCACATGTGATTGATGTAATAACTAGCGTAATTCTACTTATTAATCGCATGTGATTGATATAATACTAGCATGATTCTACTTGTATCCCCCCCCCCATAAAACATTTAAAATAGTTTAAAACATTAGTTAAGGGGTATGAACTCACCTGCAGTAAGTGACTGGAATTGAACGGGCTGTTATCGTACGGAAGGATCGGACAAGTGCTTTGTGTCAAGTGAAGACTTAGACACACACAATGATCCTAATTACATATGAAGACATATGTATATAAATAATTAGAGATTAAATCACTAATTATACAAGTATAAACATTTAACGCGAGGACAACACTTTTGGTCAAGTGCTAGGAGGCTAATGGGTTGCAACAAAGGAGTGCAATGCCCCTAATGGAAGTTTAAGGTCAAAAGACCATATTCATTGGAGTTTACGGCCCAGGGGAGTAAGCTCCTGGCCGTAAACTCTCAACCAAGTCTTGAAATGGAGCTTAGAATTACTACAACCTTAGTGGGAATTGTTTCAAGGCCTATGCAAGTGTTTGGGCACCATATTGACTCCTTTGGTGAGTTTACGGCCCAAAGACCCTTTTCCCTTGGAGTTTACGGCTGTAAACTCCCTTGGGAGGGTTCTTATTGTTCTTTCAAGTCTCAAACATTTCTAGGAACAAGTCTAGGCTTTAGTACTTGGCTTACGGAAGGTTTATGGCACTAAATGGTACCATTTCATGGAGTTTACGGCCTTGGAACCTTTTGGGCCATAAACTCCCTCACACATGGGGTTCTAAATGTTTTAGTTAGTCCAAAACTCATCTAGGTACATGCCCTAATTGTCTCCTGGCCTAAGGAAGTGTCTAGGGTGTCCTTTGACCCCTTTAAAGGAGTTTACGGCCCAAGAACTACTCTTGGCCGTAAACTCTTCAACACTTGTGCTTTTCATGATTTTTCTAGGTCCTAAACACATTAAGGTATTTGCCTAAAATAGAGTCCAAGCCTTAGGAAGTGTTTGAAGGGATTTTGGCAGTTAAACTTGGAGTTTACGGCCTAAGGAGCTTCTTGGCCGTAAACTCCCTTCTAGAATTGATTTCTAATGGTTTTGGTGACATAAATCATGAGTTTAAGGCTTCTAGGTTTTTGTTCTAAGGCTAAAGGAACATTAGGCACTCATTTGTGCCTTCACTTGGAGTTTACGGCCCAAGAGATGTTCCTTGGCCGTAAACTCCTAAAACTAAATGGTTTGGATTGATTTCTAGCCTCCAATGCTCATACATAAAGTCCTTAACTAGTTGCCTAACACGGAAATGGTACTAGATGGCCTTTAGGCTTGATTTTGGAGTTTACTCCCCAAGAATGCTCTTGGGCGGTAAACTCCCGGATCTTGCATTTTAGACATGTAAACAATGTTATTTAGCATATAACAAGTATTAAAACACATCTATGAAAGTAGACTCACAATCTGGGATGAAAACCCGAAGATCCGTGAGAGAGAAATTGGATTTTCTCTAATTGGAATTCAACTAATGAACCAATTTGGTTCAGAATTCTATTTATAGTCCTGAGATTTTTGGCAAAAAATATTTCTATTCTCGGAATGGATTCTAATGACCTAGAGTAATGGAATACAGTGTTGCACAAAATCCTAGTGCAACCACTCTCCTAATAACTCCTTAGGTGTAAAACCCCGAAAACTGCCTAACTTATTCCATAAGTCTGAATTTTCACTGTAACTGCTCTACTACTATTGGATTGAAATGGTTTCATTAGAATGGAAATTTCGGGTTGTCACATCATCCCCCTGTTAAAGGGAATTTCGTCCCGAAATTAGAATTTAGGCAAGGAAGTATGCACGAATGATCGAGACGTGAGGAGGAAACTTCCTAATCGATTGGTTCTAGCGCACTTAAGTGAAATCGCGCTCTCGGTTGGTATCTCAACGAACCTTCACTAACTGGCGACGGCGTTGCTTCGTCCGCTTGACCTCTCGGTCGAGGGTCACTACGGTTCTAATACAAAGGCGAGGATTTTGACGAGTGGACTTACAAAAGTCCTAACGAAAGGTATGGTTTCATGATCGAGATGCAAAGAGTAGAATGTACATTACTGAGTTCGCAGAGTAGGTCTAGTTCGTGCGAGGCACAGGACCGATTCTGATAAGAATCTCGGAGGTCCTGTCAAATTTGGATTTTAGCTTTCCATGCCTTACGAAGCGTATTAAGCCATTCCCAGAGTGAGTTATCCTAAAGAACTTGGTCACTCACTTGGAATCTCAAAGGTTCCTTTTCTTGCGTAACTTCCCAGTCAAAGGCCACCCCTTGCTGGGTCGAAGTCGTACGAGTTTCTGTAGCTTGCGAGGATTTCTGAATGAACTAAGGCGGTAGGTCGGTAAGACCTAAAATTTGGCGAAAGACTGTCGGCGTCTCTGGTGTTGATGAATGCTCAATGGTTTTTGAAAAATTGAAAGAGTACTCAAAATTTCCCACATTACTAACAGTGTGTCCTAGAAATTTGACTCTTCAATTTCAAAACTCGTGCCTAGAGAACTTTGCTAAAAGTTCCTCTGTAGGAATGTTACCATGGGCTTTCTTCTTACTACGAGGGTAGATAAGTAATTCATTACATGTAGAAATGATGACTGATCCCAGTAAGAAAGACGTAACCCTATTCATTTAGCTCATGAAAACTATGGGCGTATTGGTCCTATCCGAAGGGTATCACTACGAACTCGAACTGTCCGCATCGAGTTCAGGAGATAGTCTTCCGGACATCCTTCCCTAACACTCGAACTGGTGATATTCGGATTTCAGATCCATTCTCAGTTTCTTCCCTTGCGTTTGCTCAACCGTTTCATCTATGCGAGGCAGAGATAACGATTTCTATGGAAATCTTTGACAGAGTCCTCAATAACCGAGGTACATACAACGCGATCCGTCGATCTCTGCGAGAATATGACCGAGGTTCTCTAGGGTGACAAACCTAGTCTTCTAATTCTATTTCTGTGTAGTTCGTTAAGTTGTCCGGACTGTTCTTGTATCTCCGTGGGTGTTTAAACTATAGGGCGATCTGTCTTCGAGAGTCGTACTGGGTTCTAAGTTTGTTCACATGACGATGTGATTACTCGTATACTTAGGCAGTTCTCCGTCCTGAAGTCCATTTTAGAATTCATACATGGTTTCACAATCACAACTTCGGGTATACGAGTCAAATATAATTAAGATTGAAAAGGTAGTCGAATAACTGATTCCTCTTTAAGCTCACACCCCATCGGGGAAAAAGAAGTTAAAGTGGAATCATCAATTCTAAACCTGTAGAAGCTTGATTATATATAACTCTTACGTATACCTTCCTCAGTGATAGATCAATCGCATGAATCCTTGGATTGAACTTGACGTACTGCACGAGTGGTACTTCGGGGATTTCTTCGGAAAGAAAAAATAACTAAGAGGTACTCCTGGAATGAGTACTTCGGGGATTTCTTTGGAAAGAAAAATAACTAAGAGGTACTCCTGGAATGAGTACTTCGGGGATTTCTTATATGACGGCTTCGCTGGAAAAGTGATCTAGAGGAAAGAGATGTACGTATGAAGCTGTTTTCGTGAGGATCAAATTTAATCGAGTCGTATGATAATGTCAGAATCATACTGAAATTTAAAGACATTAGATTTGAACATAAGACGTTTACAGACAAGAGACAACCGTGCAACCATGAACAGAGTTACAGTACTTTAGATTTACCACAAGACTATTGCTGCGAATAAGATATACTACAAAAGACAAGTATACGCAGCACGAGAATTCCTATACAGATAGGATCTCGCAAAAGGTAAGACTCTAGTTTCACTAGTTCAAGATAGTTTATAAGTCTGTTACAACGAAACGCCTTAATTACATTAACGTGGTTCCTGAGCAGGCTCTCCTGCAGCCGTGATCCTGAGAATCTTCCCGTCTGCGCCAGAATTCTGCGTTATCGGGCAATCCCTCTGGAGGTGTCCAATTTCAACGCATTGGTGACATATATGGACAACACCCACATTGGTGGTGGAAGTGAAACGTAGAGTAGGAGTTATGGGGACGCGGCTGCTTTCATTGATCTCCCCTTTTGGGCAATTTCTGTAATAGTTCCCTGTCTCACCACAACTATAGCAAACTAGGCTTGCTCCAGTGGTGGAGGTAATCCTACAGAAATGAGCAATGTGTCCCATCTTGTGGCAATTATTGCATTGTCGGGCTAGGCAAATTCCCTTGTGGTGGTGGTTGCACCGGTCGCACTTCGGGAGTGTTCCTATATATGGTCTGCTCGGTACTGGGATGGCAGAGGTTTGTGGCTGTTGCCTGGCAATTCTCTGAAACCGTTTGCGTTCCACTTTGGCTTGACGTTTTCTTTTCTTGAGCTCTGAGTTGTTGTTTCGGGTGGTGGCGACTGTTACTATTTGTTGATTCCCCGGATCATTAACACGATCAGGATTTTCAACTCCTTTTTCAGCCTTGTCTGCATTGGCAGTGTTACGGTTTGCCAGGACTGCTGTCACGGCAGCCATCACGGCAGCCGTAACGGTGGCTTGAAAAGTAGTGGCGTCCATAGGAAAAGTAGAGGTCTTGTTGCTTGGCTGGTTGTTTCCGGATGACGACATCATCCTGTAACACTAAAGATAAGGATTTGTGAGCGATTCTGGTTGACCCTGATGTACTTAGATTGTTCACGCAAAGAGTAAGAGTATGTTCTCGAAAGTTTGACCTACATCTCTATGATGAAGTCCTAGTAAAGAATGAAAGTATGTTCGCGAAGGTTTGACCTACATCTCTATGATGCAGTCCTAGTAAAGAATGAAAGTATGTTTGTGAAGGTTTGACCTACATCTCTATGATGCAGTCCTTGTAAAGAATGAAAGTATGTTCGCGAAGGTTTGACCTACATCTCTATGATGCAGTCCTAGTACAGAATGGAAGTATGTTCGTAGAATGGTCTCAAGACGTTTGTCGTTCGAGCTGAGGTATCGTGGGTTGGTGAATAACAAGATGCAACCACTGAAAGAGACTTGGAAATGCCTCTGGAGATAAATCACCATTGTCCAATGACTTGACTAAAGTATGATTCTGATAGACTCTAATGAAAGTCAGATAAAAGTACTTGAATGAAAAATGACACAGAAGTTAGCCGGCTGTCAATATCTTTGATATTTACGATGTAAGGATTCTGGAAAATGACCTTGTAAAGGTCTCACATCATATCCACAGAAGATAGTTCCTGACAGCATAAAGACCTAACTAAAGTACCTACGGTACAAGATAATTTCATAGAGAATGCCACACCGGGCATAGACAGACTAATACGATTCCTCTTTATAAGGAAATAAAGTAAGGCGTCTACTACTGGCGACGGTCATCCCTCTGGTGAACTCTCAGTTCAGCCAGTTGACGTTCCATGTCAAACGGGTGTCTTTCGAACACCATCTGGCATACTCAGAGTTCTAAGACCTCGACTCGTGATTTAGCCAGTGCTTGCAGCAGGGTTTCATGGTTTCTCTCTGATCTCTCGTGAGTATATTCTAGATGAATGGTGTGGAGGGTATGCATTCTAGCATAGGCGACTATTTCTGAAATCTGATGTAGGGCTGTCCTGCATTGAACCTCATTTCGGGCCACTCTGCGGACCAAGATTGGCAAGACTGTATCTGCTAAGCCCTCATTGCTCAAGTTGTAAAAGCTTCGGTCGCCTTCAAATGGCATAGACTGATTTTGTCCTTGGCTCCATGTTTCCAAGCATTCCACTCACCCAGGGTCGGGCCATGAAAAGCCGGAAGAGGGTTAGGAATTAGAAAGGAGTTGCTTGGGGTAGGTTCTCAACCTCTGGTTCGGAGTTAGAATCATACGAAAGGTCTTCATCATGGTGATCATCCAAGGGGATAGGATGACCATTCTCTGGTTCTTCTCCAAACCAACCAGCTGTGACTTCATTCGGAAGATACTGGTTGTCAAGGGGATGGAGTCCAGCTATGATTTCTATGCGAGAATTTAGGGTAAGAGGATAATTATTAGACGAACTATCTAGATAATTATTTAGAAAACCTTCATTAGTTACATCGCTATTTGTGAAGTGCATACCAGCTATGTGTAATCTAAACAGGATAGACCTTCGAATAAGTGACCTTATTTCCAAATTCACACAGAATAGGGGTAAGGCAAAATCATCACTGATTCTAAGTCTATAACATCCTAATTACATGTAGCCTTAGTGTATCCACTTAGCAACTATCAACTTAGTAATGAAGATCCCGTTTTAATTCTCAAGTATAAAGTACTTATAGTAACACCAAATACTCCTATAGTATTTTAAATTTTAATGTTATGTTCTATTGTTCTCATTGTGGTAGGGTTGGTAAGATTTTAGCATTGTTGCAACCACACAATTAAACTTAGGCACCTGCTAGTCAACCCTCGGATAATATAGGTGATCAGGCTATATCTTCCCAGTTTTGAACATATGTCTCTAAGCCCACTTGTATTGTCCAACAATCGTAATTCTTTTGTACTGTCCTAGTGACACTGATTTTAGTATGAATGCAGCACGTATACTTTATTAAATATTTTATTATTTAAAGTATAAACTCTTGGTCAGAGTATTTTTTAATCCCTTATGTATTTATAGTTAGTATATCTTTTATGGGTTGATATACTTAATTCACTATAAACAATGCTCTGATACCAATCTGTCACACCCCAAAAGCAAGAACGGCGGAAACGTTATGGGGCGGAGGGCGTCATGTATAATATCAACAACAATGTAAAGTAGTATGCAAGCAACAACATCATCCATTGCATTAATAAAATACTTATTATACAATTGTATTCTGTCAAATTTTGATAAACACTAAAGCATAAATCAAAATGAAAGATAAGTCTTGAACAAGCTCTATCTTCCTTTCTCCTTGCATCGGTACCTGTCTATGATGACCTGAGGATACAAGTAATTTTGAAAGCGAGTATAAGCTTTGAAGCTGGTGAGATCATAAGTATTTAGTGTCTTAATTTGTATGTAAGAATTTGTAAGTCTATGTATTGTAAGAATTTGTAAGTCTATAAGAATTGTAAGTATTTGTAAGTCTATGTATTGTAAGAATTTGTAAGTGTATATGAATTGTAAGTGTTTGAAAAACCCTAGAATCCCTATGATTCCTTCTAGTATATGAAGGTGTCTTCTACCAAGACCTAACTGTTCTGTGTGTGTGGCTCTTGTAAGAGTATGTATTTTTCCAAAGTATAACTATCATTATCCAAAAATATAGTTTGTACATTTATGTTTAAGTGAGGTTATCACTAAAAATATGCAATGGAAAAATTAACGTACTACTAAAACGTAGCTCTAAAAGGACT
The DNA here is from genome assembly GCF_051521515.1 of Lactuca serriola. Classification (NCBI taxonomy): domain Eukaryota; kingdom Viridiplantae; phylum Streptophyta; class Magnoliopsida; order Asterales; family Asteraceae; genus Lactuca; species Lactuca serriola. The sequence goes on along the minus strand of NC_136415.1, from coordinate 244,727,851 downwards.
ACTACCGTACTAACTACCTTAAACCGGATTTTAGGCTAAGGCATTCTATGATAAATTTCACCATACTATCGACTGTAACAACGACATACGAATGGTCGTAATAACGGAATGACGTTTGGCACCCGCAGACCTGCAGGTCCGGCTGTAGCTAGCAGCAAGGTGTAGGATTGTCAATCCAGCATAGATCTATACACAAACTCAACGCTCCCCTTTCAAGAGACTCTGGCCGCAACTCAAGTCATGAGGTTTTAAGTCATGCTCCGATTTAAATCACAGTAATTAACGTATTCTCGTATATGTAATGTAATGTACTGTTCTAGCTGTAATGTAATGAACTGTTCTAGCAAGTATAGTAATGTAATGAACTGTAATGTTCTATGTGTGCTAGCTGTAATGTGTGTTCTCTCTATCTAGCATGTATAGTAATGTAAACGTTCTAGTATAGTTGTATATGTAATGTACAGTAATGTTCTAGAAAGTATTGACTCATGAATGAACTGACTCATTGTATGTTATCGCGTTCTAGTAATGGTTCTAGTATCTTCCAGAACTACCCATATGGTAGCTTACTAGTAATCTAACTGGTACGTATGGACATGGATGTATACCCTTGCTACCCAAGGGCACAGGATGAACTGGAAGGACCTTTTATGACTATATATGTACACATGATATATAACTAATATTTAAATGACTTTCGGACGATTACCCCATATCCCACCAGACCACATCTCAAGGCGCGAAAAGGAAATAGGGTGGATAGCCTTCCTAAGTCTTTTAAACATTTCTTATATAACTATACATATAGAGGCATGCAATTTATAATATAAACGCATAAATAAATTTTGTAAGATATTTGAGACATAAATATTAGTTTAAGAAAAGATCGACTTGATGTCGATCTATAATACAATTTGAAGGCATAAGTTTGATAAAACAGTTTAAGTACAAGAAAACATTTGTTTGAAACACAGTTGTAAATAAGTTTGAAAGGGTAATGTACAGAGTAAGATGTACAGTGTAATAAGTAGTTTAAAACATATAAAATGTTTATAAAAATCTTTTGAAGGAAACCTTTTGGGTAAAACGGCTAATAAGTAGCCAAATCTTTTGAATGTTGTATATTAATCACATGTGATTGATGTAATAACTAGCGTAATTCTACTTATTAATCGCATGTGATTGATATAATACTAGCATGATTCTACTTGTATCCCCCCCCATAAAACATTTAAAATAGTTTAAAACATTAGTTAAGGGGTATGAACTCACCTGCAGTAAGTGACTGGAATTGAACGGGCTGTTATCGTACGGAAGGATCGGACAAGTGCTTTGTGTCAAGTGAAGACTTAGACACACACAATGATCCTAATTACATATGAAGACATATGTATATAAATAATTAGAGATTAAATCACTAATTATACAAGTATAAACATTTAACGCGAGGACAACACTTTTGGTCAAGTGCTAGGAGGCTAATGGGTTGCAACAAAGGAGTGCAATGCCCCTAATGGAAGTTTAAGGTCAAAAGACCATATTCATTGGAGTTTACGGCCCAGGGGAGTAAGCTCCTGGCCGTAAACTCTCAACCAAGTCTTGAAATGGAGCTTAGAATTACTACAACCTTAGTGGGAATTGTTTCAAGGCCTATGCAAGTGTTTGGGCACCATATTGACTCCTTTGGGGAGTTTACGGCCCAAAGACCCTTTTCCCTTGGAGTTTACGGCCGTAAACTCCCTTGGGAGGGTTCTTATTGTTCTTTCAAGTCTCAAACATTTCTAGGAACAAGTCTAGGCTTTAGTACTTGGCTTACGGAAGGTTTATGGCACTAAATGGTACCATTTCATGGAGTTTACGGCCTTGGAACCTTTTGGGCCATAAACTCCCTCACACATGGGGTTCTAAATGTTTTAGTTAGTCCAAAACTCATCTAGGTACATGCCCTAATTGTCTCCTGGCCTAAGGAAGTGTCTAGGGTGTCCTTTGACCCCTTTAAAGGAGTTTACGGCCCAAGAACTACTCTTGGCCGTAAACTCTTCAACACTTGTGCTTTTCATGATTTTTCTAGGTCCTAAACACATTAAGGTATTTGCCTAAAATAGAGTCCAAGCCTTAGGAAGTGTCAAGAGGGTACATGTTCTTGTTGCGATTGGACTTGATTAAACATTCGCTTCGGTCTTCGGTCATGATGTAGCTGTGTTTCTTTTAAAATTCAACTCGACGATTTGCATCAGTGAGTTGTGCCACACTTATCAAGTTGTGCTTTAGGTCAGCTACATATGCCACATTTGAGATTGAGAAGTTGCCATTGGTAATAGAGCCATAACCTCGGATTTGAGAGATTGAATTGTTGCCATATGTTACATATCCAACATTTGATGAGAGCTTTAGATCTCGCAGAACGTTCTTCTGTCCCATCATGTGCATGGAGCAAGCACCATCAATATACCATACTGTTTCTTGCTCCGAAGCATAGAGTGCATACAATATTAGTGAGTTATGGAGTTTTTAGGCTCCGAGTTAGTTTTTTGGACAAAGGTACTAGTCTTGGGCTTCGGAAGGGACTTGTGAACAACAGAAGATTTAGAGGGTGTGTTCCGAGATCCTTTAGGAAATATACAGAAGGACAACGTTCTTTCATCAATCCAATAGCCGTACTCAATGACATAAACTTTCTGAGCATTGTGCTTAGAAACATGATCTTCTGGAGAGGTGGTATTAACTGATTTTTCCAGAGTCATTTTTTCTATAGAGGAAGATTTGACTTTCCAGACAAGATTTTGTTTAGGAGATTTTGAGGAACTTGTGTTCAGAGTACTTTTTGGTTTGTTAGACGGCACACTGGTTTTTGAAGAGTTTGATTTTGTAAAATAATGTTCTAGTACTTTCTTTAATAACATTATACTTTTAATGAGATGTAGTTGTCCTATCAAATCCGTTCTGCTAACGACCCTTCACTAATCAAGGAAGCGGTGGATGAGAGTGGACACCCATTCAACTACCATTTTATAGGCAGTTTCCTTATACCCCCCTTATAGATTAGCTTCGTGAATGAGGCATACTAACGATTTGACTGACCATAGTCTTATACATATATAATATTTAACTTTTAATTATTATTATTATTATTATTATTATTATTATTATTATTATTATTATTATTATTATTATTATTATTATTATTATTATATATAAGGTGTGTTTAAAACATTTTAAAACCTTAAGGTTTATATAAATTTTCGAAATTTAATTTATTAAATTTTCAATTTAAATAAACCAATTAATTAGATTTAATATTGATCTATTAATAAACATTTAATTAATTTATTAAATCTTGTAAGACTTATCTAATTAAATTAAACAATTAATTTAATCCTAATCCATATCCCTTCTAGACTTCAAAAATATGGGGATAGGATAATTTCCTTATTTTTCTCAACCAAATAACTAGATTTAATATTTATCTATTAATTAACTTTTAATTAATTCATTAAATCTAGTAATGATTATCTAATTAAATTAAACAATTAACTTAATCCTAATCCATATCCCTTCTAGATTTCGAAAATATGGGGATAGGATAATTTCCTTATTTTTCTCATTTATCCAATAAGGCAACTATTATCCAAAACAAAGAACCCTAATCTTTATAGCATATTTCGAAATTTCAATGGGAGGAGGCTAGGGTTTTGGAAACCCTAACCCTAATTTCGACTAGGGTTCATGGAGGCTAGGGTTTTCGAAAACCCTTTGCACCAAAACCCTAAAATCGAAATTTTTTGGCCTTTAGGGTTTAATGGCTATAAACCCTAATTTGCAATTCAACTATTATAGCAATTCAATTTAAAGCAACAATGGCTCTGATACCACTGATGGGTTTTAGGTAAAACAAATAGACTAGAAAACAATTCCTAAGTTCACATGCAACCTACATTGGGATCTATGTTTTAACTATTAAACATACAACTTTAAATTGCAAAAAAAGAACCCTAGAGGAGGTGGCTATTTTCGAAATTAATAAACTAGGGTTAGGAGTTACATACCTTTCAATTGTTATAGCAAATAATTGACAATTCCCTTGATCTTGATCTTGATCTTCTTGGAAGCTTAGCACCACAAGTGTAATGACTCCAATGGAATCACACCCAAACTAGCAAGAAGGAAAGTAGGAGAGAGAGGGGAAAGGGAGTATGCAAAATCTCGGCCTTAGGGTTTCTTCAAAAGAAAGAGTGACCAAAACATGAACCAGGAGGCTCCTTATATAGATGAGGGATCTAGGGTTTAGGGGAAACCCTAGTTATCCTTTGCTTAGGGCCTAAGCAAACCCAAGGGCCTTATCCAAGCCCCTACGGACGAAATCATTAGGGTTTCCCCTATAGATTTCTTCCACTCTCTTCCAAGGGGGTTTTAGAGCCTTCCACTCAACTATTAGATAATTGCAAACTAGTCCCTACACCTTATAATTAATACTTTTAACCCCAAAATTAATTATGATTAATTTCTGGCTAACTATTAATTAAACATAATGATTTCTAATTAATATATTAATCTTTTAACATATTAATAAATTCATTTATATTAATTTATTAATCTTATGATAAATTAATATATCTCCTTTCATAATTTCCTTGTCTGGTTGCTAGGTTTGAGGGCAACCCAAAAGGACTATGCTGCTATCAATTCAAGTACATACGAATTATAGTTATGGGCTTAGACACCTAATCCAACAGTCTCCCACTTGGATAAGTCTGTAACAATAATTGCTAGTACGCCTTCTAAACTTGACCAGCAAATTATAGCTTCCAAAAAGCTGTTTCCGAACTCTGACCCAGTCAGTTACGTGTCCTAAGATAAGTGATCTCATGACCCTTCGTTCTACTAGATATCCCTAGACATAAGACATGGAATACAATCAATCTCTTTGTCCAGAATCTATGCTTCCTGATTTCTGATTCGTGATGATATAGGACTTCTAATCGAACACATCAATTTAGTCCTGACTGGGCCCAGCACAAAAGTCAACACCAAATCATCGAGGGGGCCACAGATATCGCTTTTCCCGTTAAGGAAAAAGGAACGAATAAACATTGACTCATATGCTTGTATCTTTTACTCATCAAACCATACATGACAATACGTTTTATAACACCAAGTTACTGATGCGTTTTCGTATCACCAATGTATAGCCGACTTGCAAATTACAACTCATATATCTCTGTTTTAAGATCATAGATATTACCGTCTCAGTATTACTCGTGATAAATTCCATGAAGTAATACTCTGAGCGTGGGTTTATCCAATACTCAAATCTCACTCTCTGAGTACTCATGAACATTGCAGCAATTCTATTGCTTTGTCTATCCTTAGACAATTTGCAATCCAATTCATGACAGTCTTAATTCACTACTTACTTCCAAAAGTAAGAGCGACCGTGGAGTTTGAACAATCATATTATTCAGGAAGTAAAACATGCAAAATATGAAACACAATAATAATCGAATCCAATATGGCCCCAAACTTTTGAGTGTAAATAAAACTCCTTTTATTTAGTCACCATATTAATTACACATTATTCATTGTATAATGTTTCATGTAATCAACCTATCACTTGAATTATACCAATAATAGTCCCATGCTCCAATCATGCACACTTTGTTTCCCATGGTCCATACTTTGTGAAATAGATCAATTGAAAAACTTTTCCAATGATGCTCATTTCACAATTTCCAATCCTTTTATTAGTGTTAGAACACAAGGTTCTTGCTACTACTAGAATATGCTAGATTCTAACATTTTATGCAACGATCCTTTTGCAAAGTCATAGCACAAAAGTCACCAAGACTTGGCCAATGAAATTACAAAGTACTCTATCGGAAATTGTTACAAGATAATTCCATAGACGTGAAGTCTCACATTCAAAGTATATTCCTATGAACATCTTTCTTGCATAAAAATTTCTAATCTAGGCACAGACTCTCAACATCCAACTCCTAATATGGAAACATTTCCATATTTGCCATATGAAAACTTACTCTTAATAGAATCTTATATATTCATAATAATGTCGATATGGTCCATCCAATACCATATTTCCAACTACTCACAAGCGACCAATCCTCAGCGGACTTTGGATTGTCCTTTGATAGTTGTTTAATTATTTTAGTCAAAACCGATTCTAGTTCTTTTTCCCTCTTAATGCGCTAGACATTTGGAAAAATTTAGAGTGGTCAAATATTATAGCATTTGCAATCGATCCTATTCCCGAAGCGTATGGGACAGGATGCATAATGTCTTACATAAAGATATGATACTTTATCAATCTTCTGTCATAATATTTTATGTGTCACGTTCTCACAATTCGAACTATGAAGAGGGATGTCGTAATCATAATCGAATTTTGAGAATGCACTATGTATCCTTGACTAAATTTATTAGCATTTCTCGATCTAAGCTTTAGAATTTTGAAACGAAGTATAATACTCTCTCCCTTAATTATAGCAAAACAACTTTTCAACCATTGCAACTTTGCAAAGTGAATCTTTGTTTTCTATAATTAATATTGCTAACTTGCAATACTTACCTTATTAATCATGCTCCTACTAACATGATGATTATTTTCTTACCAGTATAACACTTATGCTCCCACTAGCTTTGACATGTATTCAAAAAACAATTTAACTTCCAGAAAACAATGCTTATTGAATTCCTTAAGTTCATATTTCTAATACCTAATGCTTTGATAAGCCTTTATCAAAGCTTCTTAAACTTATACACCTTTGCTTTAGGTATCTCATATGTTTGTCTAAATGATTCAGAACTTATATCAATAAGTCTCAAATGTTAGACTAATTGCCAAATCTCACAATTCGAACTATGGAAAGGGATGTCGTAACCATAATTGAATTTGAGAATACAATTTCCACAATTGCTATCTTCTTAAAATCTCTCTTAGTGAAAGAATTTCCTCACAGTCATTTCATGAAGGAGGGAATCTTATGACACTTAGATTTTGTGGTGTATGAGTTCCTATCCATGTGAATTTGCCAAAACCAAAGTTTGCAACAAATCCAAACTCATATGGGCTGAACTTTCTTAATCTTGATTTCTTGCCTCATGGTAAAACGAGTGCCCACCATGTCTTCCAAGTGGTTTAGCAACTCATCCTTACTTATCAATGTACTTTCCATTGATCAAGGTGCTATGTCTTTATGCATTCACATGAGAGCTCATAGAACTCACATACATAATTAACTCAATTGGAATGGCACAGAAACAAAATAATGTCAACACGATAGGTTGTAAAGCTCAAGTCGTGTGCTAGTGATGATTGATAAGGTTTATTCTTGATTTGTTCTTGAAACCTTTTTCAAGATCATTAAAACTCCCACTGACCTCTTGACATATATGACTCTCTTGTCAGGAAACTTTCCTAGACAAAACAAATATTTAAGAGTTAGTGTAGTTTTTATCAAGACAAAACACTTCACAAAATTTGTCCTAGTTGGTCTTTGTCTTATCCAAGACATCACAACTTACCAATTTCAAATGTGCAAGAATAAGAAAACTATTCAAAATTCCACATTTGATGAGTGTTATAAACCTTCTCGAGACTTGTCACTTAATTCACAATCTTGGAGTATAACTCTAAGACTTGATGTTGGAACGAATTATGATTGACTTCTTGATTTTAACCATTTCCACAATTCTCAATTCCTATTCTTAGACATGCAAATTCACTAAGACTTACTTAGAGGATCAATTGAGATATGGTTCCTAATTATTAAGACTTATCATAAAACTCAATAAAAGGTACTCTCCCTTCTTCTTAGAATGGAGAAAACTTTTATCTTTCTGCCTTCTTGATTCTTCTTATTCGTTCTGCTATTGATTTAAACTCTTTCAATCAACTCATAATTATATTTAATCTTATAAGCATAACCATATTCACTAAACTTTAGTAAATCATGACGAACATCTTTATCACTCTCGTGGTGGACTTGATCAATGTACAACCTAGTGTACTCGATCTCCTAGTCCTTCTCTTGACTTTTTCAAAGAATTAGTCCAATTTCCAAATATGAAGTTTCTCATTCATCACGCAACCAAGTTACATGACCCCAAGTTTCTATCCAACTGAAGCTTGGGCAATGAGAATCTTCCTTTATTTGGCAAATTCTCAACATTTCCACAAATGACATAATTAAGAAACAAATCCATTATTGATACACAAACATCAATTTTCCATAACGATTTCATTGCAAGGATATATAAAATTATTCAAACCAAAAATTTTATTTTATTCATAAAAGCAGTGGAAAACATGTCCTTACAATGCAAAATCAACTGAAAAACTACGTATTTATTCCTAACAAATCTATCATAACTTTCTAAGCTCAAAATCTGATCTTCGAATCCATGCGACGGTGATCCATTTCTTCGTGATCAGACTCATCTTGCTTTTTCATCAAGCTTCCTCTCTTTTCTCTGATCCTGCAAAACATTCAAATGTAATCTTATCACATTATGTATTAAGAATCAATGAATAGGAACTTAATGGAGTTAGATAGTGGACTTTACCTGAAGCAGAGCCATATTCCTTGACTCTCCCATCTCTTGGACTCTTCATGTTCTCAGGGCAACTTTGTATCCAACGCCCCTTCTGTTGGCAGTAGAAACAGGTGGGTTCTTTTAGAATGTCCTTGAAAGCATGGTTGGCTGATTCACCAAACAAATATGCTCCATTGCTTTGCCAAATCATTTCTGATTCAACAGCAATAAGCATGTAAGTTAGGTCAATGAGGTTGGCGTCAAGGTCCATCATATAATACTCTCTTTTAAACTTATTATATGATTCCCGGAGTGACTGAAGAACCCAGTCCGCAACCAACTTCTTGGGAAAGGTCGCACCCAAAATTATCAACCTATCGATGTGTGATTTCATCCCTAGGACGTGAGCACACACGGGTTTACCATCTTCATGTTTCATTGCCAATAGGGCTTTAGTGATATTGAACTTTTCAATCCTTTGGTCTTGTGGGTTTGGGAGAACAACGGGAGGAGGTGGAGGAAGTGAAATCAAGCTAGTCCACATGGCAGGGATTGATCTTTCACCTTCATTGTGGAACAGACTTTCACTTTGAGCAGGAATATCTTTTCCTTTGGATTTAGGAATACCATGGTTAGATTCAGACATCTACACAACGAGAGAAATCAAGTTAGTTGATTGAATCCTTAATAAAACACCCAAAAGAGATACTAAGGCTAGGATCCAACACAATATTCCACAAATTGGAAGAGGGATGCCGTAATCCAATTTGCAGAATATTTGAAGGTAGGTAAATGACGATTTACCATTTTCCACCATGAAAAACGAAAAAAAAGGTTAAGTTTTAAATGTATTGGAAACTCCTAGATCTTTTGAGATACATTGAAACTATTCAATGGCATGTTTTAATCTCGGATTATGCTCTTCTATTTGTGACTAGGATGCCGAGGATCACAAACAAGATGTGAATAACCATGAAAATGTGCTTGGTAACCTCATTGTCTTTATCATTAACTATTGATGTGCCGGTAAACCACACACACTCCATCAAAATGACAATCATGAGATACCCATTACTACTCTTTATTAGTGCCTTTTAGTGTGCCGGTTAACCACACACGCTCCACTAACAACCAATAAAGCATAATGTGCAATTTCATGGATTAGCATACTATTTCACATTTTTTTTCTAAAGTAACTACAGTTGGGATTTTGTAAAATAATGTTCTAGTACTTTCTTTAATAACATTATACTTTTAGTGAGAAATACTTGTCCTATCAAATCCGTTCTGCTAACGACCCTCCACTAATCAAGGAAGCGGTGGATAAGAGTGGACACCCATTCAACTACCATTTTATAGGCAGTTTCCTTATACCCCCCCCCCTTATAGATTAGCTTCGTGAATGAGACATACTAGCGATTTGAGCGACCATAGTCTTATACATATATAATATTTAACTTTTAATTATAATATATATATATATATATATATATATATATATATATATATATATATATATAAGGTGTGTTTTAAACTTTTAAAACTTTAGCGTTTATATGTAAATTTCGAAAATTAGGACATTAATTTTAAATTTAAAATAAAATAAATAATTAGATTTAATATTTATCTATTAATTAACTTTTCATTAATTTATTAAATCTTGTAAAGATTATCTAATCAAATTAAACAATTAATTTAATCCTAATCCTTATCCCTCTATGTATCGAAAATATGGGGATATGATAACTTCCTTATTTTTCTCAATCAAATAACTAGATTTAATATTTATCTATTAATTAACTATTAATTAATTAATTAAATCTTGTAAGGATTATCTAATTAAATTAAACAATTAATTTAACCCTAATCCTTATCCTTCTAAATTTCGAAAATTAGGGTAAAGGATAATTTCCTTATTCTTCTCAATTATCCAATTAGGCAATAATTATCCAATCAAGTAATAATTATCCAAGATAAGATAAAACCCTAAAATAACTAGCAAATTTTGAAATTAAGGGGAGGAGGCTAGGGTTATCCAAAACCCTAACCCTAATTTCGATTAGGGTTCATAGAGGCTAGGGTTTTTCAAAAACCCTTTGAACCAATAACCCTAGAAATCGAAAATTTGGCATTTTAGGGTTTAATAGCTATAAACCCTAATTTGCAATTCAACTATTATAGCAATTCAATTTCAAACAACAATGGCTCTGATACCACTGATGGGTTTTAGGTAAAACAAATAAACTAGAAAACAATTCATAAGTTCACATGCAACCTACATTGGGATCTATGTTTTAACTATTGAACATACAACTTTGAATTGCAAAAAAAGAACCCTAGAGGAGGTGGCTATTTTCGAAATTAATAAACTAGGATTAGGAGTTACATACCTTTCAATTGTTATTGCAAACAATTGACAATTCCCTTGATCTTGATCTTCTTGGAAGCTTAGCACCACAAGTGTAATGACTTTAATGGAATCACACCCAAACTAGCAAGAAGGAAAGTAGGAGACAGGGGGAGAGGGAGTATGCAAAATCTCGGCCTTAGGGTTTCTTCAAAAGAAAGAGTGACCAAAACATGAACCAGGAGGCTCCTTATATAGATGAGGGATCTAGGGTTTAGGGGAAACCCTAGTTATCCTTTGCTTAGGGCCTAAGCAAACCCAAGGGCCTTATCCAAGCCCCTATGGACGAAATCATTAGGATTTCCCCTACAGATTTCATCCACCCTCTTCCAAGGGGGTTCTAGAGCCTTCCACTCAACTATTAGATAATTGCAAACTAGTCCCTACACCTTACAATTAATACTTTTAACCGCAAAATTAATTCTGATTAATTTATGGCTAACTATTAATTAAACATAATGATTTCTAATTAATATATTAATCTTTTAACATATTAATAAATTCATTTATATTAATTTATTAATCTTATAATAAATTAATATCTCTCCTTTCATAATTTCCTTGTCTGGTTGCTAGGTTTGAGGGCAACCCAAAAGGACTGTGCTGCTATCAATTCAAGTACATACCAATTATAGTTATGGGCTTAGACACCTAATCCAACAATTTTTTCTTTAGAGGAAGATTTGACTTTCCAGACAAGATTTTGTTTAGGAGATTTTGAGGAACTTGTGTTCAGAGTACTTTTTGGTTTGTTAGACGGCACACTGGTTTTTGAAGAGTTTGATTTCAAATTGCGCCATCAATTTTAGCGATGAAAACTGTGGAAACATTTCGAGATGGAGTGTTTCGGACAGGTGAACCATGTTCACGAGTTTTGGGTGGAGTGGTACTGACTATGGTCTTGTGTTGTCAAGTATTGGGAGAACTTGGTCTTTTAAGTATCTCAGTGGGAACAAAGGAGTTTTGTCTTGGTGTGGAAGAGCTAGGGTTCCGAGATACACTCTTTTTGGAGTTTTCAAGGAATCAAAAGTTTTGTCTGGACCTAACTTCCTTCTTGTGAGAATTTCTTGCTTCCACTTTAGGATCTATGACATCCTTTCTATTGAGCATTGGTTTTTTCTTTGATTGAGATACAGACTTTGAGGTTTGACCTGTTGATGGATTGTTAAACTTGGGATCAATGGTAACCAATGCTGTTTTTGACACAACAAGGGATTCAGATTCATGTGAATTAGAGGATACATTGCTTAAGGTTTCAACCTTATCATCCAAGGATGCCCATACACACTTAGATGAAGTGGCTTCAGTAATATTGGAAGTAATTTCCTCAATTACACAGTTGTTCGGAGGATTGTTGTTTCAGAATGTGATCTATTCTATTGGTGACACTATGATGAAATTTCGTGGTCCGATTCAGGTCCAAGTTTGTCAGAGGCGGAAGAGGCGTGGAATCAGGACACTTAACAACAATAGGTTGAAACTCAAGGATCAAAGATGCAAAATGGTCATTTGTCTCAGGAAGGGGTGACAAGGGAGAAACAGGGGTGTCTAAATGCTTGATGTTCGAAATCTCTCCCTGAAAAGTCAGATTTTGCAATTCCTTTAGAGGACTAGCAATAGGCTTTGGAAACTCGCTTCCGAGGCCAGGTGCTTTGGACCATGGATGATGAAAATTATGTGTCATCCATTCATTTGCTTCAAGCATGTCAATAGAGTTGTGCAAAGCATCTATTTTAGCATTGAGACGTTTATTATCAAAAATCAAGACATTTCTTTCAGAGTAGGTAATTTCACATTTGTCTTTCAAAATGATACATTCATTTTTTAACATTACAAGCTCTCGATCTAAAGACTCAAATTTTAACTTCTTATCCTTGAAATGTAATCTAAGACGATTCAATTTGATATCCTTCTTCTCACTGGCTTGTGTGGCTGACTCATAGGCCTTGTAAATGATGTTCATATCCGATTGAATCTGAGTTAGATATGGTTCACAAATTGATAAATCAAAATTATTTTCAGTAATTAAGCATTTTACCTGTTGAATGATGCTTCTTCCTGGAGGGTCATTTGTAGCCATGTAGCAGTAGCTGGGCTCAACATCTTCATCATCTTTCTCAGATCCAGATGACCAATAGCCATCATCACATTTAAAATCTTGTCTTGCCATCAAGCACATATTTCTTCCAATCATCGTATCATCATCATCATCTCTGGATGACCAATAACCTTCAACGTCTCTTGAAACAGTTGTTACAAAAGCGTTTTCACTTTTATCCATTTCTTGAGCTTTTTGGACATAGTAGGAAGAATACTTGATTTTTGGTTTCAGTCCAGAGTCAGCTCGAAAATCTTTTGCGAAGTGGTTTGCATGTTGACACTTGTGACACATAATTTTTGGTTTGTCCGAAATGGAATTCTGAGGGGATTCAGCGGTAGAGTTTGGCTTAGAGAGGTTTGTTTTGTATGCAGGAGGATTTTCGGAAGTTAGTTTAGGTTCCGGAGTTGAGTATGGTTGAGGATTGTTGTGGTAAGGAGCATGGAATCTGTTTTGGTATGGTTTGAAGGAAGGGTTAAAAGGACATTTGTATTTCATTGAAAAAAGAGCGAACTCCTGTTGGAAACGGAGTTCTGAGTCCATCTCTTCGGAGTCATCAATAGGATAGTTTTGAGAGGATGTGGATGATTTAACCAGTGGAACAGTGGTTTTGAAAAGGTCCGAAGTAGAAGAATTCGGAACAATTGATTCGAAGGAACTGAGAAGAGCAAGAAGACCTCCGGAAAGTTCCCTTATGGTATGAGCAACATTTGACTCGTGTCCCTGAAGTTCATCAAAAAGTTGATAGAGTTTTAACTTTTTCAAGGAACCATTACTTTGAAGACAAGATTTTAGATTTCCCCATCCTTTGCCAAGACTGTTTATGAATTTGAGATTGTACTCCAGAGGATTTCGGATAATCCCATGAGCAGTTATGTTGTTGACCAATATTCGGTAATGGTTGGAGGCAGCGGCTACCGGTTCACCAGGAGTGGTTGTGAAGGTGTCAAATTCGTTGACAACTGAAGTAAGGCGCTTTTCTTTCATGTTTTCCGAACCTTCAATTAGGTCCTGAAGAGTGTCTCAAATCTCTTTAGCTGATTTGCATAACATGATGTGCTCAAAAAGTGAAGGAGGAACACCAAACACCATTTCAGAGAAATCAACTTAGTCTACATGTAGCTTTTCAATGTCATCAGCTGTTAGAGGGGCTGGACGATTTTCATCTTGTCCCATAAGCTTAGCAGCAGCATCTCTTACAACGATTCTAACATGAACATGAGGACCTTCTTTAACGGATCTCCAGATCTCTTCATCTATATTTTTGGCTAAAATAAATCCTTCCATTCTAACTTTCCAGTGATCATATTCTTCCACAACTAGTAATAGGGCACGTGTATGGCCACCCACACTATTTGCGATTTGCATTGAAATCATTTGTTGAGGATTAGAAGCAGCCATAAAAGTTAAGATATCTTGAGCAAAAGTGGTATATAGAAGAACTTTTATCTTGAACACATAAATGGTTGAAATACCAAGGTATGTTCAAACCAACTATAATATGCTCTTGTGGATTTAAAGTACAACCACTCAAGCTCTGATACCAATTGTGAGAACTAGAATTTGATCAGTTGCGCAGGGAAAAGGTTTGAGAATACAAACCTTGAATGAATGCTAAAGATCAATGTCTTCTTACTATAAGTAGTTCAAGTCTAGACTGGAAAGACCAGTCAAGTCTTAGATATTATATTCAACAAATGATCAAGACATTAAATGAAGAATAACAGTAACTGATCAAGGTAAAGCTAATAAATGAAAAAGAAGAAAAATGTTTGAAGAAGATTTGAGATAACTAAGTAAATGCCAAAAGTTGAGCAAAAGATCTGTATTTTACTTGTATTGAATGCTCCTTTATATAGGAGAGAATGTTACAGTGAATTAACTAAGTAACTTACATCGGACTGGACAATAGAACTATTTCTGACATTCTGATTGTCTAATACAACAAAATCCTAAGTCCTATGTAACATTGCATCGATACAAGGATAATTAATGACAAAAGACAAAAAGAATGTTCTTCCGGATCAGCATACATTTCGGATGTGAGAGTCACTCCGGAATGTGTTCCTCTTCATAATATTCTTCCTCTTCTTCTCTTCAGCTCCGGACAGGTTCCGGAGCACTTTTCACTTCAGAACCTACATACTTCGGAATATGTACTTGGGATTGCTAGATATTCACTTTGAGGTTCTAACAGAGTACCCTAGGCATACAAGCAGCTACACTTAGCGTACAAGCCTCCAAGCGAGTACGTTGCGCGTACGTGCTGAGTACGCCCCGCGTACTCGCTCTGTTGGTTCTTGCACGTTTGGGCTATCTTTTACACTTGGTTGAATAGGGATTTGTTGGGCTATGTGAGAATAAGTGTTTTGGATTAGGGAAAAGTTAATGGGCTTTAGGATAAGGTCCATGTAAACGTTTGGGCCCAATTTGGAAAATTGGGCCATAAGTTGGCTTTTGATGATTATTGGTTTGTAGGCTTTTATGTTTGGGAGTTTGGGTCTTAGTCTTGGACCAAACTAAGTGAGGGGTAAATGATCTTTTTACCCTATATTTGGGTTGTTGACTATGGATTGTAACTCAATTGTTAACTAGGTGTTATTTGTTTGTTTGCGCAAGGATTTTAGCAGATCTGCAATCAGAGATTTATTTGTGGATTCAGATGTCGAGGTGAGTCTCCTCACTGTACTATGGGTCGAAGGCACGAATACTGGCCCATTTGGTTTATGTATTATAGGAAGACCAGGGGGTGGCCCTTGGCATTTGCATGAAAGACAAGGAGGTGACTCCTGACCGATCTGTATGCAAGACTGGAGTTTAGACTCTGGCAGTTAAGTAGATAATTAGTTGTAGATTATATGCTAGTTTCCTTTGTGACGCTTTCATGGAAGACCAGGAGGTAGCTCTTGGCACTTGTCTGTAAGACTCAGGGTTTTGGCCCCCGGCCTAGTAAGGAAATACCATGATATGGCTCATGGCATAATGGTAAGAATATGGTTGGCACATAGCATCTCCTATTGAGTGTTGGATATGTATGTTATGTTTGACTCGTATATTATGTATGGTTTGTGGTATTTGGAGAACTCACTAAGATTTGTGCTTACAGTTTGTGGTTTATGGTTTCAGGTACTTTCGGTTCGAAAGGGAAGGGCCCAAGTTGATCGCAACGCACACACCAATATTTTCCACAACTTTGAGATTTTGGGATTGTACTTTGATAACTGTTTTCACAATAAAATATCTTTAAGTATTTGGTTAAATGATAAATTGGTGTTTTGATTGTTTTAAAAATGAAATTTTTACCCTCTTATTTTAGGATGTTACATACCCATAATAACATCCGATTTTTTTTCATATGATGTAAAATGCACACCATATGCATGTTGTTTTGAATTTTTTTCAACAAATCCCCTTCTATAGCCACATCTTAACTTATTAAGATGTTTTTCATATATACATTATTTTGAACAAATCCAACATTTATGTTTTATTAAATAAACTTTTCCATTCCATATTATAAAACAAAATATAACTTAACATTAGACGACTGTTACGTTGTCGCGGGACCGCTGTCGGACCATTGTTGTACTAACACCAAATTTAGTAACATTTTTCTAGTCGTATTCACAACTTAATTAAATAAACATTATAGCTCTTATTTCTTTGGAAATAATTTTTAACCCATATCATTTCATTTTTCTAGCCAAATATAAAAATTTAAAAAAAGAAAATGGAATTATACATTGAAAATTTTAATTTTTTCTATTCTTTTATAAAACATATTCACAATTTAAAGTATTTTATGTTCAGTTTAATAGACATATTAATTCACTAATACGCATTTTAATATTTTCATGCATACATTCATTCATATTTTAAAACAAAACTTATATAATGTATACAAATTAATATAATCCATTTTAGCTTAATACATAAAATTCACAACATAATATAATGAATTATATAGTAAATCACAAATTCAAATAAGTCAAACCCAAACTCTACCAACACCATCAACTGCCACACACCTTCACCAACTACATGTGCCACTTTCACAACCATCATTATTTCCAAATCAAATATGTATATAAAATCATGGATTCATAGCTTAAATATTATATTCACAGTTTAATAAACCAATTAATTTACTAATTAACAGTCTGATGCAAAATAAGTTTAAAAACTAATATATATTTTTACATATTTATACAAAACAAAAGATAAATATATTCACAAAAAAATAATACAAACATTCATACATAAAGTAGTCATATTTTAACATAAAATTTATAAAAAGTTCACAGTTTAATATATTTAATTTACAATTTAATACATTCAATTTATAGTTTACTTTTAAAACACAAAATTTTCAGGTTAATATAATTAATTCATAACTTAATGCAAAAAAGTTATATATTGACAAACATATTCTCAAATTAAATTTTACATTTATACATTCATATCTATAGGCTAATACTTCTTTTTAAAGTTTATTTACAAAAATATTCACATTTTAAAATTTACATACTTTATCCAAAATATATAAAAACATAATAAATCATGCATTGATAGATTACAACTTATGTTTTCCATTTAAGCAATCAGGTATATGTAAAAAATGCATTAACAACTTGGAACTTATAAAAAAAACTCATGCATTCACAACTTAAAGTTTATGTATTTCATTGAAACAATCAAATATGTATAAAAATCATGTATACATAACCTAAAACTTATAAAAAAAAGCGTGTATTCATGCCTTTAAACTTATAAAAAATAATATGTTCAGAAATTACACATATTTTTTCTTACTAATAAATGTTAAAACTAACATTAACATAATTAAACAATAAATGAGACATTAAAACATTACAACTCATGATTTTAAAATCCTAAATTAATATTATTGAAAAAATACTAGCATATGAAATATTCAAAAAAAATCATGTATTCACAACATTCATAGTTTAAAATTTATGATTTTCATTGAAGTTGTTAGATACGTATAAAGAAACCATGCATTCACAGCTTAAAACTTGTAAAAATCATGCATTCAAAGCTTAAAACTTATGTCTTTCATTGAAACAATCATATTTGTATAAAAATCCAGCATTCATAGCTTAAATAATAAAACATCATGTATTTGTAGTTTAAAACATATAAAAAAGTTTTTAACTTATAATAATTTATGTATTCTAAAATTAAAACTTGCATTTTCTTATTAGTAATACTTCAAACTAGTATTAACATTACTAAACAATATCTGAAACATTAAAACATAACAATCACAACTTAAAAGACCTTTTTTTTTTGAGAAAACACTAATGTAATAACACATATTCTAAACTCAATTCATAATATAAAAACCATAAAGCATAAGTTATGAATATCACTTTTAGGTAAATATTATAGAAAATAAAAAAAAAGTAAACTTTGATTCACAAATTAATAACAATAGATCAAAACTTAATATTTTTGCAAATATTATAACAAATAAAATAAGTTTGGAGTCTTACCTTAATAGCAGTTGATTCACAACTTAATAATAATGAATTCACAACTTAATACCAGTTAAACAAATAATATCCATAGTAAACAACAAAAGATAAATTAAAACATTAAATTCACAACTTAACATTAAAAAAAAACAATAAAATCAAAATCAACATATTTGATGTAGATTTGGTGGTGTTTCATAGAAGATCATAGAGAAAAAGATGGAGGTGAGTTGTTAGTGCTTCATCGAACCGACAAGGCAGCAACGACAGTGACGGACGCAGAAATACACAGTAGGTGTTGCCGTCGTTGAAGAGGTGTTGTCGGTGCATGAAAAATAGGGAAAAAACCAAAAAAAATGAAATGTTTTCTATTGCGTATGGGAAAACTAGGTGTTGCCGGTGCCACACCGGAACATCAAGTAAAACCATCCCTAAGCAACGGTGGTGATGGTTGACGACGGTATCAGATCTGGTTCTTCAATATCGTCGGAGCTCGTAGATTTAGAAGCATAAATCATATATCTAAAGGTGAAAATCATAGATATGTCGTTGGAGATCATAGATCTATCGTCGAGAACTTAGATTTAAACTGAACGACTTCAGATCTGATGAAAACGAAGGATTTTAGAGGTTAACAACATACAATGGTGGTTGGTAAAGGAGGTAGTGAACCAGATCTGAACAGATCTGGTGGTGTTTCATAGGGATAAATAAAAATGGATATGTGTCACCGGAGCAAGATCAGGTCACTCAGTCTCACCGCAGCATGTAGATTTGGAGGAGTAAATGATAGATTTATAGGTAAAACTCATAGATATATCATCGTACATCGTAGATATACCACTAAAGATCATAGATCTTGACTAAACCACTACAAATCTGATGAAAACAAAAGTTTTTAGAGGTCGAAGACAAGCTTTGATGGTTGGTGGAGTAGGACCTGGACCAGATCTGTTGGTGCTTTATGGATATCGAGAGAAAAAGGATTAAGGCGAGATGAAGACATGTCACAGGAGCAAGGTCGTAAGAGTGGTAAGGTTGCAGTGGTAGATGTTGTTTTCGTCGGAGGTAAATGGCGACACCGGAGGTCAGTGGTTGGTGGGGACGGAAAGTCGTCGAAGATAGGAGGGAGAATGAAGAAATGTTTGGTGAGAGAGAGGGAGAATGAAGTTTTGTATTTCTAATTTTTTGATCCGATGTTTTATGTTTCAAGTATAATTTGTTAGTGAAAATAGGATTAAAATTCATTTTATTTACAATCATGTCATTATCTTTTAACAATATATGTAGAAAATAACATTTACAAGATTCATAAATATCTAATTAAGAAAAGATGAATATAATCTTAATTATAAGCTAATATTAAAGGTTTTTAAAGTTCTTAATATTTTTTGGTTCTCATTTCATCTTTTCTCTCTCCTCTCTCTCTCTCTCTCTCTCTCTCTATATATATATATATATATATATATATATATATATATATATATATATATATATATAGAGAGAGAGAGAGAGAGAGAGGAGGTTCAATTGAGAAAAAAAAAAGTTTGAGAATGGGGATTCATTCTCAGCCAATCATTTATTTTTGCTGCAAAAGCCTCCAACGTACCGGCGGAAATGGGAAAGGAATGTGTATATATATATATATATATATATATATATATATATATATATATATATATATATATATATATATAGGAGGTTCAATTGAGAAAAAAAAAAGTTTGAGAATGGTGGAATCATTCTTAGCCAATCATTTATTTTTGCCGCAAAAGCCTCCAACGTACCGGCGGAAATGGCAAAGGAATGAACATGTGTTTTCCAACAAAACATATTTCCTTAAACTATGTTAATCATTACGTTAATATACACAAAAACATAGTTTTTTTCGTTTTTTTTTTATTTTTAGAAGCTATTTTTATCAAAAAATGATTTTAAATATACCAAAATTCATGATTTTTATTCTCTACAAATAGACATCCATATTGATATAGTTTTAAGATAAAATAAAAAATTTAATTTTTTTTTATGTTTTCAGCTATCGTTATGAATAAGTGAATAAAAATGTATCGGATTTTATTACAGTATATTCGTTATTAACTTATAAATAAAAACTATGATTATTTTTTTTACAATTTAAGTATTATTCATATATGAATATAGCATATAATAAACATAGTATATTCATATTTTAATATTGGACGATGCATTCACTTGTAAATATTAACATAGTATATTCATTTATGAATATTAGATGATATATTCACTAATGAATATTAAATGATATTTCATATATGAATATTACATAGTATTACATGGTATATAACATGTGAATATTATATAGTTAATTCACTTGTGAATATTAGATGATATATTCACTTATGAATATTACATAGTATATTCACATATGAATATTACAAGGTTATTCACTTGTGAATATATTCACTTATGAATATTTGAAGGTATTGTGACAAATATATATTATTTTTATATGTTATTCACATATGAATAACATACAGACTTGCATATTTGTTAATAATCATATACTGATTCAGGTGAGAAAAACATACTCATATGTGAATATAACGTGGTAATTTAGTTTATGCATTTCATCAAACAGTTGGAGTGCATACAAATTAACTATTTTAAAAATGTTAAAAACATCAAGTTATCAATTCCAAATCATCATATACTTCCGATTTCGACTTCAGATGCGACATCCTATGTCTGATCGATTTCTCATTTTGATTTTTGATTTCCGAAAATCCGATTGTGAACCTGTGAGTACCGATTTTGAGCCCTTCAATATCGACTGTGACTGTGAGTCTAGAACTCCGATTTCAATTTCATGAACAACGAAGAAATTCCGGTTTAGTTGATGAAATATGTATGATTATTGAAGATTGGAGGAAAAATTTTGATGATGAACGAACTATTATCGAATTCTCTATAGTTACGTATTTGAGATTCAATGTTATTAACATATTTATAAGTTTGCCACCGTGTCTTTTTATATTTAGATTAAATGAGTGACTGAAAATGATTCCCCATTCTCAACCTTGTTTATTTTCTCAATTGAACCCACCTATATATATATATATATATATATATATATATATATATATATATATATATAATGGTGGCAGAAAGACGATGAGTGAAAACGTTTTCTTTCTAATCAAATTCCCTTCATCTTTTCTTTCTGTATCACAACCTATCATAGTTTAAAACAAGTTGCCACTTGACATTAGACCACTGTTACATTGTCGCGGGATCGCCGTCGGACTGTTGTTGTACTAACACCAAATTTCAGTAACATTTTTCTGGTCGTATTCACAACTTAATTAAACAAACTTTATAGCTCTTATTTCTTTGAAAATACTTTTAACACATATCATTTCATTTTTCTAGCCAAATATAAAAATTTTAATAAAAGAAAATAGAATTATACCTTGAAAATTTTAATTTTTTATATTCGTTTATAGAACATATTCATAATTTAAAATATCATATGTACAGTTTAACAAAATTTATAAAATGTATACAAATTAATACAATCCATTTTAGTTTAATACATAAAATTCACAACATAAACAATCAATTATACAATAAATCACAAATTCAAATAAATCAAACGCAAATTCTACCAGCACCACCAACTACCACACACCGCCACCAACTAAATGTGCCACTTTCGCAACCATCCTTGTTTCCAAATCAGATCTATATACAAAATCATGGATTCATAGCTTAAATATTATATTTACAGTTTAATAAACCAATTAATTTACTAATTAACAGTCTAATGCAAAATAAGTATAAAAACTAATACATTCTTACATATTTATACAACACAAAAAATAAATATAGTCACAAAAAATTAATACAAACATTCATACATAAAATAGTCATATTTTAACACAAAATTCATAAAAGAATCACAGTTTAATACATTTAATTCATAATTTAATACATTCAAGTTATAGTTTACTTTTAACACAAAGTTGTCAGGTTAATATAATAAATTCATAGCTTAATGCACAAAAGTTATATATTGACAAAACATATTCTCAAATTAAAAATTACATTTATATATTCATATCAATAGTCTAATGATTCTTTTAAAGTTTATTTACAAAAATATTCATAATTTAAATTTTACATATTTTATTCAAAATTAGATAAAACATAATAAATCATGCATTCATAGTTTAAAACATATGTTTTTCATTTAAGCAATCAGGTGTTTGTAAAAAATATATTAACAACTTAAAACTTATAAAAAAAACTCATGCATTCACAACATAAAATTTATGTATTTCATTGAAACAATCAAATATGTATAAAAATCATGTATATACAACTTAAAACTTTTAAAAAGGCATGTATTCACGCCTTTAAACTTATAAAAATAATATGTTCACTAATTAGACATATATTTTCTTACTAATAATTGTTAAAACTAATATTAACATAATTAAACAATAAATGAGACATTAAAACATTACAACTCATGATTTTAAAAACCTAAATTAATATTATTGGGAAAATACTAGCATAAGAAAATACAAACCTTCAAAAAAATCATGTATTCACAACGTTCACATTTTAGAATTTATGTTTTTCATTGAAGCGATTAGATACGTATAAAGAAACCATGCATTCACAGCTTAAAACTTATAAAAATCATGCATTCAAAGCTTAAAACCAATGTCTAATTTCATTGAAACAATCTTATTTGCATAAAAATCATGCATTCAAAGTTTAAAACGTATAAAACATCATGTATTTGTTGTTTAAAACATATAAAAATCATGCGTTCATAGCTATAGGTGAAACTGAGTAGATATGTCATCATACATCATGTATTTGTAGTCCAAATCTACATGCTCCACTAGTAGATACTAGTAGATATGTCATCGTACATCGTTGATGTACCACTAAAGATCATAGATATGGAGTAAACCACTATAGATTTGATGAAAACGAAAGATTTTAGAAGTCGAAGACAAGCTTTAATGGTTGGTGGAGTAGGACCTGGACCAGATCTGTTGGTGTTTCATGGATATCGAGAGAAAAAAGATTAAGGCGAGATGAAGACATGTCATCGGAGCAAGGTCGTAAGAATGGTAAGGTTACGGTGGTAGAAGTTGTTTTCGTCGAAGGTAAATGGCAATACCGGAGGACGGTGGTTGGTGGTGACAGAAAGTCGCCGAAGATAAATGGGAGAATGAAGAGATGTTTGGTGAGACAGAGGGAGAATAAAGTTTTGTTGTTCTAATTTTTTGAGCTAATGTTTTATGTTTCAAGTGAAATAATTTGTTTGTGAAAATAGGATTAAAGTTCTTTTTATTTACAATTATGCCATTATTTTTTAACAATATATATACAAAATACTCTTTAGAAAATTTATAAATATTTAACTGATATATATATATATATATATATATATATATATATATATATATATATATATATATATATATATATATATATATATATATATATATATATATAATGGTGGCAGAAAGACGATGAGTGAAAACGTTTTCTTTCTAATCAAATTCCTTTCATCTTTTCTTTCTATATCACAACCTATCAATGGTTTTTCAAGTGCAGTCCGCAGATTTTTGTAACCTGAAAACCCAATACAAAATCAATGCAAAAAGCGTTTCTTATGGGATATTTCCGACATACCTTAAATTTGGTTGGCTTAGGCAGCATAAGGTGAATCCCATCTTAAAGAAGCAGATCCTGAGAGATGTCAACTGTGAAGTGACACCAGGAGAAATCACGGCGATTGCTGGTCCAAGTGGTGCTGGCAAAACGACATTGATCGAGGTTCTTGGGGGAGTTATCCCTCCCTGCCGGCTCTCCGGTGAAGTGCTCGTCAATGACCGGCCAATGAATTCAACTTTTTTCCGGCGAGTCTCGGGATACGTAACCCAAGAAGATTTACTATTTCCACTTCTTACAGTCGAAGAAACCCTCCTTTATAGCGCCCGTTTACGGCTTCCTGGTGGACTCGATAAGTCGAAAGCTCGAGTCCAAGATTTGCTTGTGGAGCTAGGGTTATGCCACGTGTCTGGAGAAAGAATCGGTGGCGACAACAATCGTGGAATTTCCGGCGGCGAAAAACGCCGGGTGTCAATCGGTGTCGATCTGGTTCATGATCCATCCGTACTACTAATGGACGAACCCACATCAGGACTAGATTCCGGTGCAGCCTTTCAACTCATCTCAATGCTCCACTCAATGACTAAAAATCACCATAAAACAATCGTTTTAACAATCCACCAACCTGGGTTCCGAATTCTCGAACTATTCGATAAAATCATGTTATTAGCAAATGGAACCATGGTTCATCATGGTTCACTCAACTCCCTTGAGCACAAGCTCAAATCTGCGGGCCATGACATCCCTCGCCAAGTCAATGTTCTTGAGTTTTCAATGGATGTGATCGAAACCCTAATCCCTGATGTGATGGAAACAGTAATCCTAGACATGAACGAACCAAAACCACAATTCAATGGCATAAATCAAGATTATCATTTACAGTATCCGAATTGCGTACTCACTGAGATAGCAATACTGAGTGAGCGATTCATGTACACCATTTTCCGAACGAAAGAACTGTTTATCGGGAGTATTCTCCAAGGTTTGTTAGTAGGGCTTTTATTCGGGATGCTCTTTAAAGACATTAATCGATCTCACACCCAAACTCAAATTGGATTTTTCGCATCCAGTGTAGGGTATTTGCTGTATACATCATCTCAAGCTATCCCAATTTTTTTTAATGAATGCCGGATTTTAATGCGGGAAATATCAACTGGTGCCTACCGGATTTCTTCCTACACAATTGCGAATACTCTCGTTTTCCTCCCGATTCTTTTCATTGTGGCGTTATTATTTACTATCCCAACTTACTTGCTAGTTGGGTTACGTGACGATTTAGACGGGTTTTTTCTATATTTGCTAATCGTTTGGCTGACTTTATTGATGTCCAATTCTTTTGTGTCGTTATTTAGTGTACTTGTTTCGAATTTTATGATGGGGATCTCGTCTGTTGCAATACTAATGGGCACGTTTTCTTTGTTTTCGGGGTTTTTCATAGTGAATGATGATATACCGAAATACTTGATGTTTATGCACCATTTGAGCTTAGTTCGGTACCCGTTTGAGTCTTTGTTGATAAACGAGTTTGGGGGGTCGAAGGGAAGATGGAGGTGTCTTCAGCGGTCTGATGGTGGGTGTTTGGTTTCTGGTGAAGAGTTCTTGAAGAATGAGAATTTGAAGGACGTGCAAAAATGGTATAATTTGGGGATGATGGTGGTGTTTATCTTTGGGTACAGGTTTCTTTCGTTCATGGTGTTGTGCTACAGATCTTACAGAAGCAGAAACTAAAGAAGGTGGTCGATGACTCGATGTGTTGTAGTTTTTAAATCGAAGCATAGATATTGAGTGTTATTAGTACCCCGGTTGGCCTTTTACCCTGTTTATGCATGTAATTTTTTTTTTTTTTTTTTTTGACATGCAAGTGTGTTACTGATGCGACGTAATGAATAAGACTTCAAAATTCTGATGTTCAAGAAATGCTCTTAATTTTCTTGTTCTTTTCGAAACATAATAAAGTGTGTAATAAAGTTGGAATAGAGAGGTTTAATTTACAGACTGGTTGGGGCAATTGTCGAGTGTGCTAGTCAGCTAGTGCATATGGCAATGTTGGTTTGGGGGCTCAAAATGCTTTTTTACCAAATACAAATTACCCGACGCGGCCTTCTTGGCTTCAATAATGGCCAATCAGTTTAACTGTTCCTCTTTGGCTAATCGGCTTTCTTCGGAAGTTAGAAATCAAAGTCACAATAATGTAGAAGTTGATCGCCGGCCAGGGGGCAGTTCATTAATTTTGAAGGCACGGCCCTATGAAAAGTTAAAATGAGCCATATATACTTTTTTTTTTTTTAATTTTTTTTTTTATATATTCAAGATCAATTTAGAGTTTATGCTTAAATATCAAGAACCCCCAGTTCCAAAAAAAAATAACAAGAACCCAAAACCAATTATAGAGCCCTACGAAAAGTTAAAATGGGCCAAATATACTTTTATTTGTTTTTTTTATATATTCAAGATCAATTTAGAGTTTATGCATAAATATCAAGAACCCAAAGCCAATTATAGAGCCCTATGAAAAGTTAAAATGGGCCAAATATACTTTTATATATATATATATATATATATATATATATATATATATATATATATATATATATATATATATATATATATATATATATATATATATATATATATATATATATATATTCAAGATCAATTTAGAGTTTATGCATAAATATCAAGAACCCAAAGCTAATTATAGAGCTCTTACATGAAGAGATTGACATATTCGATGATGTTGAATATAATGCCAAACTTTGATTTTTTTTCTTTTCCAGTATTGATGTGTCGATGATAACACTACAAAAATAGTCTTTATTAGTGACCAATATTTTAGTGACGACCTAAAATTTGGTCACTAACAATATCATTTAGTCACCATATATTAAGTCGTCACTAAATTTGGTAATCCTACAAATTTAATGACTGATAAGTATTAGTGACTAAAAATATATGTTTTTTAGTCATAACAAGTATTAGTGACTAAAAATAATTGTCACTGTTTTAAAGGCATAGTAACAAAAAATAGTGGTCATTGCATTTAAGATTAAGTAACCAAAAATGGTGGTCACTAACTATTTGAAACCACCTAAACGCTATGTGTTATGGTAATAAAGTTGTGACCACTCAATAATGTTAACTGAAGTGCAAAATAAAAATCAATTAGTGACAAAAATTGTGGTCACTGAATTGAAAACAATTAGTGACCAAAAATAGCGGTCATTGGCTAAAAAAAGTGAAAATAAAACAGTGATTGAAAATTACAAAATCCAGCACTTTGCTACTTGTCACACTCCAAAAACCTTACAAAATGCATAATATTTTATTTAGGTATTTTTTTTTATTTCATCATAAATCTCACCAAAATTTAATTGTTTAAAAAATATTTCATCCACTTTGTTAGCCCACTTGGCTAACAAAGAGGTTTCTAATCAACAGCTAACTAAAAGGTTCTGGGTTGAATCTTAGACACAATAGATATTTAAATTATATGTTGTTTAAAAAAAACATCACAAGGTATCCATTAGCTAGACCCGACCCATGAAACTGATCCCATTGGAGCATACATTATCCGACTCAACTCACAAACCTTTCACAGCCATTAAAAGAAATCAAATAAACACAAATTTTGAATCGCAACAATTAGTTCTCAAAATGTTGACATAATCCGCCCTAAATCGACGCAGACGCACCTCTCTATCCTATCTACCGGCACGTTCCACCCTCTCATGTCGACAGTCTATGGACATCGGTATGTCTCCGGTCTCACCCCATCTTTATCATCTTTCGCATATCTCTTTGTTCTTTTGTGCCATTAGATTGGAATATGTCAGAGGATCCAGTGGTTGCGCCTTCACAGGCCTCCGATGGATCAGATGGCGGTAATAGATCCTTTTGCAAGTAGCTTCCTGCCTCAGGCTTAGCTCATACCACAGTCACCATCCTCCCGTACCATGCCTCTGTCATGGCGGACATCTCTATGGTCCAATTGAATTACTTGGTGCTTGACGTTTATTGATCGCTTCAACCACACACTGCGTGACGAATTTCTTCATTAGTCGGCTCTTTTCTAATTAGAGCGCAACACAAGAGTTCGATGTACACGTTAGTCACCTCGCAAATTTTTCTCAAAATTAGGGCTCATTTCTTTTATAGTAAGCGTAAACTCTCGACTTTTCTCCATATCTTTCCTATCATCAACATCATCACCATTATTGTTTCCCCTTTCAGTCGTATCTACATAACATCAAGCATAACAATGAAAGACGCGGAGTTCTGAAATCGACGACCTTTTTGTTGAAAAATGGAATAGGTCACTCCATGTATGAAGCTTGTAGTAGGACGGATTTTATGATTCAAGCCTCATATAATTTAGGCCTTTTTTCTAAATTGGAGAATATTTTGATTAAAACTTCATATAAGTTAGGTAGTTTTACTAAATTTGACGAATTTTCAGATTAGAACTACGTACCTTCTATAAGAGTAACTTAGTTATCTTTGTGGTATCGGTTGCACTCCATCTATTCGATTAAATGCTTGTCAAAGGATGATCATCAGCTCATTATTTTACCATCCTTGGTAGTATGTCATATTGAAGTTTTAACCCTGCTATTTGAATTTCAGGCAGCTCGCCAAGGCTTCAGTTGTTTCCAATTTATTTGAGGTTTTTATAAAATTAAGGAGAAAGGAGAATACAAATATCAGGTAACTTTCTGTATATAGCTAAAATTTCTTCTATATTTTGTTATGTGGATACTCTTTGGCAAACCTATTCATGTACTTTTGACATTTGATGTTGCAGTTGAGGTATTTTTCATTTTTAGTATTATTAATGATATTATCACAATCTATATAACTCTTAGGATATTTTTCAATTTACATTTATGTCTTGAATTTTATCTATTTGGTAGGCCCTTCAAGCTCTTTCCATACAATACAGGGTATTCCAGTCAATTTACAATTAATGGAAAGAAAACGTATCTCATTTTTTAACAATGAGTAATCTTGGTTTTATGTTTTTTAATTTTTGCATACAAATTTGTTTCATTTTTATCAGCTTAAAAGATGGCTTAAACCCATTCTACGTTGCCTGCAGGTTAGTTTCCTCTTTCAAATGACAAGTTTGCCCCTGAACGGTAAAAAACATTCTTTTCCCTTTTTGTTGTTATTACAGCCACCTCCTCCGGTTAATGACAACAACCCACATAATGTATTTAGACCAAGGGAGAAAGTTCACGGACTTCATGCAAGAAGGGTAAGTTTGTCAATTCTTCATATTTTTACATAATCTAAGGTATTAAAAATGTTTATATATTTTCAGATGTGACATCCCCATTTTCACAGCCAGAAAAAACCGATTTTGTTTATGCTTTATAAAAATCAGAGTACATCTTTTAATAAAAATGTTGCGGAATTTGTTCCCAGTAAAACGTGATAAATATATTATCCATGGATTTCCGAAGAAAAGTATTTGTATTTATTTTAAAACATTTGGGATGTCATCTTCAATACAGAAACATAAGCATACAGAACTTACATTTATTATCGCTAGTGATTTATATCTCCTTAATCTCTCAGTATAATGTGACTTCATATCAACACCTGTGATATAAATAAACTTAGTGGGTCAGCTTGGGAAACCAGGTGAGTACATAGGGTTTTCAACCCAAAATAATATAAATATTATGTTTAAACATCAAACAATCAACCCAATTACCCATCCCCATTATCATCTTTACTCTTAAGGATCTTCCCTAAGAATCAACTATTCATCGTTCATTTATTCCTAAGGATCATCCTAAGTAATCGCCACGAAGTCCATCATTGCCACGGTTTACACAATAGGCACTAAGTTTGCATAGTCGCCAGGGATTAGGCACCAAGTATGCATGGTCACCAGGGTTTAGGCATCAAGTCTGCATGATCGCCAAGGTTTAGGCATTAAGTCTGCATAGTCACCAAGGTTTAGGCATCAAGTCTACATGATCGCCAAGGTTTAGGCACTAAGTCTGCATAGTCACCAGGGTTTAGGCATCAAGTCTGCATAATCGCCAAGGTTTAGAGTACACCAGGTGAACACATCGTCACAAAACCTACAGGTTGCGAGCCTACTAGTGTTCCACTGGACTGTCTAGAAAAGTTTGTGGTTGTCATCCATACTCTGCTAGATGATGGGGCCAACATTTGGGAACAAGGCTTCTCACATCGTCAACCTCTCACCCTTACCTCATGGTCTATATCACCTCTCAACTCATCATCCAACTAATATTTCATCTACCCATGTTTTACCCAACATATTTTGTAGATATAAAAACATATACAGTTTAAATCATATAAAACTTGTATAAAACCGTCCATCCAACATAGATAGCAATTGTACAGATAATATGCACACATAGCACGTAGTTTATATAAAATACTTCATATCTATGTTTAAGATGAAAGGGACCATGCACTCACTTGATAAGGTGGTGACTAGGTACTCGGACAACGCTTCGTTTACTTTAAAATAATTTCCTTCGACGAAACCTAGTATTATTACCACTAGATTTTATTCTAATATTTATCGTGGCTAATTATTAGTCTTGTTATTATTATATAAGCATTTAAACAATACTTTCGAACTACTATGTACAAACAGGGACAGACATAAAACACTGGAGGACAGGACCATTTTGGCATATAACACTTCTGAAGTCCAACGACCCTATGTGGCCCTTTAAACCAGACTCCCTGTACCGCGAGTAGTTAAAAATATATTATAACGACACTTGTATAATAATAGCTCAAATATTTATTATAAGTTCATAATAACAATACTAATTTTAAATATAAGCTATATTAAAATAGGGTAAGCATAACTTACATACAAGGGGGTTTTAGCTAGGAGTCGGGCTTTGCAGGGGCAGAACTTCATCGCTGAATCTTTCTAAGAAAGATTCGTGCAGTGCTTCAGCGCTCACCTTACTATACTCAAACTAGAGAAAAAGAAGTCGAATCACGAGGGACCGAAATGCTCAGGGGATAAGAAGAGAAAGACTATTGAATCAAGAGAATGGTGCAAGAAATATAAGAGCCCAAGTATATTATTTATAGTAATTGAATTTACAAAAACTACCCTCCATAATTACTTAATGACCTTATAGTTATATAAACGACTAAACACCCCTTCATAATACTATTTTAAATAGATTTAATGATATTTATACTAAACTAATGTCGAAAGTACTCAACACAACTCTTATAATAACTGCATCATCGATACCTTTCTAATGATATATACATTTGTGGGTCTCTCTCTCTCTCTCTCTCTCTCTCTCTCTATATATATATATATATATCTATATATATATATATATATATATGTGTGTGTGTGTGTGTGTGTGTAAGATTTATACTTTATTTTAATACATAAATATGTTATTATAATTTGTAACTCGTTCATACGAACTTCATTTTTGACGTTCTTTATATCCACGCGTTGGTATTTACGAGTACTACAACTTTCATTTAGACGTCGTCAGCTAATTCTCATTATTTCTCAGATTTATAAAACTGTATCGAATTTATCGCGCTCGAAGAGTAAGGACTAAGTTTCGTCCATATCATTAACATACGAGCTCTAATCTTGACGTTCTTTATATCCGCGCATAGGTAAAAAGAAGATCTATAACTTTCATTTAGACTCCGTCGGCTAATTCTCGACCGATCTTAAATTTAACAGTATGAGGAGATTATATTGTTAAATGTCCACGTAAAATTCATAACTTTTACATACAAAATCCGTTTTCGTCTGTCTTTTTACCGTTGAGTTCCTATTAATGAAATCTTCAACTCTCATTTAGGTCGCGTAGGCCAAAACTGCTTGAACTAAAATTCGAGTTTTGGCTCGTGCACTGTTATGCCAAATGTTAGAAAATTCATAACTTCCTCATACGAAGTCAGATTTAGGTGCTCTTTTTATGGACGCTCTCAGCTTAACATATTCTACGACTTTTTTTAGATTACTAAGGCTAAAAAGTCATCTATCATGAATTCACTATTTACGTTTCCCGGTGCCATGTCTGTTTTGCCGAAAAACTTCGACGGGTCATAAGTTCTTCGTTATAACTCGGATTTCGGCGTTCTTTATATGTACTGAACCCTTGTAACACATACTACAACTTGGTTAAGATTAATCCTTATAAATAATTTTCCATCAAAAACTCATTTTTGATGCTTATTGTCTCTAAATTGACTAGCCCGGATCTGCGGGCATTACAATTATCTCCCCTTAGGATGATTACGTGCCGAAATCATCAACGAAACAGGGCGGTATACTGATTCCATATGTTATCTCTTCATCCTAGGTAATAATTGTAACTTCCTTGTTTCTTCGAATAAGTATCTAACTCTTGGATTCCTTGACTGCAGGCGGTGCTCGATCTTGAAATTGCTCCCTATCTCACGTTAGACTCCAAATTATGACCTTCAAGTCACAATCTCAATCCTCAATGTATACGAACTTAAGATAAATTCTTTTATTACTACAATGGAACGATGTGTCATATTCTAATAACCTATCATGGTATGTTGCAATGCTTAGACTCAGGTCTCTTAGAGTCTTCCTGAACAGACTATACTTTCCTTCATGTTCTAATATCATCTTAAAGGTAGCATTTCTAGCTACAAGAAACTATCGCGATATCTCTACTGATCGCTTTGATTATATTTTATTTCAATCTTCCGGCTTAAGTCAGATGCTACATCAAACTTGGTTCTCTAAACTACGTAAAATACTCATCGTAGTCGGACTCAATTGGATATGACCACAAAGGTCGGAATAATAATCATCTTTTTAGTTATTACTGAAATGATGGTAACGACATATTTGAATAAAATGGTATCAATTAATAGCTTCTTGTTAACCTTGTGACTTTACCTAATCCAAGCGTGAGTCATGTGCTTCTGGTAGTATAGGCCTCTACTACCTTTAACCTACTCATACTCGTCCCAAGTATTGTCACGCAGTTTTCCAAGTCATTATCACCTAAAAAAATTTAACACACACAAATGTGTCCAAACAATCATATAATTTTCCCTAGACTCTACTAGGACTTCTTCCATGTGTATCTTCAATCATCAATTCTGCTTCACTCGGTTGGTGATGAAAATGTCAGACGATGGGATAAATTCATGGATTATACCAAAAATCTTTCTTTCTACTAATCGAACATGTACTTCTCCCATACTAGACGTATTATTTATTAGACGTATTCTAAAGGCATGATATCACTCTTACGATATCTTCCGATAGGTACCATTCAGTATCATAAGCCTTCTCATTTACTCCATTCACTTAATTCATTACGAGTCTTCACTATGACGTTCTGCACACCAAAGCAGGCGTTCGGTGTATCGAGACGAGAGTATAGATAGAGGAAGATTTAGACGCATATTCCTCCTTATTACTTTGAAAAGTTACATGCCAGTTCTAACACTGTAATTAAACGTTTAGAAATCTGAACACATAAAGTTTCCAGATCCGGTCGGCAACAGACCATAGATCCGATCATAGAATGCATATCATAAATCATTTAGCACATAAAAGCATGTTAGGCATATTCCCTAAATAATCTAGTGCCTGTGTCTATTCAGGTGTATTACCTAATACACACTCCTCACTATCATTGCTTAGCATTCTAAGTTTAAGTCTAGAAATAAATTCATATTCCTAGTTCGCTTAAACTAATGCTTTGATACCAATTGTGACATCCCCATTTTCACAGCCAGAAAAAGACCAATTTTGTTTATGTTTTATAAAAATCAGAGTACCTCCTATAATAAAAAGGTTGCGGAATTTGTTCCCAGTAAAACATGATAAATACGTTATCATAGCATTTTCAAACAAAAAGTATTTTTATTCATTTTAAAACATTTGGGATGTCAATACAGAAACATAAGCATAAACAGAACTTACATTCATTATCATTAGTGATTTATATCTTCTTAATCTCTCAATGTAATGTGACTTCATATCAACACCTATAATATAAATAAACTGAGTGGGTCGGGTTGGGAAACCTGGTGAGTACATAGGGTTTTTAACCCACAATAATATAATTATTATGTTTAAACATCAAAAAATCAACCCAATTACCCATCCCCATTATCATCTTTACTCTTAAGGATCTTCCCTAAGAATCAGCTATTCACCGTTCATTTATTCCTAAGGATCATCCTAAGTAATCGCCACGAAGTCCATCATTGCCACTATTTACACAATAGGCACTAAGTTTGCATAGTCGCCAGGGATTAGGCACCAAGTATGCATGGTCACCAGGGTTTAGGCATCAAGTATGCATGATCATCAAGGTTTAGGCATTAAGTCTGCATAGTCACCAGGGTTTAGGCATCAATTCTGCATGATCGCCAAGGTTTAGGCACTAAGTCTGCATAGTCACCAGGGTTTAGGCATCAAGTCTGCATGATCGCCAAGGTTTAGAGTACACCGGGTGAACACATCATCACAACACCTACAGGTTGCGAGCCTGCTAGTGTTCTACTGGATTGTCTAGAAAAGTCCGTGGTTGTCATCCATACTCTGCTAGATGACAGGGCCAACATTTGGGAACAAGGCTTCTCACATCGTCCACCTCTAACCCTTACCTCATGGTCTATATCACCTCTCAACTCATCATCCAACTAATATTTCATCTACCCATGTTTTACCCAACATATTATGTAGATATAAAAACATATACAGTTTAAATCATATAAAACTTGTATAAAATCGTCCATCCAGCATAGATAGCAATTGTACAGATAATATGCACACATAGCACGTAGTTTATATAAAATTCTTCATATCTATGTGTAAGATGAAAGGGACCATGCACTTACTTGATAAGGTGGTGACTCGCTACTCGGACAACGCTTCATTTACTTTAAAATAATTTCCTTCGACGAAACATAATATTATTACCACTAGATTTTAGTGTAATATTTATCGTGACTAATTATTAGTCTTATTATTATTATATAAGCGTTTAAACAATACTTTCTAACCACTATGTACAGACAGAGGCCAGACATAAAACACCGGAGGGCAGGACCATTTTGGCATATAACACTTCTGAAATCCAACGACCTTATGCGGCCCTTTAAACCAGACTCCTTGTACCGCGAGTAGTTAAAAAGATATTATAACGACACTAATTATATAAGAATAGCTCAAATATATATTATAAGTTTATAATAACAATACTAATTCTAAATATAAGCTATATTAAAATAGTGTAAGCATAACTTACTTACAACGGGGTTTTAGTTAGGAGTCGGGCTCTGCAGGGGCAGAACTTCGTTGCTGAATCTTTCTAAGAATGATTCGTGCAGCGCTTCAGCGCTCACCTTACTATACTAAAACTACCAGAAAGAGAAGTCGAATCACATGGGACAAGAAATATGAGAATGGTTCAAGAAGAGAAAGACTCTTGAAACAATAGAATGGTTCAAGAAATATAAGAGTCCAAGCCTCTTATTTATAGTAATTGAATTTACAGAAACTACCCTCCATAATTACTTAATGACCTTATTGTTATATAAACGACTAAACACCCCTTCATAATACTATTTTAAATAGATTTAATGATATTTGTACTAAACTAATGTCGAAAGTACTCAACACTAGTCTTATAATAAACCGCATCGTCGATACATTTCTAATGATATATACATTTGTATATATATGTGTACGTATATATCATTTATACTTTACTTTAATACATAAATATGCTATTATAATTTGTAACTCGTTCAGACGAACTCCATTTTTGACGTTCTTTATATTCATGCGTTGGTATTTACGGGTACTACAACTTTCATTTAGACTTCGTCAGCTAATTCTCATTATGTCTCGGATTTACAAAATTGTATCGAATTTATCGCGCTCGAAGAGTAGGAACCAAGTTTCGTCCATATCTTTAACATAAGAGCTCTACTCTTGACATTCTTTATATCCACGCGTAGGTAAAAACAAGATCTAAAACTTTCATTTAGACTCCGTCGGCTAATTCTCGACCGATCTTAAATTTAACAGTAGGAGGAGATTATACTGTTAAATGTCCGTGTAAAATTCATAACTTCTACATACAGACTCCATTTTTGTCTTTCTTTTTACCGTTGAGCTCCTATTAATGAGATATTCAACTCTCATTTAGGTCACGTAGGCCAAAAACCTCTCGAACTAAAATTCGAGTTTCGGGTCGTGGACTGCTATGCCAAATGTTAGAAAATTGATAACTTCCTCATACGAAGTCAGATTTGGGCGTTCTTTTTATGGACGCTCATAGTTTAACATATTCTGCAACTTTTAATTAGATTACTAAGGCTAAAAAGTCATGTATCGTAAATTCACTATTTACGTCTCCCGGTGCCGTGCCGGTTTTGTCGAAAAACTTCGATGGGTCATGACTTTTTCGTTCTAACTCGGATTTCGGCGTTCTTTATATGTACAAAACCCTTGTAACATATACTACAACTTGGTTAAGATTAATCCTTCTAAATAATCTTCAATCAAAAACTCATTTTTGATGCTTATTGTCTCTAAATTGACTAGCCCGGATCTGTGGGCGTTACAT
Organism: Lactuca serriola; assembly: GCF_051521515.1. NCBI lineage: Eukaryota > Viridiplantae > Streptophyta > Magnoliopsida > Asterales > Asteraceae > Lactuca > Lactuca serriola. The sequence continues at coordinate 244,691,005 of NC_136415.1, read as the reverse complement.
CAGATGGAAAGAAGAGAAAACAACGTCCAAGCATTTGAAAAGCTTTGCCAGGTCAGCTTTTTCACCAATATATGTTCTCATCCTACTTCTTAATCTTACATTTTATTTGTCAATCAGGTGAGATGCAATCTTGATCAAGCCAAAAACTTACTAGAAGCTTTAATCAAGGTACCCTTACACACACACAATTTTTTTTATTTTGGTAGTGATACTAACTAGATGAAGAATGTGTGCAACAGAGAGAGGAGAAAAAGAGAGATGTTTACCTTTTGAGAATCATCGTTCACATAAGAACATCATCCCTTTCAGCTTTCAGCTTTCACCTTTGTGTGTGTGGTTGGCTGAACACAAGTTTACCCTTGGAAGCAATTGATCGTTATATGTTTGTTTTTTGAAATATTTGATAAAATATATGGATTTTGTTATTTAAAAGTGACATTTAATTTTCATATTATAATTGTGAAGATTTATTTGGTTATTGTTGTATTGTAAAAATTTATAGGATTGATTTTTCTTTTGTCTAATTGGATATTGTTATATTTCATATTAAAAATGACATTGACATTTCAATAATTTATTAATTATTGACCCCTTTTTGTGTCTAATATGATAAATCAGTGACGACCTGTTAGTCACTAATTAGATAAATCAGTGACCACTTTCTATGGTCACTAATCGAATAAAATAGTGACGACTTTTATTAATCACTAAGTTGATAAAATAGTGACGACTTTCATTGATTAGTGACAACATTTAGTGACAAAGTGGGTTGTCACAGATTTAGTGACGAGTATATTTTAGTCACTATTTAGTGACCATATTTATATTTGGTCACTAAATCGGTTTTGTGACAGACCTATAGTGACGAAAAGTGACGATCGGATTTTTGGTCACTAAATCATTTAGTGATGATTCATTCTATTGTTAGTGACCATTTGGTTTTGGTCACTAATTGGCTTTTTTTTATAGTGTAATCTTTAATGGTTCCCCAATGATAATACGATGGATTGATTTTTATAAATATGATCATAGTGTTGATATGGAGAGATTGAAATATAAAAGAGAAAGAGATCGCCTCAAGTCTCCAAATCAATATGTTTCTCTCATATGTTAATTTATCATAATTGCGCCTTATAGATAAGTTATAGAACAACACAGATTACATTGTAGACGAATGTCATATCCATCAGAATATATATGTGTATATATATATATATATATATATATATATATATATATATATATATGCATGTCTTGTCTTTAGAAAAAATGTTATTTATCTAATTGTAATCAAAATGTAGTAAACATTACAAATATTGTCTGAAAAGCCATACTAATGAGTTGTTTTCCAACATTCTTTCATTTGGTCGAGTAACTGTTTGTACACATGTTAAATTATATTGGCAAACTTTCTTTCATATTGTTACATATTAACACCAAAAGTTGAAACGTATAACATGTTACTTTAGTACTTCATATGAAACTTCTAATCAATTTAAGCAAGTGACGTTGGAGTTAAGTGGTAATGCAGTGCATTTGTCTACACAAAAAGTATGTGTTTGTAAGTTATTAATATGGAAAAATTGAATATTATGAACAATCCAAAATCAAGAATAATTAAAACTAAATGTTCTAGTAAATCACAATTTTCGAATTGTAAATATATGTGGAGCTCAAGATTATTTCTCCAAAAGAGCCCATATGGAAAGAAAAGGACTCCACCATATATAGCCACTTATAAGATCGTGTCACACTATTGTGGGATATAATAACACTCCCTTTAGCGTCGAAGACTCAATGAGGATAAACAGGGATGTACTAAGATAGGGGGTGTGAGACACTGGCTCGGATACCATGTAAATATATGTAGAGCCCAATATTGTGTCACCGATTCTCTTTATCCAAAACTAGGACCCCTTTCTTTGCCATCACCAATGTCGTCCCCTAAACAGATTGCTCCTTTTGGACTGATGTGAGGGTGATTCTAGCAACTTCGTAATCTATTTATATGTCCTCAATTTCTTCGTCTTCATAATCTTTAACGACATGTGATTGATTGTTTTTAACTGCTGGAAATACTTCTTCTAAGACTGGAACCTCGATTGTTGTGATTATTGCAGGATTAATAGACATGCTTTCCCCCATCAACTGATGAGTTGGAAGTTACATGAGATGAGACTTCAGTAAGGGAAGGTCCTCATTCTTTGGTGTGTTGCAGTTGAGCAACAGGTGCGACTAAGATTTTTAATTGTTTCACAGTCTCTGGAGGATCAAATAGAGTATCATAGTTAACTTTAACGGTGTTAAGGGTCCGGATTAGATTGGAATATCATTCTCCATGACGAACTTTGTTTCGTTGATTGGAGCTGCTTTTCTGAACATAGAAATCATCAAATTTCACGTCAAATCTTTTTTCTATTACCCTTGTTATTCAAATTAGAACTCTATAAGAAACTTTGTTGGAAAAATAGTCCAATAACAACCCTCATCTGACTTGGGTGCAAAATTGTTGAGTTGTTCCTTATTGTTTTTCACGAAACACCTACAACCAGAGATATGAAAGAAATGAATGTTGGGTTTACGATTATTTAAAACTTATTATGGAGTTTTGTAGAGGCGTTTAATGATGATACTTTGGTTCTGAACAAAGCACGTTGTTGCAACTAAATCAACCCATAGATGGAGCGACTAATGTGCGAAGTTTAGCATAGACCTCGCAGATTCTACCAGATTTATGTTCCTTAACCCTACCACACCATTCTACTGTGGTGTGTAAGGTTTTGAGAAAGGGTGAATTTCATATATACCCTTACTAAACATTTAAATATTGTATTTGCCCGGCATAAAATCTTAATATCGTAATTATCCTTCTTAATCAATTAAAATATCGAATTTGCCCAAATCTATTTTTTTTTGATAATTTTTAACATTTAATAATCATTTTGTGTATTCTTAAATCATTAAAATTAAAATAAAAAGTAGATGGACCATAATGCCCTTTAATCTTAAATCCATTTTGCCCACCTGGATACATTAGGTCGTATCACCCCCACCCCAACCTCTCTCTGCCTCCCGGAGAATCAGTACATGATTTTTGTAATTTTATGAACTTCACTTGGTCTTATACATGTGGAATCATTACATATTTTTGAATTAATCATCTTGTAAGATCTTCCATTTGATGCAAATATAATCTGTTTTGCAGTGGCACCTTGAATGTATGCATATAAGGCCACGTCCATTAAAGGGTAATACAAACACATTCCAGGATTGAAAGATCTAGTCTAGATTCTCATGATTTGTTCTTCCCATTGGAGATCAATTTCACACAAATTAATCCAAATTACAGGTGGAGCTAGCTTTATTTTTGTAAATTGTTTATAAATTGGACCAGTTAGTTGGTTACCTAATGCATGATGTGCGTGATTACAAGAAGAAAGGAGTGATAACAAGGGAAGAATTACGATGTGATCTTAATGAATATGGAGGCTGCAGTTAATGGTTGATTATGTGATGTATGGGCATTTACAAGTATCAAGGGTATTATTGTCCATTTAGTATCAATTTTCATTTATAGTGATTTAAGGTTATAAAAAAGAATTATAAATCAATAAAAATATCAAAAAAATAGATTTGGTCAAATATGATATTTTGATAGATTAAAAAAGGCAAATACCATATTTAGAGTTTAGGCTGGGCAAATACGATATTTAGATTTTTAGTAAGGGTATATATGAAATTCTCCCTGTGAGAAATTATGATTCATTTCAAAACCAGGATGTCACTTAGTGAACTCTGTTTCGTTGTTGCTTTGTATTTTTGTAATGGGAAGCTTGATATGTAGTGCAAATTCCTTGATGAAGTTTCTCAAAGTCTACAATGTCTCTAATTTCAATCTAAAAAATAAAACCCATATGAAGCGGGTGTAATTATCAATGATGACTAGGATGTACATTTTTTATGGAGACTTGCTATAGTTGATGTACCAAAAAGATCGATATGAAGTGATTCTAAAGGTTTTGCAATTGAAGAATTTATAATCAACATATGACTTCCCTTTGTTTGCTTTCTACACTCACAAGCTGGGCATAACATGTCATTGTCAAATTTGAGGAAATGTTTTCTTTGTACCATTTCTCCATTAACCAAGTTATTTATATATCGGAAGTTGAGTGGAGCAAGTTTTCAGCACCAAAGCTAACTGACCTCGAAGAATGCTTTTGACAAAAAAAAAAACACAGCTGTGGTTTACCGATGATGAGAGAAAAATCCAATGGGAACATGGTTCCTGCAGACTTAGATTTTATTAGACATTTTGTTATATCCTTCATCATGATGTAGTTGTATTCATCATCAAATTCAACACGATGACCAGCTTTGTACAGTTGCCCAACACTTAACAAGTTGTGTTTTAAACCATTAACATATGCAACTCTCTATATTGAAAAAATCCCATTTGTCATGACACCTTATCCTCGTATTGTTCCATTTTAATAATACCAAAAGTTACGTGACCACCATTTGTGACTTCCTTGAAGTCACTAAGGTATTCCAACCTTTCCATCATGTGCAAGGGATAGGTGTTATCAATTAACCATAATATTTTATGATCTTCCTTGCACATTGCATGCATAATCATTTAGTTAGCCTGGGTGTTGTGGTGTGTGTTTTCTTAACTTTTGACGATGAAGTGTTCTTGAAAATTTTCTATTTCCAAATTATTTTTTGACACAAAATATACCATAGTAGATTTAGACCTAGAGACATTTAAAATTCAATTTCTTTTCATCTATCCAAATGGTATGCCTAGGTTTAGACTTAGGAACATGGTCAACATGTTGCACAGATTTTTTCTTTATTTGAAGCTTCTCTTTGGTTATGTCTTGTTGACTGACAACTGTGGTGTTATCAATCTTGAAGTTTTATGACCTTGAGATATTTGGCTTTCGGTGGAGTCTTAATATGTGACATTTTGTCTTTAGACACTATGAATTTAGTCTTTCAAGAATTTGTCTTGCAAGACTTCGTATTGAGGGACCTTTTCTTGCAAGGATTTTTTTAAAATCTTTTTCTTTCTAGATAATTTGTACCTTTTGTAACATCCATAAAATTCATGAAAATTGAAAACTTTTTCAAGCATTCAGAAACCATTATTTATTACAAAATGGTTTCAAAATAGTTTCATATCAGACTATCCCAGAAATTAAAATCATAAAATGTGAGGAGGAGCACGATCACGCCTTCGCCTTCCAGTGGTCATCCGAAGTACCTGAAACAACATTCAAAACTGTAAGTCCGAAGCTTAGTGAGTTTCCCCCAAAATAACCGCACAACAAATAACACACATATAATAACAACATACTACGGGCCCAATCAACCATCAAGTTGGAATGCCCCAGGCCCTCAACCATCGGATTGGAATGCCAACACACTATGGGTCCAATCATCCTCGGGATAGTATACCCTCGGCTCACAACCATCGGGTTGGAATACCCACATACTATGTGTCCAATCATCATTGAGATGGAATACTCTCGGCCCACAACCATTGGGTTGGAATTCCCTGGTCTGTTGGCTCTCGCATAAAGCAGATAAGCCACAACCACCAATCAATCATGTGCACATATATCAGATAATCACATAAAAGTCTACAGACAGACAAACTGATCTATATATCACTAAGCATAACAACATCTTATCTACCAGGATACCAATCTAACTGATCTTAACCACATAGAACATCCTATCTACCAAGATATCGATCTAAGAGATCATACTAACAATAAAGAAGGATAACAATCCAAAGGGTCGACTTTGGTGCCTTCGACCCTTGAGTATAGTGAGGAAAACTCACCTCACAATGTGGAACTAAACTGAAAAGATCAAACTCCCGAAACACGACTCCAAACACCAACACCTACAACCACCATTGATCCACTTCCGTAAATCCACAAATTACCAAGATACCCTCTGAAGTCAAACTTGGTCAAAGTCAAAGTCAACAGTCTATGTTGACTCAAATCATCGAGTACAACTTACAGACTCGTCGAGTTCCTTCGGAACTCAGAATATTGCGAAAACCCCAGTCAACTCGTCGAGTTCATGCCGTGTTAAGAAGATTAGGGGAAACCTTAACCAACTCGTCGAGTTATCTTACCAACTCACCAAGTTCACTCAAAATCTAAAAAACGGGAAACTCTCATCCAACTCATCAAATTAACTATGCAAGTCGTCGAGTTCCTTTAGCTCCTTTCTCATTCAGACGTTATTAAGCTAAACCAAGGCTCCAAACTGTAGATCTAGCCTCCTAGGGTTGTATTTACCACGTCCATTCTTCCCAATTTGCAATTTAATAAAATCTATATTTATAACAAATGTCGTTTCTTTTAACGAAAGTTACTTTCAAAATAACATTGCAAGTCGCTTTCAATTTAACAAATAAGAAATATCAATCGTGCATATATATATATATATATATATATATATATATATATATATATATATATATATATATATATATAGTTACTTTCAAAATGACATTACAAGTCGCTTCCAGTTTAACAAAAGAGAAATATCAATCGTGTGTGTGTGTATATATATATATATATATATATATATATATATATATATATATATATAATTGAAACCAAAATTTCATTATTATCGCTTCTATTTTTGTTAATGTTTCATACTTTATATTTCTTATTTAACAAATTAATTTTTATTGATATTTAATAATATTCATTATTACTCTTCTTGTAAATGTATTCATGAGATCATTTTAATTATACAACTTTTATGATTAAAAAAATATGTTTTTTATTTGTTAGTTTTCAAAATTAATAAAGTCTCAAGGGTTTAATGTAACAACGTGAATTTTCAAAACAATTTTTTCATTTTTCAAATAACATAAATCTTATTCAATATTCTCAAATCTCATATTTAACAAATGCCATCATGATAAAACATATCCCAAGATCATAATAAAAATCTTCTGCCAGTGTGTACGGATCATGCCGACGCCTTCCCGCGATCATCGCTAGTACCTGAAACACATAACACGTAACATTGTAAGCATAAATGCTTAGTGAGTTCCCCAAAATACCACATACAACACATACACCACTCAAGGCCATAACTCTATGGGATCTTCCGATCCATGTGTCTTAGGGGACTTTCGTCCTAACTCTGGTAGACCTTCCGGACCTACCCGTATGACCTTCCAGTCCTCATCATCTTGACCTTCCGGTCCATACTCTGTTGACCTTCCGGTCCATATCATGGTTCTCATAACATAGCATAACACATACATATCACATAACAACACATATCACATACTCCACATAGCACATAAGACCTTCCGGTCACACATAGTTACCACCCTAGGTAAAGTATAGTGAGAAGACTCACCTCTCATGATGTCTAGTAAACCTTCTGGCTTGATAACCTCGATCGAGCTTCCGCCTAACACATAAGGCAAACATCTCTAATTAAGACTTTCTCTTGACCTCATCTCTATAGAATGGGTAGAAGACCATTCTACCCCTCTCTGACCTCTCTTAAACCAGTATGACCAAAACCCTAAGGTCAACTGAAGTCAACTTTAATGAACGGTCAACTTTGACCAGACTCGTCGAGTGCACTCAGGTGCCTCATCGAGTCCATGCTTGTCTTCTGGATCCTCCAAAGGTCTCACCCGACTCGTCGAGTTAACCTTTCACTCGACGGGTTACCACTGCTCACGAATCGCAGGGCAACCCGACTCGACTCGTCGAGTCCTCTTATGGACTCGGCGAGTTTCCTCCATGGCCATACTCAATTGACCTTTTGAGGTCAGATCTGTTTCCCCAACATATAGATCTGACCTTCTAGCACCCAATAGTCACATAAAGGTCTAGACTTTATACACATGCAACACACATATAGCTCTATATGGTGAAATAGCTCTAAAAATGGCATCCTAGATTCATAACTCCAATGGAACTGCATAAAGCTGGAAAATTGGGACTCTCTGGACCTCTTAAGGTCCAGATCTAATACTTATTCCACATTGGGACCTCATATGCATCATATACTATCCAAGAAAGGGTAAAGAAAACCCTAGATTCAAGGATTCTTCACAAAACAGAAGAAAGGGTCGAATTACTACCTCATAATGGAGATCCCTGCTTGAATGTCCCAGAATGACATCCCCCTTTGGTCCTTCTAGCTGAATCCCTTCTCTTCCTTTGCAAAATCACACCAAAATACTTGATTTCATCATAAGAACTCTCCTTTGGCTCTAATGGCGTTTTAGGGTTTCTCACAGGAGATATGGGGCACATCCAAGGTCATAAGTTCCTTTAAATAGGCTCCAACCTCGAAACTTAGGGTTTTCTCTGCCCAACACCTACTCAGCGAGTCCATACTTGGACTCGTCGAGTCCTCTCATTAAATACCCGCAATCAACTCGACGTGACTCGGCGAGTCAGACTCTCGACTCGTCGAGTCCCTCCTAAATCCTCAAAATTTGAAACACAAACTAACATTCCTGAAATCCCGGATGTTACATTTAAGATATAAATTAAAAAAATTTAGGGTCTTTTCTAAAACTATAACTTAAACTGGAGGTATAAAATTATAATATTACATTTCGTTGTTAGATTGATTGACACACATATATTGACAGAATGATCAGACCTTATCAACATGATCATTGAACAATATATTGGCACACATAATGGAACCCTGATTGGCACACATGAATTTTTATTTGAATGTGTTAATAAATATCTTGAATGGATAATAATGTAAAATACAGTTGTAATTGTCTATTTATAATAACATTGTAAAATGCATAAGGTGTAAGTGGTTGTTATATTATAAATGTAAGTGAGTTAATAGAACTTTATAAAACATGACGATTATTATTAGTTCACTAGTTTACGTAGGAGTTTGATAGAAATTTATAGTAGTTTTTTTGCAATCAGTCAAAATCATGATCACTTTTATACGATTTATTTGTGCCAATAAGAAGACTTGTCATAATTTTATGTATAAATATACATGTTTTTTATAATAATAATAATAATAATAATAATAATAATAATAATAGAAAACATTAAAATGTTTAAATAATATATAAAACTTTAAAAAGAAGAAGGGCTAAATTATGAATTTTGTCTATAAAGTCTAGATGAAAATTTGACAAATGAAGAGTAAAAGTGACTGATTGAGTTACTGTACATGTACAATTCAATGCCAATACACGAAAAATTCGTGTATCTATAGACTCTATATCCCAATAATTAACCTTGGCTATATTTTCCGCATTATCTTTCTTCTTCTTCAACGTTTTTTTTCTCCTTTTCTTTGTCAACCTTCTCAGTTTTTGAAGTTTTTTTTTGTTTCTGCAAAATTTGAATATAAACCAAAAGAACTGAATTTTTTTTTAATAATTAACACATTTATTGCATTATTTCACATGAAAAAAGAAAGCAACAAGTTTATTGTTGTTGAATATCTTGTATATGAGTCGACTTTGTTGCGCCTTTTCTTATTTATTTAATGAATACGTATGAGACCCATATATTATATGGGTGTATTTAAAAGAAAAAACTAAATATAAAATTCTAAAATTTTGAGAAATTTGAATTTATAAGAAAAATGAGAAAAATATTGAATTATAAAAATTAAAGTGTTTTTTTTTTCTAAATTTAAACAAATAATTTAGATAAATAAATAAAAGAAATTAATGAAAAGTTCATTAAAGAAATTAATATTCATTTATTATTATATTTAAATATTATGTGGAATTAATAAAATAGAAAAACCATAAAATGACATGTGAAATAAAAATTAATTCAAAATAACCATAAAATGATATTTGGCAAATTGAATAAAGTGTGACAAATAACAAAAAAACATTCATTTATTAGAGTAGATTTCCATCAAATATATTTCGGTGTATGTCACACCCCCAAACCGGACGACGGAAACGTCCGAGGGCTCGCTTGACTTAAATTGAAATATCATCACAATGAATATACATGAAACATAACATAAACATCACCATGCATTAATACATTACAACTGATCTTGTTCACATCAAATACATTGTCTAAATATTACATATCCATAGCATAAATTGTTTGAGAGTTTTCAAAACATAACATCCTAACAGACTTGGTATTGTTCTTTAGCTTATCTGTTACATGAGAATACAAGTTATTTTGAAAACGTCAACATATAGAATGTTGGTAAGTTCATAAGCAGGTTTGATATGAAAATGTTTTGTGTAGTTTATAAAACCTTGAAAATCCGATATTTTCTGAAACGGCAATTGTTTACACAAAAAGTGTGATGATCCATAGGTATATGCATGAATGATTTCAAAACGTGTATAAATGAGAAGCTTTGCATTATAGTTATTGAAAGTACAAGTGAATAATGTTGATTTCCCTGAAAACCCGATGTTTTCCGATAAAATAGTATGATCGTTTTGTATTATTGTATCGTCACATCGAATGAATATGATTTCCCTTGATTACTTAGATGATATTGGATTTATATGTGAGTCGTTATAACCATGCATGATAATGACTAGTTCATCTATCTTGGCATTCTAGCGAACGCCGAAATTGATTTTAAGATTTTGTCACCCTAGACTGGCCGAGTCTAACTGTAGCGAACAACTTAGGTGTGGGGGAGTCACCCCCGTATAGATCTATACACAAACTCTCGCTCTCCCTCCAGGAGACTTTGATTATAACTACAGACTACGACTGACAGTTATTGGTGTTGCCCGTTATTACTCACTTAAACCAAATGAATTTGATTAACCTTGATTAACGACCTGATTTTTGTTTACTTGATTAGAAGGTAAGCCTAACAGACGAGGAGAAGAGGACCACGAGGTCCTATTAATCATGTATCTTATTTAAGGCTGTCGAGTATATGAAGGGCGCATTGACCTATTTCGCATATGATTTATTTGGACCTTACTAGCAATGTTAATGGGCTACTGAGGCCCAATAGCAAGTAAAAGTCATTGAGGGTCCCTTAAGCATGTAATTGGGTCACAAGAGGCCTAATAAACATGTATTATTTATGTTAGGCCCAAAAGTCATGTTAATGGGTCACGAGGGCCAAATAAGCATGATTAGAATCTTTCAAGCCCAAAAATTAGAATGTTTACTTGTTTTGTATAGTGTAAATGTCGGGAATTCTGTTTGAACAATTGTTGAACCGGAAAGGTACAAAGTTTGTCGATTGTTTTATAACGATATTTAGATTTATCAAAATATATGTATATTTTTCATTCTAAATTCATAAGTTATAATTTGGTATTTTTGACCCTAATATCTTAATAATAAAATAATTGATTCAAAAATATTGGTTTGACCTATTCAGCTATTCTTTAATAAAAATGACAATTTTTGTTCTTTTTTAAAAAAATGACATTTTAGGTCCCTAAACTATTTTTCTTGACATGTTGGCCCAAAGAATTATTTAAATGATATTTTCAGCCCAATGTTTACTTTTTGGCAGTTTCAGCTCCTTTAGTAAAAGATAATCCAAACTTTTCGCAACTTTTACAAATTTGACCCAAAATCTAAAAACTTTACATTTTTAATCACTTTTGGCAAATAAGGTCATTTTAACTCCTGAAATAGATTTTTTTACTTTTCTACCCACTATTTTGAGAGATTTACCATTTTAGCCCCCTTAAAACCATATTTTTCGCAAATTTGGGTCTATGGGCCGAAAAGCCCAAAATTTTAGCCCATTAGGCTAAAATTTACATTTTTAGTCCCTTTAAAAAGCATGGTGCTTATAAAAATTTCTATTTTGACTGTTTTGACCTTTTTGATCATTGTAAAAACCGTAAATGACAACTTTTTCCCCAACTTTTGTTTATTTGACAAAAATAGTCCAATAATGAGTTTTATGTTGTAACATGCTTATTATAAACCTTATATGGTAGTTTTTCTTAACTTGGTAAGTGTAATACATCCTAGATCACATATTTTTCCTTCTTGAACTATAGATCTCGAAATATCTTTTATTTTTGGCACATCTTTACCACATAAACACAAGAAATCACACATTACATACAAATACACATAGATCTACACATTTTACTTGTATTCTCACCCATAAAACATGTGAAAACCGAAAATAGAGGGGTATGAACTCACCTTTGGTTTGTGGGTTCGGTTTTGGAGAACGAAATGGAAGAGTTTGGTCCTAGCAACTTCCTTGAGTAGATCTCGAACTCAAGAAGATTTATAAGAGTATAACACCAAAAACTTTGTGTAAAGGCATGAACTAACAAGAGAGTGAAGTTATGAAGCTTGGATGTGTAAAGACTTACCAAATATTGAGAACACTTGATGAAGACTCTTGAATCCAAGCCAATTTTTCGAGAACTCCTTGAAGGAAGGAAGGAGATGACCATAGAGAAAAATGGAGAGAATTTTGTGTAGTGTGTGTGTGTGTTGTGTGTCTTCGGCCGAAACAAGAAGAGAAGAGGGGAGAAGAGAGAGAGGTGAAGGGATGGATGCATGGAGATATGTGAAATTGCATGGAAGTCCAATATGTAATAAGGAGGTGGCTAACCCTCCTTAATTCCCTTAATTTCTACCTTTTTTTCCACTTGGGCCGAGAGAGGATAAAGGAAAAGAATGGTTTGGGCCTTTTGTGCTTGAGTCCACAATTGGGCCCAATTTGGTGGTTTTCGGCCCATTGGGCCTTTAGAGTAGTTCACAGCCCAATTCTTGCACAAAAGAATGGATTTGAGTCCTTTAAGGCTAATTGGATTTGTTATGGCCCAATAAGGCCCATTAAAGATAAAGTAGTCCATTTTAGGTTTATAAGGCCCAAAAAGGTTAAGTCTCATGAGAGTGGGTCCAATAAGAGCCCATTTACGAGTTCTAAGCCCAAACTAGTCAAATTGGAAGTTTATTGGTCCATTAGGCCCAATAAGAAAATCCTAGTCCATAATTGACTTAAGCCGAGATTTCTAGGGTTTCCAACCTTTTGTTGACTATTTGAGTGTTTGTATAGAGTGTTTGATGGAAATTTTGTTGTCATTGAATAAACATCATACATGCTTTCAAGTTTTAGTCACAGTGTTATCATTGTTTAATGTTTACAAAACATTAGAATTCCTAGTTGTGACAGTGTATCTTGGTAAATCTTTAAGAACAATATATTATTAAAACAAAACTACAAAAATGATCTTTATGAAATGTCGAAAATTAATATTGTGTTCCAAAAATATTTGGATTATCGCCAAAGGTCAAAAGTTTTTTTTGTAAATTTGTTTCAATTTACTTTAAACTTTTTTAAAATGCTAATTTTGCCCTTTGTATTTTCTTTTTCTGTTTATTTACATTACAAATCTCTCTCTCTCTCTCTCTCTCTCTCTCTCTCTCAACACTTGATGTCACAATTATCCACCACCACATGTCATCTACTAGACTTTACCACCAACTACCACCAGTCTCATTATCCACCAACCCCACCATCAACCACCAGTCTTGTTGAAAAAATAAGAACACCACCACTACCACCATCGCTAGTCACCACCACCACATTCAGTTTTCTAGATCAGAAGAATGCAAACACATTTTCTAGATCAAACCTCACCTTAATTAAACATTTATTTTAAATAAATACAAAAACAAATCAAACCTCATTTTAATTAACATTAACCTCCAAAACCCATTAAAATTAAAATTGAATTAATCAAAATCAACTTTCAAGAGCAGTAGAATGAAATTGCATCAACACAAGCATCAACAAGATCAACGCAGCCTCCCTCCTACGGCGACTGGTACTCTACATTTGACAACCCGAACCCAAAAATCATTTATGGATTCTCGACATTAGATAACCGTTTTACTACAAAAAAGCAGAAGTAATAAAGTGATTAAAGCGAACCTATTGAAACTCTTTTCAGTAGCTTCAATGGCTTCTTCGTAAGAGTACCATTGAGATCCAAGAAATAAGAATATGAGTGTGAAGATCATGAACTAGCTATGGAAGTGGGTTTAGCAAGAAAGCTTTGAAAATGAATGAAATTATGGTATTTATGGGTGACTTCAGCTCGATTTTCCAGATATACTAACTTTAGCTCTCCTCGACGGTGGCAATGTTAGGGTATGCTACAAACGATGGATATAAGGCCATCCAGTATACCTGCAACGAACATGCTCGTTGTTGACGTGGCCACGGACCACGACCGTACACACTATCCCGTCGGTCCGTGGTGGCTCATGGTCGTGGTGGCGAGCATGGAGGCGGACGACCTCAGTTTCTTCTTCACTCTCAGCATCTGCTTCTCTCTCTTCTCTCTTCTCTCTTCGTTCTTCTCTTCTGGTCGTTTTACCCACTCCGAAGTAGGTTCGTGGCTTTTGGTGGATAATCAGGAATCTCTCCACGACCGTTGTCGTGGAGAGTATTAGTGAAGGTCTAACAAAGGGTTTTCTATCTAACGGCGGGTGCTACCATTTCGCCACCCAAAAAACCACCACCCAAAAGCATCATTCTTAATTTCTTCAACCAAGCCATCTGTTCTTTGAAGATTTGGAGCACCACTACCTACCTTTTCCGATGTCGTTTATCAGAAAAAATGCCGCCGCCAAAAGACAAAAAAACGACGGTCATCTAGCACTAGGAGGGAGGACGGTGGATCCATAAAAACCCTAACACTGTGACAATGTCACCGCATGCTATGTTTGTCGGGTTACCATCTTCATTGAGATACAATGATGCTGAGAGAGATAAATAGATGGAGAGGTGGTGTTGCTCCAGCTAGCAATAAATATGTGGTGGTTGAAACCCTCTCCGCCGGGAACCCCTAATTGTTATCGGTAATGGTGGTGGCGATAGTTTCTTTTTATGAAAATTTAGAAAAGAGAGAGAGAGAAGTGTAGCGAGGTGTAGGGTAGTAATGCAGGTGGGGTGATTTTCTTTTTTAGTTATTCTAAAATAAATAAATAGAAAAAGTAAATTCAAAGGATAAAATGCATTTTAAAAAAGTTTAAAACAAATTATATATATATATATATATATATATATATATATATATATATATATATAGGTGAATAGGACATTCATGTGATTCGTTGAATTTTTTTTCTTTTTTTGTTTTCTTTTTATGCTTTTTGTTGTCCAAATTTTTTTCTACAGTGGATTACACATTCCCCTTAATGGACATCTTTGGTTATTGGTCTTCAACATGTGTTCTGCTTCCCACCGCTTGGCCGCCTCCTCTCAGTGATTCTAGATGCTTCCACTGCTTGCTTCCAACCGCCTCCTCTAATCGAGGTTTATTACCCCTTTGTTGTTGTGTGTCCACGGGGATAAAAAAGAGGGTGCCCGTCGATCCGCCCCAGACATGCCAGCGACGTAGTTGGACAATTGATATCAGCAATTCGGAGAAGAAAACGGCGACCCTGCCACTGGAGCCAAAGGACCACAAAACCCTCTTCACCAGGAGATGTTTCCCATCTTCACTGTCGCCAGCCTCCACCTGATTGCTTTATCACAGCAACAACAAATGCCTTTGCCGTAAACCTTTTCCATATAATATATTTACGGGGTGTTTGGATTAGATTTTTAGCTTATTGCTTATAGCTTATTTGTGGTGGGAATAAGCAATAAGCAATAAGCATGGGAAGGGATGCTTATTAAAATTAGCTTATTTAGCCTAATAAGTTGGATTTTATCCAAACACTCAAATTAGCTTATTGTGGGAATAAGCAATAAGCACCTCTTTTTTTCCTATCCAAAAACGCTGATACCATCCCCAAAACTAAACCCCGTCCTATCCCCCAAACTCAAAGGTTCATACAAAGACCATTCAGTGCTTAAACACCAAGCCGAAGAGTGGATATGGCGGCATTCCCCCTAAATTTCAAAGAAACAGCATCACCGCCTTCTTCTTCTCCTCCTCATTATCGTCTTATTCGAATTCCATCAACAATACCGAAGTTAACTTCCGTTCAAAATGGTTCTCGCCTTCTTCTTCGTCTTCTTCCAAAAGATCAGGAGTTGTTTTATACTGCACTTGTACTAGCAATTCAGATCAGATTCATTCGAACAAGGTAATTTCTTTTGCTTTTTTTTTTTGCTTAATCTAGATCAACAGCGTTATAATTAGGGTTCCATACTCATGAACCTCAATCCGAAGGAGACCTAATTCCGGAACTGTTAACGGGAATTCAAACACTTCATTCCAAGACGGAATCCAGTTGTCCTCAATCGCCTTTGTTCTCTTCATTTCTTAACTTCAAATTATTACTACAGACCAAATGCTAACAATCTACTGCTTTTTATGTAGCATTAATCTCATTAAAAAGTTACCAAATTTCAGGTTTGTTTTACCTATATGCCTTAAATTTATCTAACCTAATAAATGAAAATCAATTTTGCCAAATGTCATGTTCTTATTGATTTTGCCACATGTTATTTTCTAAAAGTTTTTGAATTATGTTTTTTCCACCTGTTATTTTCTTGTATTTCTCATTTTTTTTAATTTAAAATCCATATTTTAGTGAGATTTATATATGTAAAGTAGATCATTCTATTAAATTTGATAATAAATGTTCTACAATCTTTCAAATATCTTATATTATATGTTAAATTACTTACTTTATTTATTATACTTTTTGTATTTATATAAACTTATTATTTTAAAAAATATGTAATGCTTATAATTTTATATTAAACTTTTTTTTTCTAAACCCGTGTAATACATGGGTTTCACACCTAGTGTGTGTGTGTGTATATATATATATATATATATATATATATATATATATATATATATAATGTTAAGAGAAATTAAACTTTGTTTTTATAATATTATGAAATTAAATAATATTTAAAAGACAACTTATAGTATATTTTATAGAAAATTTCTTTGTTTTTCCAGATAGCTAAATAAAACTATTATATGATTATTCTGCCGATACAGAGAAGATACAGTAACAATAAGAATATAATAAGCAGAAATAATGATAATAACAACAAATATAAAACTTATAAATAATACTCCAATTATATGACAACAAATGTGAAAGCATAAAAAGGATTATAAGAAGAAAATCATTACCAATAGAAATATACTAAAAATAGGATAGTGCTATATAGTAGTTTTGAAGATATTTATGGGTCTCAAATTTCACTGCATTTGCTACATTTTTAACCCAAATTTACTCTCTTGGTTTCTAAGAATCTCATTTTAATCAAATATTTCGTTAATTTTGGTTAATATTGACCTAATTTATGATTCATTATGGAGTACTTTCTTTCTATTTTTATAAATCTATGAGGGTGGTGGTCAATTGGTAAATATTTGAGAGTTTTGGAGGTTTAGCACGAAGGTCAAAAGTAAGCATGAGTGTTGTATTTTTTTTTTTTTTTTTTTTTTTTTTTTTTTTTTTAAATCTGCAATTTATAGAAGTATAATGCTATACTAATAGCTAGCAGAAACAATAACACTTCTATTGGGCGTTAGTGACCATGAATTGTCTATATTCTGTTATACCTGTTGGAAAATTGACTAAAAGCAACTGATTGTTTACCCTAATTTGTGTCTTCCAACACTTCATGATCTCTTGCTTATAAAAGAATTACAGTTGCTTAAGGATCCTGTTTGTGTAACTACTATGGGTATTCTGTTTGATAACTGATACTAACATGATATTAGCACTATTAGGTTCATGTTTTTCTATAGGTGAATTTTGGGTTAAATTTCAGTATGCAATCAAGGTTTAAATGCTAGACAAATAAAATTATAGTTGTTATTATGCCTCTAAAGGATTCATTTTAAAACAATAGGTAATGGTATGTTTTACCTAAACCATTTACATCAGTCTTTTTAAAGAAGTTTTATGCATAGAGATTTAGGGTTAGGAAATAAAGTAGGATGTTAATAATTGGATCAATTATCCGTGATAAAGTTGGTACTAATGTTATATGTAACCTTTGTAATTCAATAAAATCTTTCTGTTATTTCCAATTCTTTGGCATGCAACCCCATAACGTGGGTTTCTTCCATAGTTTAAACTAACTTGAAACATAATGAAAAAACATTCCAAACATTTTGGACAAAAATAGCAACTTTCCATATACCATGGGACCTTTTATGCAATTTTGTCCATTATTAAATAGTTGAATCATAAGCATACTCTACACAGAGTAACAACTAGATTATGTTATTTCTTCGAATTCATAATCTGAGTCGATATAACATGGTGGATATAAAAAAAACAAATAAAAATAATATGGACTTAGAAATTGATAATGGCAAGAAAACTAACAATCTGATGAGGATATTATGTGACATTCATATTTGGATGCATTAAAACAAATGAATTTCAAGATAGAAGAAGATTCACATTGCGAATTAAAAATAAGTATTTTTCTTTTTATGAAGCACATTTACCTTGTGAATGTATTAATATAACGGTAAACATATTCACAAGTATGTAATTTTATATATGAAAAAACAATGTGAATATAGTAAATTTAAATATCAATATAATTGGAAAAATAAATACACTGCTGGAACAAAATACATTTGCGTCTTACATTGATTCACTTTGGCAATAGCAAAAATATCATAATCAAGTTGGAATGTAATTTGCCACTGTAGTGAGCAAATTTTGATATAGCCTTCAGTGGCCTTGGCAAGATTTTATTTTAGGATATGTCAAATAATTTATAAAATATGAATGGTAGTAAAATACATCAAATGGTAACAAAATAACAAAATATAATAATATATGCAGCAAAATCTATTCTTTTCCTATAAAATTTGAAATTTTTAATGGGCAGACTATATAGCAATTCACGTCCCTAGTATTTTGTAGTTAACAAAAAATTATATATATATATATATATATATATATATATATATATATATATATATATATATATATATATATATAGGGCTAGATTATAATGTGGATGGACAACTATTGTGCGGACGTTTGGATAATGCTATTTTATGAGTATTACTAAGAGAATATGTTGTTTAGTAATGTGAATAGGTTCAATCTCATAGAAATATTGTTATTTTAATGGATTCTCACTAATTCTAATTCATTTTTGTTCTCATTCATCGTTTTTCATTTATTTTTATTCTTAAAGAATACGACTCAATAAAAATCATGATAATATTTTGACAGAATGAGAATAATTAAAAAAAAAAGTCTATAATAATCTTATAGACGATTTAATTAATGAAAATGCGTAACAATTACAATAATTATATAAGATCGAATGTATTCATATTATCAAATAACATATTTTCTTTGTCATTCTCACATAATAGCATTGTGCAGATGTCCGCACAATAGATGTCAATCCACATTTGAACCTATATATATATATATATATATATATATATATATATACACACACACGTACTAGGTTATAGCTCGTGGAAACCACGATTACTGAAAAAAAAATTTTTAGGAAAAACTCATAATTATCAAGCATCTATTTTTAATAAATTATTAATTAAGAAATTTACTTTTTTTTATTTATGTAAAATTATAATCGTTAATTCAAATAAATATATGAAATTATTTATTAAAATATATTAGACAATTTTTATTAATATAGAATTATAATCGTTGACTCATTGTTGTTTAGCAACAGTATAATCCAAGTTGGTTTTCTAAATATATAAAAAGAAATAATTTGAATTAAAAATAATAAAGAATCTGTAAATTTAAACACAATCCATATTTATATTTAGGGTATGTTTGGGTTAGCTTTTTTATGTCAAAAATGATTTTTAAGAAACATGCTTATTAGCTTATGACTTTTATAAAAAGCTGGTTTTAAAAAGTGTTTGGATGGGAAAAACTGTTTTTTCAGGAATAAAATGGTTAAAAAACTAAAAAATTAGAATTTTTTAGCTTTTTGAAAACTTTAGTTTTTCACATCCAAAAAGCTGTTTTAAAAAGTGCTTTTTAAATAAACAAACACTTTTTTAGCTTATTAGCTTTTTAAAAAGCTAATAAGCTAAAAAAGTTTTTGTCTAAAAAAGCTAATAAGCTTTTTTTAAAAGCTATCCCAAACACCCACTTAATGATTAATTTAGATATTCATAAATAATTAGTGGGAGAGGGAAATAATAACAATTCAATTTTAGACGGTTCAATAAATATTTTACATATCAAATTTATGTTTCAAAATGTTTTTTAAGTTACGAAATTTCATTCGAATTTGTGTGGGAAATATGATCCGTTTGAAAGTATGTAAATATTTTTATAATCAATCATGTAAAAGATATAAAAAAAAAACCTAAATGGTTTTTTAAAATTAGGTTAAAATACTAAATTAAAATAAATTAATAATGTTAATTATTCAAATATATATAATAATATGAACGGTAACTTACACTATTTGTCTTCTGGTTTTAAGTAACTATTAAAAAATTTATAAGTCGAATCATCCCTATACTTATAAGTCCTTATACTTTTTTATAAGTCGAATCGTCTTTACACACACACACACACACACACACACACACATATATATATATATATATATATATATATATATATATATATAAAAGGAAAAGTGAATATACCCTTAAATGTATATAAGCCTAGGTACTCAAACTCACCGTACTACGTCGTTTTGTATCATATAATACATTCTAATTGTCAAATGTTCATATAATTTAACTTCTAACTTGATTTACTTCCAATATTTTACAATTTACACATTTATCTTCCTCTTGCATAATTTTCATTTTCAACAAAAATATATATAGCCTAGTAGGTGTTCGGTAAAAATATGTGGTCTAAGGGAATGATAATAGTGAAATTTCGAATATCTTGAAAGCAAATCAAGGTAGGTTTGAAGTTTAACAATATTATAATGAATATATCAAACAAAACGACGTATTGTGGTGTGTTTGGGTACGTAAGCTTATATACCCTTAAGGGTATATTCACTTTTCCATATATATATATATATATATATATATATATATATATATATATATATGGGTAAAGTGAATATACCTAACAACCTTATATAAGCTTAGGTACCTAACTCCATAATACTACATCGGTTTGTATCATATTTACATTGTAATTGCCTAATGTTCTTAAACTTCAACCCCATAGCTTGATTACTTCAAAAATCTTTGGACTTTCACCAATATCTTTCTTTTACATCACGTCTTTCTATCGAATACCACCTGATGGGCTTCATATCCTACCGCTACAAATGAAAGGATGTAGGAGAAATATAATGATGAATATCCAAAATTTTTTGAAGTAAATCAAGTTTAGGGATGAAGTTTAAGAACCTTGGATGATTGCAATGGAAATTTAATGCAAAATGACGTAGTTTGATGAGGTTAGGTACCTAAGCTTATATAAGGTTGTTAGGTATATTCACTTTACCCTATATATGTATATATATATATATATATATATATATATATATATATATATATATATATATATATATATATATATATGAGATTTTGATCCCTAATCAATATAAAAGACTAATTTACCATTAAAATTTAGTCATTTATCATTTTATTAATTTATCAAATCTACCATAATAAATAAGAATGATTTTGCCACATGTCCTTATCTCATTCAATTTGCCACATGTCATTTTGTCATAATTTAGAGATATATTTATTTTCCACTTGTCATTTATTTCATTTTCCATAATATATTATTAATTAGTTTCCATAAATTAAACCTACCATAATGATATTAATTTTAAATTTTAAATTTTAAATTTAAATTTAAATTTCAAATAAATTTACAGTTTAAACTTTTGTGTTTAACATTTTTAATAATTAACCTGTTTAGTATATGGGTCTGATAACTAAACAATAATTTTAATTTATTTATTTTTTGCATGCTTTTTTTCTCATAATTTTTTTTTATTTTAAATTTCAAATTTAAATAAACTTCTCTTTTAATCGTTTCTATTTAACATTTTGTTTTAATCAACCCGTATAATATACGGGTTCACAACTTGTATATATATAAAAATAACAAACATTTAAAGTCTAAATATAATGGTGATAAACTGATAATATATTGATAATATATGTGTACACATGATAAAAACCCAATATCTAAGTAAATATATCATATATTTATTGATTTATCAAATCCCCCTTCTTGGTATTGAGTATTGACAGAAGAAATTCGAAGCATCCTTACATTTCGGCGGTGAAAACCTGTCGTCAGTCTACTTTCCAGCAACAACGACCAACCTTCCTTCATCTACATTTTTTTATGGAAAGCTGCATCTCCACCTTCCGATTAAATATCAAAAGCAGAGGCCTCCATCGATCACATATCAAGTACATTCAGTT
The DNA here is from genome assembly GCF_051521515.1 of Lactuca serriola. NCBI lineage: Eukaryota > Viridiplantae > Streptophyta > Magnoliopsida > Asterales > Asteraceae > Lactuca > Lactuca serriola. The sequence goes on along the minus strand of NC_136415.1, from coordinate 244,668,639 downwards.
AGGTCCCTTTTCCACATCTCCCTCGAGTACACATCAAATTTCAAACTTTATAGTGGAAGAAATATGGGTTTCATCTTTGTCGATCACACGAATTATAAATGATGCAATCGGCCATTCCATATATCGACCGAAGAAAGAGACGTAAGCCAGAAATTAAAGGTAAGATTCAACCTAAAATTGGGTCTCTTCTTCCCGTGTCAACTTTATCTCAAGCATAGTAAGTTTGTTTTGTGATTTGTTTAGATGTCTTCAACGACTGATGCAATTATTACATATGTAATCTTCAACATTAAAAAAAAATTATGATTTCAAGTTTGATCTAATTATGTCAAACTATCAGTAATGTAAAATCAATATCCATATAATTCATCACAAATTTTACTGTTTTTATTTACATAATATGCCAACTTGTTATAATGTTAAAGTATATGTTATACACACAGGCTCCAAATACAAGACTCTATTTTCTTCTTCATTTGGACTTTTGAAGCATTGTTATTTTGAACAACAGAAGTAACAATGGAACTAAAATGACATTTCAGTTTAAAATCAATTAATCAAATGAACAGAAGGGTCTTCAAGAAACATACACCAATCCACATTATCCCACATAAAAGCCCTTAACTGAAAGTACCATTTTTAACAACCTATTTTAATTTTTGGGGGAAGTTGGTGTAGTGAGAAGAACATAAGGGTAATTTTGTAAAATGGATATTAACTAAAGGATTTTTGGTGAAGATAAAATGAAAGGTCTTTGATGAAGGAAAAGAAGGTTAATTCTATAAATTTGGTACAAACATCGAAGCATACTTAAAGGGGTAATGTGGTAATTTCAGTTAAATGTGAAGTAGGATGCTATAAATCAATTTTTTTGTCATTATGATGTTGTTGGGAAGTCTTCAATCCTTTGTTAGGCTTATAGTTCGATGTGGTAAGGATGTCTTTAACCAACACTCAGTTCATACTTACACTCACAGAAGATGGTGGCATGAAGATTTTTTATTTACTTTTATAGATTTGAGCTCTAATAATTTGAAACTTCCTTTTTTTTTCATACCACAGAACTAACAACAATCACTAAATGAGGATATAACATCACATACACGGAGATTCACTGACAGAAAATAACAGCAGTGACAGGGGTAAATCAGGTAATCACATTTGAAAATTCATTATTCAATTTTCCAAAAAAACAGTATGACAGTAACATAATCTTGATTGATATTTCTAAACTTTCATCCTTATAAATTGAAGTTTACAGAACATGTAGTTTGTAGGGATATGATTATCTTGAGACCTCAATTATGATTTTCCAACTTATAGTGGGTGGTTATAATCTAGTGGCCAACTTCTTTTCAAAATATCGAATTATAATCTACTGTTTAGAGTAAAAAACGTTAACAGGTAAAAAAATGGGGAAAAACTGATAAAACTTGGTTGCTATTCCTCGAAATGGTTAACATTTTAATAAGAAAAAATTCAAGAGTGAAAACTGTGTTGAAATCGATTAAGATTGTGAATGAAAAAAGAACATCTAAAAGGTAAAGAACAATGTACTCTTGCTAATCTTATGATGAATTTTTGCCTTCTGAAATCGTATTGAAACAGGAACGTAAACAGTATGTGACAACCGGCAATATTCTGGTCAAGTCAAAGTCAAGTGAAGGTCAACAAGTCAATCTGGTCAACTCAACTAGTGCTTATATGTTAAGGATTTCTTTATGTTACTAATGTACAACTACAAATCCTAATGCAAAGTAACACTTGGAAGTTCCAAAATATTCAAAATTTAAAACGCTAATCTGATTTAGGGAAGTAACAGCTCTATAAAATACTAATAAGTATCCTTCGGGGGTGTATAGCACTCAAAATGGGATGTAACTAAGTCTAAAGTCCTTGCTCTGCGAAAAAAAAAACATTAATAAAGGCTCTCGATAAAGTCTCTCTCAATCTCTCCCATTGTATCTCTCTCTCCCCCGAATCTCTCCAAGTATGTGAAATCTCTCCCAAATCTCTCCAAGTATGTGAAATCTCTCCCAAATCTCTCCAAGTAAGTCGAATCTCTCTCAAATCTTCCTAGGTAGTCTTTCCTTAGTCAAATTACAACTCGAACTGAAAGGAGTAAAGCTTGAAAGAACCAACCTAGGGGAAACTCTTTAATCAGCTTCGGACCCCCCCCCCCCCCCCCCCCCCCCCCCGCGGGAATTCTAAGAATGACTCTGGAAGTGAGGAACTCCAGAAAGGCCTGGTACCGGACTATCTCGCATCTCGGACTGCATGACTTCGTACAATCTCGCATGCCCCGGAAAAGGAGTGGCTCCGAAAGATCTCACTTAAGGTCGCTCCGGATTTTCCCTACCGGCTTCGCGCCTCAGGTCCAGACTTTTGGATTTCGCCTGTTGACTCTGGAACTGAAGAGAGCACTCAGGAATTTTGAGATTTGTCTCCGGAGCTCCACTGTATGGCTTTGAAAATTCACCCTTGCTCTGGAAGTTAGAATGGGACTCCGGAATTCGCTTCTTGACTCCAAATTTTTGTCACTTTCGGACCTTTTTATCATTTTAAGACATTTTGACGTCGGGAATCACACCAAACTCATATTTTTCATATCTTAGACCCCTTAAACCACTATTTTATACAAAAATTAATTATTTTAAACATATTTATATAAAATAATACCCAAGATTTTTAAGGAGATTCTAAGGAAATAAAGGGGTTTAACTTTATGATGTGATAAAAATCTCTCATTTCCCATGCAAATCTCAGTAAAACACACAGTACCCCATAGAAAATAAGCTTTACCCACCAGTCCTCCATGCAAATGTCAAGTCACCCCCCTTATCCTCCCATTTAGATACGTGAACCCTTCCTCCCCAAGTTCCACTTCCCATTTTCACTTCCAGAAAGCTCCTAAGGGTGCTCTCCACTTACTCAAGCTTCAAGTCTCATCTTCTTCAAAGAAAATTTCCAGATTCCTTGTTGTAAGTATTTTATCTTTTTTGAATAATAATTCTTCACATTATTCCTAAGATTTCATCATATTTACACATAAATATTTTCCTAGAATATTCTAAGAGTTCATAGGATCTTCCAAGTTTCAGAGCTTGAAACTTCTTCACATCCCTTCAAATCACCCAACAAGCTAACCAATGTGAGCTTCATATCCCACCCTTTTCAAAGATTTTATTGTTTTTAGGGGGAGAGTACAAGTCAACACTTGTTCTAGATTTCTTGAATAATTGCATGTGAACGTATGTTTGGTATGTGTGTTGAAATGTTATTATTTTAGTTTAACTTCCCATGAATGTTAAACTTCAAATATCTGGAAGTATAAAATAATATTTTAGTCACCTCATAAAGAATACTAGTTTACAAAAGAGCCTCCCAAGTTTTTGGGTATGTCCAGCATGCTCCCTTTATCCATGTCTTCATATCTAGAAATAAAAAGGTGTTGAAATAGACCTTGAAATGTTAACATTATTTCTAGAACTTTCGAAAAGTGGAGATTTGTGTCCTATTAAGGACTATTTGCAAACTATCAGGAATTATATATAAATATTTGATATAAATGATTTCACCAAGAAAATATACAAATAAGCTTGTATAACAGAAAAATATGGATGTCATAAAACTACTGTTATATACTCACACAAGTCAAAGTTGTATACAAATCATAACTGCGCATTTTTTTGACAAATTGAGTCATACTTAGCATTTTATAAAGAAAAAGGGCTGTTTGTCGGCATAGATAATATTTGGGTCATTTTGATAAATATTCAAAGTGGATTGATTCCAACAAATAAAACGAACGAAACAAAATATCTAGTTACGACTACAACTATTATTTTTTATTTAGTAAATAATGGTTTTCACGATATGCTCAAAGATCGGTTAGTATTCTAGTCAGACAAATCTTCACAGTACATATATTAATACAATATAGTACGCTTTAAGTCCTGTAAGAGTTATAACCAGAGTCTCCTGGTGGGAGAGCGGGAGTTTGTATATAGATCTATATGGGATTGACACGCCGCACCTTCGCTGTTCGCTACAGCTAGACCGTCCAATCTAGGGTGACAAATGATTTAAACAAAACCGACGCCTGAAGAACATCATAACAGGCACTCCATCACATCAGTATGGTTATAACGACTCACTAAAATATATCAGAAATGTGCTATACGGAACTCACTTTCGTCTTACAATCAACTATGTTTTGATTACCTCAACGAAACCTTTTCCACACGAGTGTTATACGTTTGTTAAAACTACTATAGTTTTATTTACATCAGAAAATATAGGATTTTCTAGAGGAAAACGATTTCATACGATTTCGAAACGATGAACTAAGGGACACATGCAACTGTACTCGATTTGAAACAAGAGTTACAACTATTTTGATAAAAAAATTGGATTTTTTGGATTTCTAAACTATCATCAAATTTTTATACGCAAATTTTTATGAACTCACCAACATATTTTATGTTCACGCTTTTCAAATGACTTGTATTCTCAAAAAATCAATAAGCAGGTTATGGATCGCGGTCTCAGGAATAGTTGGCTGTATTTTGGAATTTGCTTACTCATGTCTCTTTTGTGTAAATTTGAGAACATAAACATGATGTAAAATAATTTAAGATTGCTATATTGATGTATGATGTTTGGAATTGCTATGTTTCAATTATATACAATTACTATGATACAACACAATGACGTCACCCGCCTCCGAACGTTTCCGCGATTCTGGTCCGGGGGTGTGACACTATAGATAGATATAGATAGAGTTAACAAATATTATCTTCCAGATTTTTTGCAGATATGTATGGTATAATTGGAATTTGAATTTTAAATTTCATGATTTATTGATTTACAGTATTTTGTTTCCTGATTTTTTCGAATGCAAGGGAAAAATGGGAACTTCACTTACAAGTTTTGAGCGGGAACGATGAAGGGGAAGGTGTTATTGGAATGACATGTGGCGAGTTTAGTATTGTTATATTAGAAGAGTGTGTGTGTGTGTATATATATATATAACCTCGATTAATGTGGGTGAGCCAATGCCACTCTTGTACTAATTGTAAGGGTTGTTTTGTTATAATTAGTCGAAGCATACTTTGTACTCTTCGTATGAATTGTAATGTATTTTACTAGGGATATTTTGTTCGAAGCTTAATTGTTAATGCCTTAGTATATTTTTTGTATGCTTTGTGTATCCTATAAATAGGATCATTTACTAGAGTTAAATAACGTGAATATCATTGTCTATTTTTCTCTGTAAACACTTAAAGCGTAATAGAGCTGAAGCGAAATCTTATTTACATCTTGTGTTCAATTACTCATTCATTCTTCAATATCAACTCTAATTAATTTCATACTTGATTCATTGATTCATCAATTGGTATCAAAGCAAGAATCATCTCTGTTATCTGATTTTCAATTGTTCAAAAAGTTTTTGAATCAACTTTTTGGTTCAAAAGTTTCCGCACTTTTTGAAATTGAAAATTTCTCTTAGATCTAAGATTATGCTTTGATTCTGCATTTGGATTGTTGAATCGAGTGATTTACTGAAATTTCTGAATCGTTTCAGATAATCGTTTTTCAAATTCTCGTGGTTAATTCAAATATCACAAAAAACTTCATCTGTTCATCAATGGCGAATTTCAATATCAATTCAATGACTTCGTTTTCTCATCTGCTTGGATCATCAACCAAAATTCCTATGTTAATTCCTGAATACTATGATCAGTGGGCTGATCATATGCAGGATTATCTTAACGGGATTGATGAAGAGTTATGGACTTGTATCAATGGATCAGTTCAGCCTCCAGTAAATGTTCAACCTTTAGGTTCGTCTGGAACTACTTCTGCTGTTGGAGATCAACAAACAAGACTGAAGAACGATGAAAAGACATGCATGAGAGAGTTGAGAGGTGCTTTGCCACCTGTTGTTTACAACTACATTCGTGGTTGTAAAACTGCTAAGGAGATTTGGAACACTCTCAGAGAAAAGTATCAAGGAAGTGTAAAGACAAAGATCAATTATGTAAAGCAGTGTTTGGTTGAATTGAAGGAGTTCATATAGAAGGAAACAGAAACAATTGAAGTCTATTATGATCGTTTGAATGAGTTGAGCTATAGTGCAATTGCTACGGAATGGAGTATAATCTTACTTTTGTTATGGGCCTGAGGAAGGAGTGGAGAAGTGTAAGCATGATGATCAAAAATCAGCAGAGCTTCGAGTGTTCGTCTTTGAATGATGTTTACAATCAGCTAAAGACACACGAAAGTGAAGTTTCTGAAATAGCTGAAGAATCGAAGCTGAGTCTTGGAGGACCACTGGCTTTAGTTATGAATGTGTCTGAGGTGGAGTCTACTGAAAAGGAGAATTTGGATGAAGAAGGTTTTCTATTGATTTCTGATGATGAAGCTGTAGCTTTTTACTCGAATAATCAAGTTAAAAAGTTTTTCAAAAAGCCTTTTAATCCTAAAGGGAAGAAAAGTGAGCTGAAAGGAAATTTTATGAAGTTTGGTGAATAAGAGAAGAAGAAGTTTGAAAAAATCTGAGAAGAAGGATGAAAAGTTGAAAGAGTTTAAAGGCGAAAAGAAATTGAAAGGGGATTCTAGCATAGACTGTCATTATTGCAATGGTTCGAATCATTTTGCAGTTGATTGTATGCATCGTAAGAAAGAAGAAAAGAAGAACAAAAACCAGGACGAAGCATATTATGTGGAAAAATTGGAGGAAGTTCGTGAGAAGGAGAAAGGTTTGTCTTTAGTGGCAAGAAGAGAAATTGAAGATGAAGAAAGTGGAAAGTATCAGATCTGGTCATCCGGTTCTGATGATGAGGAGATGAGGCATCCGACTCATGGTGCCATGTTTGAAAGTTTTGAGGAGGAAGAAGAGGAGGAGATATCTGGACGCTGCTTTGTTACGAAGACAAGTGACAAATAGTGAGTTATAAGTTATGTAAAGTGTAAGTTATGTTTAGAAAAGTTTGCCTGTTCCTCTAGAAAATACTATATTTCCTACTTTGATGAAAGATAAGTAACAATGACTCTACAATCCTTTATATGAGTACTAAATGGATACAAGTTATATAAAACTTAGAGTAAACAAGCAATCAATTGTGTGTATCTACCCTAAGCCCACAACCAAACAAGGAACAAGGAATGAGGCGGATGACACACATCTCATTGGTTGTTAGATCCTTGTTGTATATAACCCTGGTGTATTCCCTTGGTACTCACAGAGTTAGCTGTAATAGTTCCTTTATAATTTATGAAAAGATTCTTTAAGAAAACCCTTATTTCTTATAATAAAATAGTGACCGTAGTGGTTCCTTCTATAATTACTTAGTTTATACTAGTTATATATAATCTAATATCGAACAGATAGTTAACTGTGTGAATCTGCCCTAAGCCCGCAACCAAACAAGAAACAGGGAATGAGGCGGAAGGCACACATCCAAATACTTATTGGATATTAATTATATATAACCTTGAATGTATAAACTAAGGTATTGTAGAGTTAACTACTTAAGGTCCTTTAAAATGATGGCTTAATAAAATGAATTAAACCCTTTACTGGTAAGTTTCTAGTTTTGAATATCAAATGTTCTCTTTGAAAAGTATGTTTTGTACTAGAAAACTTTGCATTAAATTAGTGTCCTATGACCTGACCCATACATGGTACCCCTTATGATGTCATAATGTATACAAAACATATATATAACTAATATTGAATGGATAATAGGCTGGGTGAATCCGCTCTAAGCCCACAACCAAACAAGGAACAGGAAATGAAGCGGAAAGCACACATCCTATTACCTATCAGATATTAATAATATATATCTCTTTGATGTATACATCAATGAATCATAAGGTTAGCATTATGGTCCCTTTCTACTGAATGTACTAGACCCGACTGTTCTTGTTTGTCGCTTGTAAAAATATAAGTTTTCCCTAGTTTATAACTATCTTGACTCAAAAATAGTTTGCATTAACTTTCAAGTGGCACTGCCACTTTATGAAAGTAATGTGAAAATATAAGTACTCAGTTGTCTTATAAATGACAAACTGATCGTACTAATTACCTTAAAACATATTTGTTTTATTAAGGTCATAATGTGATAAGTGTGACAACCTGAAATTTCCATTTGTACGAACATCATCTATTCAATAGAAGCTAGTCCAGTTTCAGTGATTTTCATACTTTTCCGAACAAGTTTGTGTACATTAGGGTTTATGTTTAAGGAGATATCAGGAGAGTGGATGCTCCTGGTTTTGTGAAATTTGAGCATTTCAAGTTTCATAATGTTACAGTCCGATATCAGGAATAAAAATATTTTCTGCCAAAATATTCCAGGACTATAAATAGTTTTCTGAATTAAATTAATTCATTATTCACAATTCCAAATAGAGAAAAGCCATATTCTCTCTGACGGATCTTCGGGTTTTCATCCCAGATTGTGAGTCTACTTTACTAAATGTGTTTCAATACTTGTTAGATGCTTTATAACATCAATTACATGTTTAGATTACAAGATCCGGGAGTTTACCGCCCAAGAACGTTCTTGGGGAGTAAACTCCAAAATGGAACTTTAAGGCTTCCTAGTCCCATTCCCTTGATAGACAACTTATTAAGGACCTTGTGTATGATCTTTAGAGACTAGAAAGCATCCAAAATCATCAAGTAATAGGAGTTTACGGCCAAGGACTTTTCTTGGGCCGTAAACCCCTTTTCAAGGGCATTTAGTGCCCTAAACTACCCCTAAAGCTTAAGGACTTTAACCCTCAAATGCTTGTACCTATTTTAGACATCAAAACACTTCAAAATCATAAGTTTATAGGAGTTTACGGCCAAGAACATCTCTTGGGCCGTAAACCCCTTTTCCAAGGGTTAAAAGCACTCCAAACACCCCTAAGGCCTTAAGACAATTACCATTGAACACCTAGGACTTGAATGGGGAGTAAAAGACATCAAGAACATCCCTTAAAGGGAGTTTACGGCCAAGGAACACCTCTTGGACCGTAAACTCCAAATGAAGGCATAAAAGTGTGCCTCTTGTCCCCATTAGCCTTAGATAAAATCATGGAAGCCATCCTATATGTGCAAGTGCTTCAAAACAATTAAAATCCAAGACCCCATAGGAGTTTACGACCGTAAACTCTAGGGGATATGGACTATAGGCCGTAAACTCCCCTATGGAGCATTCTAGGGCCTTAAACTACTTCATGTATTATTCCAACAAAGCTAGGAGTGTTCTAGGATTAAGATAACACTTTAAAACACCCAAAACCACCATGTGAGGAGTTCACGGCCATAAACCCATGAGTTTACGGCCGTAAACTCCAAAGGGTGGGGTTTGTTGGGTGGTGAACTCTTATGCAAGGCCATTTGATGTTTCAAACCCTTTTGCCTTGTCCCGTAGCAACTTAGATGCAACCATTAGGACCTTTAACACTTATGAAAAGTGTTTACATGTTCCTAAGTGTATTAACTTATTTATTAAGTTATTATTTGTCTAATTAGTTCTATATATGCTTATTATATGATAACTAGGCTCGTGCGTGTAAATAAGTCTCCGTTTGCCACCTAGCACGGTATCCGACACTGCAATTCAAACAACTCACCACAAGTGAGTTCATACCCCTTTAATCAACCTTTGAAATGATTTTAAATGTTTTAAATACTTTATGGGGGGGGGGATACAAGTCAAATACTTATAGTTATTGCTTCAATCACATGTGATTGCATTTAATCACATGTGATTAATAACTAAGAAAACAACGATTTTTACCACTGTTCAAACTGTTTATCAAACTGCTTTACTTTGAAATGTTTTACAAACTCTTTTACTATCCAAACTTATTTACAAAATGTAATTTCAAACAAATGTTTCTTATACCTAAACTGTTTTATCAACTTATGCCTTCAAATTGTATTATAGATTGACATCAAGTCGATCTTCTCTTGAAATTATATTTATCTTTCAAATGTCTTTTCAAAACTTATTTATGCCTTTATATTATCAATTGCATGCCCATATATGTATAGATATATAAATAATGTTTAAAGGGCTTAGGAAGGCCATCCGCCCTATTTCCTTTTTCTCGATTTGGATGTGGTCTGGTGGGATTTCGGGTGATCATCCGAAGGTCGTTTCAATATTACTTATATATCATATATACATATATAGACATAAAAGTACTTCCATATTCATACTTATCAGTACATCAATAGTTAGTTACCATCATGGTAACACAGGAACATATACAGCTATACTAGAAACAAGTACATATACAGCCATACTAGAACCAGGTACATATACAGTTATACTAGAAACGTGAACATATACAGCTATACTAGAAACAAGTACATATGCAGCTATACTAGAAACAAGTACATATACAACTATACTAGAAACATGAGCATATACAGCTATACTAGAAACATGAACATATACAACTATACTAGAACGAGAAACATTACATATACATGAATACATTAACAATTGTGATCCACTGTGTCGGAGCATGCCTTAAATGTCATGGCCCGAGTTGTAGCCAGAATTCTCTTGGAGGGAGAGCGTGAGTTTGCGTATAGATCTATACTGGATTGACTATCCTACACCTTGCTGCTAGCTACAGCCAGACTTGCAGGTCTGCGGGTGCCAAACGTCATTTCTTTATTTCGACCATTCATTATGTCGTTGTTACCAGTCGATAGCATGGTGAAATTTATCACATTATACCTTAATATAAATCCGGTTTAAGGTAGTAGTTAGTACAGCAGTAGTCCTTATTATACACAACTACAGTACAACAATGATTTACTCATTACATATTTTAGTGATAACCTCACTTAAACATTAATGTACTGACTATATTTTATTAAATGATAGTTACACTTGGGAAATTACACACTTTTACAACAGACGAGTTTACAAAACAGTTAAGCCTTGGTAGAAGGTTACTTTAATAGAAAATATAGGATTTTCTGAGGGATTCAAACTTTTACAAACACTTTCAAACACTTTCTTACATTTTTACAAACTTATACATTGAGACAGATTCAAACGTTTTGACAATAAACATTGACACTAAAATACTTATGAACTCACCAGCTTAATGCTGATAAACTCTTTCAAAATAGCTTGTATTCTCAGGTCATCAGTAGACAGGTACCGATGCTAGCTTTTGAGAAGATGGAGTGCATTCAAGACTCATCTCATATTATTTTGTGTTACATTATTTTTGGTGTCTATAACTATACAGAACACACTTGTATTAAAATTATATATTTAATGCAATGGATGATGTTGTTTGCTTATTTACATTTACTGTGTTGTGATACTATACATGACGTCCTCCGCCCCAGAACGTTTCCGCCGTTCTTGGTTTTGGGGTGTGAGAATAAGTAATTCCCATACTATACGTTCTCCCTACAAGAGATTCTGGGAATCAAGAGTGGCTTCCGCAACGAATTGCTAGGTTGTAATATCCACATTAAAGTTATGTGATCAAGTATACCCAATATAACTATCACCTTTTGTTTAGAACAATGTGTTAGTGATTCATTGGTATAATTAGATCATGTAGTTGTCCCATGCTATAGTACCTAATTATGTTTGTTTTGTATAGTATGTTCTTATTGTTATTGTGTATTGTATCTTCCTCCTTGTTTCTCTTTATTGTGTGTTCTCTTATGTTATCGTGTATTGTATCTAGTATGAACTGACTCTCTAAAGTATACCCATTATAGTTTACTAGTGTTTAAGTTGAACTGTTGTTGAAAAGACTCGTTTTACTACTAAGTTATGCTTGTAGTTTAAAATGGTGTTTTGTTAAACTAAAAAGTAACATAACTTTAAAGGAGCTTTTGAAATGTTTTGATTACTCATAAAAGACATAAGTAATCCTTTAAAAGATGTTTAACAAACAATTACACAATTATAAATTGTGTTCAACTTGTATTCCCCCCCCCCCCCCCCTTAAAAGCATTTAAAACAGTTTAAAAGATACATTACGAGGTATGAACTCACCTGATGTGGGTGAATCAAACGAATACGCGTGTAAGGATGAGAAGCTCCACGAATGATGTCCCGAGACTTAACAAGTCCTAAATGACATATAATGACATATTTTGGCATGAATATGGGGTTTAGAAGCGACTATATGAAAGGAAAAACCTTCCGGGACTAGGAAACACTTTGACCAAGTGTTGAAATCACATGTGATTGGACTAAGGAGTGTGGAATGACTCAAACATGAGTTTACTACCATCGGTTAACGCCCAAAGGGAGTTTACGGCCGTAAAATCATGGTCAAACATGCATAAGTGTTTGTTTGAAGCCTAGGGAAGCTTGAGGGCTTTTGCTCTACACAAGGATGAGAAAGACCCACTCATTGGAGAGTTTTGAGGAGTTTACGGCCCAAGGGAGTTTACTCTTGGCCATAAACTCTCTAACTGGTCACTTTTAGGGTCTTAAAGGTAAGGTGTCTCAAGGGTCCAAGTGTTCTAAGTTAAACAAGAGCATGGATGTGTTTAAGGTCTACATTTTGACCATTCATGGAGTTTAAGGCCAAGGGTGTTTACTCTTGGGCCGTAAATTCTCTAGATGATGAGTTTGCTGATGTTTTGAAGTCCCTAAGCATGAGTCCTAACTAGATATCAAGTGTAGGGAAGAGCACTTACGATATAAAGGCTTGAAATGGTCGATCTTGGCCAAGAACACTAGTGTGTGTTCTTGGTGAAACTTGAAGAACTAAACAAACATGATTTTCATGGATGAAATCATGAGATGATGCTAGTTAAGAAGGGTTAACAACAAACTAGAGAAAGAACACTTACGATTTTTGAAGATCGGGGATGAAGAACCCGATGATACTTGAGAGAAAACTCGAGTTCTTGGGTTTGAAATGTGAGAAATGGCTAGAAATGATCAAGACTCATATATATATAGGTGGGAGTTCATGGTCTGCATGAGTTTACGGCCTTAAAATCCATGTTTACAGTCATAAACTCCACAAGATGGAGTTTAGGGCTTGAATTTTGTACTGTGGCTTTAGCTGATACTTTCTAACACTTATTCCTTAAGTGTACTAGGCTCAGAACACTCAAACAGGCTCCAAATTGTGCTAAATGATAGTAGGAGTGATTATGTCACTGAGTTGAGTTAACTGATTGAGATTTCAAAGAAAAAATTTTCAGGTTGTCACATCATCCCCTGGTTAGATGGAATTTTGTCCCGAAATTAGCTTTCTTACAGTACTACTAGGGTTGTGCTCCATTAATTTGTAGAATACTCACTTGTAGACTTGGCAAATTTGCCCTAGTGTTCATGATAGGATTCGTACTTGGTCCAACTATCATTACTTCGTGTAGACAAGTCGTATATAATTAAGATTAGAATGACGGTCGGATGTGCGAATCTGCCCCATGTCCACAACCAAACAAGGAACAGGAGATAGGGCGTAAACACACATACTAGATCTGCGTAATCATAATCATATACCACCCCTACGTATACACTGAATAGTGATAGGTGGGCTGTATTCATCCATAGCCTCTGTGCTCGAACTTGGTCTGCTGGACGAGTGGTATTTCGTGAGGGTCTGCAGACATCTGATGATAAGGTTTCGGAGGACAAAGTACTATTTGCACGAGTACTTCGGGGTTTAGAATACGAAAGATAAAACTGAGGTTTAGGTCGGACTGTCGATACGAATGAAGAAGGTTTCGAGAACTTGACAGTCGAGGCGATAGAAACATGTGTACTTAGTATGGTGAGGACCACGCCAATTCATGATAATGATAGTAACATACTCTTTATTGAACAAAGTTTTGGCCAATCAGAAAGAAACGTCTGCTATTCGATTATGTATCCCTAGTGTGTTCGACAACGTACCCTTAGTGTGTTCGACAATGTACTCCTAGTGTGTTCGACAATGTACTCTTTGTAAATGTTCTAGTGCATTCTGGTTTTTCATTGATGTTAACACTCCTATGTATCGTACCGCTATGTGCGAGTAAATACAATGAAAGTGCTTTGATATCTGGTGATGATACTTTATATCATGATCCTCCTCGGTACCACTACGATCGCCCGCCATATACAAGTTATGAATATTTAAGATGAATAAGACGGTCAACTGAGTAACTCCGCCTCAAATCCACAACCAAACAAGGAACAAGAATTAAGGCGGAATCACTCACTCTCAGTCTGCAAAATCTTAGCTATGCACAACCCTAATGTATATGCTAAGCCATCATAGCTTCTCTGAATGGATCTTTTAGTTCTCTTGAATACCGTGATCTATTTCAATAGGTGAGTTATTATAATTACTTTTAAGTGTTTTCCCTAAGTTTTAATCTTATATATGAATATAAATTAATTCTATTTTATAGTAATTACTAAGTCGAAAACGTACCGCTGCTCGAAGGCGACTCCGGGGTTGATTCTCCTGCGGTGATCATCAAAATGCGTCCATATGCGCCTAAGTTCTTCACTATCGGGCAGTCCTTTTGGTAGTGTCCAGTCTCGCCACACCCATAACATACTTGATTTTCTTCAACTCCGGGGACTTGGGAGATCGGTTGACCCGGTGCCCTACAGAAATGGACTGTGTGTCCCTTTCTGTGGGATTTCAGACACTGCATTTCCCGGCATACTCCGGTGTGGTGATAGTTGCACTTTCCACACTTTGGAAGGGTCCCAACATATCGACTGGTAGGTGCTGGGGTAGCAGGTGTTGTAGCGGCGTACATGGTACTTGCTTGTTGTTCTTGAGGGGGTTCCTGTGTTGTTCGATTCTTCTTCTTCTTGTTCCCCGACTTCCTATTATAGTCCTTTCCCTTTGATGGCTCGAGAACTGGGATTTCCACACCATGGCGGACTCCATGGTTGATGAGTCGTTGCTCCAGGCGTTTGGCGCTATCAAATGTGGATGGGTTAGAAGACAGTACATTTCCTTGGGTCGGGGAAGTTAGGCCCCAGATGTACCTTTCTATCTTCTTACTCTCTAGAGTAACCATCTCAGGGCATAGTGCTGCCAGGTCGCAAAACCTGTCAGTGTAGGTCACTATGTCTGAGCCAATCATGGTATGCTCCCATAGTTCTTGTTCCTGTTTCTGAACTTCGCCCCTCGGGCAATATTCTTCCAACATCAACTCTTTTAGGTTTTACCAACCTATTAAGTTAGCCATTGATAGGGTCAGTGATTGAACATCGTTATTCCACCATGTTGGAGCTTTGTCGGAGAAAGTGCAGGCAGCAAAATTTACTTTGCTCCCTTCCGGGAACGAACAGATTGCGAAGACCGAATCTGTTTTCTCGAACCATCGCATCAGAGCGATGACTCCACCATTTCCATTGAAGGATTTGGGTTTGCAGTTCATGAAGTCTTTATACGAACATTCTCTTGGGTGCTCGTGGGTGTCTTTGTGGTTGGTTAGGTGAGCACCACTACCAGATCCACTGACACTACTTGCGCGAATTTGGGTGAGGGCGGATAACGTTGCTGCTGTTACCGCTGCCTGGAGAGCAGCTAAGTCGAACTGTGGTGGCGGATTCTCTGTCGTGCTGTTGACTACACATTTTACCAGTCTACCACGAGGCATCTTTTGTTAAGAAAAAAAAGATGAAATGAGATAGGTCTATAGCAACGGAGATACGCCGAAAGCTGAAAGACAAGGTTATCCTAGTTTTGAGTGTATCGGGTCCTGACTTCTACAGGGTTCTGGAAATGATTCATAAGAGAGTTTATACTGAATAAACTTTATGAGTGAGAAAGGCTATCCTCGAATGAATATCTATTACCTGAATAATTGTTACCAGTTGCATGTAAAAAAATAATCCTAACACATAATGTGAGCAGTGTTTCCACTAACTCACTAAGTTAACTAAGATTATTATTTATTAGTGTGACGCATAAGACGTTCTGGTTACTTCGGCTGATCCCTCCATGAGAACTTCTTTTGAAATTACTCTTGTTCCTCCTTGACTCTTTTGCCGACTACCACGAGGAAGCGGTTACATCTATCTGGGTTTGTCGTGCGAGAATGGAAGTGCCTAAAGAATCTACGAGATTAAAGGTAACTTTATGGGGTGATCCTTACAGAGTCCTCGTATAATCGTACAATGCATACAAGTTGTATATAATTTAAGATTAAATAGGCCTTCGAATAAGTGATCCTACTCCAAAACCACAACCAAACAAGGAACAGGTAGTGAAGCGTAGATCACAAATTCTAAGTCTATAAAATCTCAATTATATAAAAACTTGGAAGTATACATTGTAAGATTATAAAACTATTCATAAGAATCTTTTAAGATATCACATAAGTTATTTATATCGTGCCTAAAATACTCCTATAGTATTCTATCTTTCATGTTCTAATCTAGAGATCCTTTGTATAGAGTTGGGTAAGTTTTAACACTGTTGCAACACTACATCACTCCCAAGCACATGTCGGTCGCATCTCAAATGAATATAGTTGATCAGACTATATTGATCCCAGATACGATTACATAACTGCTCAGGTTTGACCTCAGTATTCAACCTTTAAATACTTATGTTCTGTTTTTCATGTGATACTTGTTCTAGAATGTACATGTATAAGCAAGTAGGTATATTTTTATAACTTATTGTTATACTTAAAATATATTATTATCCAGAGCACATAAGCCCCATTGTATTTATAGTTGTATATCTTTTATCGGTTGATATACTTAATTCACTATAAACAATGCTCTGATATCAATCTGTCACACCCTAAAACCGAAACGGTGGAAACGTTCGGAGGTGGAGGATGTCATGTTTAGTATCACAAGACATGCATCATAGTAAGCAAAGTAATGAACAACCATTTCATTTGAAAGAAAGTGTTTACAATGTGTGTGTTCACAAAACATAGAGTACAAAAGCAAATAACAAAACAAGACTGGGAGCTATACTACACCATCTTCTGAATTCCCAGCGCGAGTACCTGTCTACTAGTTTCCTGAGAATACAAGTTATTTGAAAGAGTTTATCAGCAATTAAGCTGGTGAGTTCATAAGATTTTAGTGATGAACGTAAGCTGTAGAAAGTTGTTGTAAAATGTAGTTGAAAAATGTAGTGAGTTATAAGTTATGTAAAGTGTAAGTTATGTTTAGAAAAGTTCGCCTGTTCCTCCAAAAAAATACTATGTTTCCTACTTTGATGAAAGATAAGCAACAATGACTCTACAATCCTTTCTATGAGTACTAAATGGATACAAGTTATATAAAACTCAGAGTAAACAAGCAATCAATTGTGTGTATCTACCCTAAGCCCACAACCAAACAAGGAACAGGGAATGAGGCGGATGACACACATCTCGTTGGTTGTTAGATCCTTGTTGTATATAACCCTGGTGCATTCCCTTGGTACTCACGGAGTTAACTGTAATTGTTCCTTTATAATTTATGTAAAGATTCTTTAAGAAAACCCTTATTTCTTATAATAAAAAGTGATCGTAGTGGTTCCTTCTATAATTACTTAGTTTATACTAGTTATATATAATCTAATATCAAACAAATAGTTAACTGTGTGAATCTGCCCTAAGCCCGCAACCAAACAAGAAATCGGGAATGAGGCGGAAGGCATACATCCAAATACTTATTGGATATTCATTATATGTAACCTTGAATGTATAAACTAAGGTATTGTAGAGTTAACTACTTAAGGTCCTTTAAAATGATGGCTTAATAAAATGAATTAAACCCTTTATTGATAAGTTTCTAGTTTTGAATATCAAATGTTCTGTTTGAAAAGTATGTTTTGTACTAGAAAACTTTGCATTAAATTAGTGTCCTATGACCTGACCCATACATGGTACCCCTTATGACGTCTTAGTGTATACAGAACATATATATATATATATATATATATATATATATATATATATATATATAACTAATATTGAATGGATGATTTCGGCTGGGTGAATGCACTCTAAGCCCACAACCAAACAAGGAACAGGAAATGAAGCAGAAAGCATACATCCTATTACCTATCAGATATTAATAACATATATCTCTTTGATGTATAAATCAATGAATCATAAGGTTAACATTATGGTCCCTTTCTACTGAATGTACTAGACCCAACTGTTCTTGTTTGACGCTTGTAAAAATGCAAGTTTTTCCTAGTTTATAACTATCTTGAGTCGAAAATAGTTTGCATTAACTTTCAAGTTTCACTGCCACTTTATGAAAGTAATGCGAAAATATATGTACTCAGTTGTCTTATAAATGATAAACTGATCGTACTAATTACCTTAAAACATATTTGTTTTACAAAGGTCATAATGTGATAAGTAATTCCCATACTATACGTTCTTCCTATAAGAGATTCTGGGAATCAAGAGTGGCTTTCGCAATGAATTGCTAGGCTGTAATATCCACTTTAAAGTTATGTAATCATGTATACCCAATATAACTATCACCTTTTGTTTAAAACAATGCGTTAGTGATTCATTGGTATAATTAGATCCTGTAGTTGTCCCATGCTATAGCACCTTATTATGTTTGTTTTGTATAGTATGTTCTTACTGTTATCGTGTGTTGTATCTTCCTCCCATTATAGTTTACTAGTGTTTAACTTGAACTGTTGTTGAAAAGACTCGTTTTACTACTAATTTATGCTTGTACTTTAAAATGGAGTTTTGTTAAACTAAAAAGTAACATAACTTTAAAGGAGATTTTGAAATGTTTTGATTAATCATAAAAGACATAAGTAATCCTTTAAACGATGTGTAACAAACAATTACACAATTATAAATTGTGTTCAACTTGTATCCCCCCTTAAAAGCATTTAAAACGGTTTAAAAGATACATTACGAGGTATGAACTCCACGAATGATGTCCCGAGACTTTATAAGTCATAAATGACATATAATGACATATATTGGCATGAATATGGGGTTTAGAAGCGACTATATGAAAGGAAACACCTTCCGGGACTAGGAAACACTTTGACCAAGTGTTGGAATCACATGTGATTGGACTAAGGAGTGTGGAATGACTCAAACATGAGTTTACTACCATGGGTTTACGGCCAAAGGGAGTTTACGGCCGTAAAATCATGGTCAAACATGCATAAGTGTTGGTTTGATGGCTAGGGAAGCTTGAGGGACTTTTGCTCTACACAAGGATGAGAAAGACCCACTCATTGGAGAGTTTTGAGGAGTTTACGGCCCAAGGGAGTTTACTCTTGGCCGTAAACTCTCTAATTGGTCACTTTTAGGGTCTTAAAGGTAAGGTGTCTCAAGGGTCCAAGTGTTCTAAGGTTAAACAAGAGCACAGATGTGTTTAAGGTCCACATTTTGACCATTCATGGAGTTTACGGCCAAAGGTGTTTACTCTTGGGCCGTAAACTCTCTAGATGATGAGTTTGGTGATGTTTTCAAGTCCGTAAGCATGTGTCATAACTAGATATCAAGTGTAGGGAAGAGCACTTACGATATAGAGGCATGAAATGGTCGATCTTGGTCAAGAACACTAGTGTGTGTTCTTGGTGTTCTTGGTGAAACTTGAAGATCTAAACAAACATGATTTTCATGGATGAAATCATGAGATGATGCTAGTTAAAAAGGATTAAAAACAAAGTAAATAAAGAATACTTACGATTTTTGAAGATCGGGGATGAAGAACCCGATGATACTTGAGAGAAAACACGAGTTCTTGGGTTTGAAATGTGAGAAATGGCTAGAAATGATCAAGACTCATATATATATATAGGTGGGAGTTCACGGCCTACATGAGTTTAAGGCCGTAAACTCCATGTTGACGGTTGTAAACTCCACAAGATGGAGTTTAGGGCTTGAATTTTGTACTGTAGCTTTAACAGATACTTTCTAACACTTATTCCTTAAGTGTACTAGGCTCAGAACACTCAAACAGGCTCCGAATTGTGCTAAATGATAGCAGGAGTGAGTCGGTCACTAGGTTGAGTTAACTGACTTATCTTTCAAAGCAAAAATTTTCAGGTTGTCACAGTAGTAGAAATGGTTTGATACATAAAAGTGAGTTTAGTAATGAGTTTAACATGTAAAAGAATTTGATATGCTATTCGAAGTCGTTTGTTTAGTAAAACAGTTTGAAAGTATAGTAAATCCTTATGTTTGATAGTTATTAATCACATGTGATTGATATAATAACTATGATATTCAACTAGTATCCCCCCCCCCATAAAAGCATTTAAAATCATTTAAAAGGTTGATTAAGGGGTATGAACTCACCTGTGGTGAGTTGTTTGGATGGAAGTGTTGGACAAGGTGCTAGGTGTCAAGTGAAGACTTGAACACTCACAATGATCCTATTTAACATATACAGACATATATATGTATCTAATTAGTGATTTTAACCAAAATTAAGCTATTATAGACACCCTAAAACATGGGAAACACTTTGGTTTAAGTGTTAGAGGGTCATAGGGTTGCATCAAAGGGGTGTAAGGCAATGCTTTAGAGTTCACGACCCAAGGACAAATTCCCATGGAGTTTACGACCCTAGTGGGTTTACGGCCGTAAACCCATGGTAACTCCTACCATTATGAAGTTTAAGGTCTATAGCTGAAGTATGAAGGGTTCTAGTCCAATATCCAAGCCCTAGGAAGTAATAGTGGCACATATGCAACACTTAATGGTGTTTACAGCCTAAGGAGATTGCCGAGGCTGTAAACCCATGTGTTCTTGGGAATTCTTTGTGCCATTCAATGGTTTAACAAGTAATCCAAGCATATAACTAGTTAAGAGGAGTGTACTTGCTTATAGGAAGCTTGTAAGAGTGTTTAATGTCCAAGAACACTAGTGTGTGTTCTTAGTGTTCTTGGTGTTTTGAAGAACACTTGAAGATCTAAGAAAAAGAGAAGATTTCATGGATGAAATCATGTATAACTACTAGATGAAGTGATAAATGAGGAAGGAAAGGAGTAAACTCATGCCTTAAGCATGAGTTCATGACCATAAGGGAGTTTACGGCCCAAACTCCCCAAGTTTGGCCGTAAACACCATGTTAAGGTGTTTAATGTTTTATTGATACACCAAAAACTCTAGAAGGTACTTCATCTCGTTTGTTCTTTTGAAGAATTAAGAACTCAAACGGACTCTAAACCGAGCTAAAAATTAGCAGAAATAAGTTTGACTTTTAATTGAAGTGTTTGACTGTAGGCTTTGTACAAATAGAAATTTCGGGTTGTCACATTGTAGAATCACACAAGGAAAAAATTTAAAATTTAACAAAAATAAAGATTCTGGTGTTATATATACCTACTTAAAATGTACAGATAATATACATATACTTAAATGCACAAAAGTCTTAATTTTAAGACATGTACAAATCTTACTACATAATACCAAACATGGTCTTCTGATATTCACTTGTGACCCTTCGTTTCTTCCAACTGCTATATATATGATCACTGTTCTAGCTCTCCCTATCGATGCCTCTATTCAGCACACTCTTTTCTCTTGATTTCTTACAAGTGAAATCAAATATCCTCCTATTTTTCTTCCTACTTGTTGGGTTGAAGATTCGTTTAAGTGTTGCGTCATTGGGCTCGGCTATTAGTCCAATTGTTTTGTGCTCCGGTTTGGGCCTGTCCAACCGTGAGCTTGTTAGGTTTACTATATAAGTATATGATTGCATGCATATTAGGTTAACGATTTTAGAGAGAACAATAGAAAACGATAATTACAATAGCTTTGCAGATTTCTTTATCGTTCTTGTAAACCTCTAACCCTCTACAATTGATGTTCTTGATCGAGCTCTTCTGAGGGTTACTTTATAATCATTCGACACGTTTGATTCATTCTTGAGTTGTTCTTTATTTTGCGTTCGTTCTTGCTGTTTAATATTTATTTACCTGTTTAAGATCTAATCGATCTTCAAGATTAAGTTTTAATCTCATCAATTGGTATCAGAGCAGGAGGCTGTTTAATCGATACACTTCTTTTCTGTGAAAAGGTTTCAATTAGGGTTTTTCCGCAATTACTGATATTTATTGAGTCGTCATCTCATTATTGACGTATCTTGATATTTATTGTTTTGCCCTAATCTGATTTATTACAAGTCTGATCTTTGAACAGGTTATTCGATCATAATGGACGAGTCGCAATCGAATCCCATCAATATTTCCAACAGCATTGGTTCAACCACGAAGATTCCCATCCTATACACCCATGATTATGAAGTCTGGGCGCATCACTTTGAAGACTATGTTATAGGATCTGAGGATAATGGATACCTCATCTGGGAAGCAATTATCAATGGACCGTTTTCTCACTCTGCAACATCAAGGATTATTAAAACTCAAAAGGAGTATAATGATCTGCTGAAGGACGTTAAAGATATTGCGCAAGATGAAAAGGATAAATTCCAGTGCAATATCAAGGCGTTAAGACTGATTAGATTCGCCCTTCAGTCCGACACTTTCAGGTTGGTAAGCTCATGCACGACGGTAAAGGAAGTTTGGGATAGACTTCGTGAATTGTACTTTATAGACGAGGATCTTGAACACTCTATCCAAACCTTGCTCTTATCTGAGTTTGGAGAATTCAGGCAAGGAGCTGAAGAAACTGTGACCCAAAAGTTCGATCGCTTCAATCATCTTCTCAGCAAGATGATCAAACATGACATCGAAAGGAAGCTTATCGAGCAGAAGGTTACGTTTTTAAATGGTCTAAGGTTAGAGTGGAGAGCAGTGGTGTCTACAGTTAAAGCCCATGAGCAGTTTAAATCATATTCTTTGGCAAAACTGGTGGGTATTCTGAAGTCTCAGGAGAAGATTGTGCTGCAGGAAAAGAATGTTGTCTCAAGCCTAGGGTCGCTGGCCCTCCTGTCAAAAAGTAAAGCTGTGATGGAGGATGAAGACCTCAACTTGGAGGAGTATGACCTCACGTCTGAGGATTATGCTATGATGGTGTCTAACCCCAAGAGGTTCATTAAGAAGAGATTCCCCAGCAACAAAAACCGAAACTGGCAGGGGAGTTATAGTTCAGAAAAGGTTAACAATGAACCGAAGGTTGAAGAGCCCAAGAAGGAACCGAAGGCAGAAGGTGATTCTGGAGTAAGCTGTTACTACTGTGGAGGGAAAAACCACTATGCTAAGGATTGTGTCCTCAAAAAGATGGCTGAAAAGGATGAGGAAAAGGATGAGGAATCTTTGCTGCAGAGAAAGCTTGATGAGATGAGAAAGAAGAAATCTACCGCTAACCCTTCCATGAATGCTCTAATTGTGCAGGGTTCGGTTGCTGATGACGAGTTCGGTGGCGTGGAAGTTTGGTCAACCGACTCTGAAGACGATGAAGTGAGGAAGCCTTCTCATGGTACGGCTTGTGTGGCAAAAGAGGAGAGCAGTGGAGGAAGGTGCTTGATGGTGTCTGAAGTATCTCAGATGAGGAGTACAACACTGATGGTGGAAGCAATGAACCGAAGGAGCAGCAGGACATGTGCTTTACGGCCAAACCACTCAGCGTGCAGTTCAACGAACTTGATGAACTGATCAAGAAGGTACAATCGGTTTTTGTTTCATTTAAAGTACCACAAAGCTCATATGAAAAAGAACTAAAAAGTGTTAATTCACGAATCTCTCATCTAGATAGTAGTTTAACTCAAACTCGAGTCACCAATTCTAACCTAACTGATCATTTAAGCAGGGTGTCTTCGAAGAGTGAGGAGCGGCGCATGTGGATCGAGTTGAAGGAGTCAGAATTAGTTAAAATAAAAGAAGAAAACATTTATTTACAGAGAGACAATTTAAAGTTGTTAAAACAGCGAAATGTTTTTTGTTTAATTGCAAAACGTCTTTACACTAATATTACTCAGCTTCACTTGGATTGTGAAATAGGACAAAAGATCCATCGCATGATTTTGCCCTTCCTTGAGTTTAAGGAGGATGAAATTGATGCTGAAGCTTATAATTGTGAGAGTGTGATATCATCTGATGACGTCAATCCGACCTATATGTATGGACTGGACAAAATAGAATCTTTCATTAAATCCAAGGACCATAAGGACATGCTTAAAAACCTTTTGGATGAAAATGATAGACTTCAACTGAGAACCGAAACCATACAAAAATTTGACTCTTTAAACGCCAACTTGAGCTCAGAAAACAAAATTGATGTTGAAAATGCATCTGAGCTTAATGAGGATGACAATATGAGTGAAATTTCTGTAGAGGACACGGTTGACTGCTCAGAATTTGTGAAAAGTGAACCTGAAAACCACAAGAATCTAATTTCAGAAAATTCAGTGGAGTTCGCTCGATTGTCCCAACAAAAGTCCCCGATCTTAGCAGAGAAAGTCGTGGTATATCAAAAGGTTAGGACCACTCCAAACTGCTGAACTCACAGCTATTGTAAACAAAGACAATGCTGATGGCTGCGATGAGTTCTTTTGGTCAGCTCCAATCGATAATGCAGATGAAACGGTAGGCTTATCAGAAAGGACCTCATGGATAAGTAAAGGTAGATACATACCAGAACCCTTGAACAAGCCAGATAATTTCGATGTGCCAAGTACCAGTGGTAAGAAAGACATTCCTCAAGAGAATGGAAGTTCGGCAAAAGAAGACATTCCCTCTAGTTCCTCAGTTCAAAGTGAAACTTCCACAGTTCAAAGTGACCCAGCCAAAGAGAAACCGAAAATGAAAGCCAATATCCATCATCAACCAAAGCAGATGAGGAATCAGAAACGTGAAAGGAACCAGAGATACAGGAAGAATCTCTCTGAAAGGAAACAAGGCAATCCCAGAATGCTTATTTCTCACATCAAGACAAGAATCTGAAGTTTGAGAATAATCCTGTTAAAAAGCATGAGAGCCACAACAACCGAAAGCCAAGGTTCGGTTCGGAAAACAATACCAACCGAAAGCCAAGGTTCGGTTCTGAGGATGACTCCAACCGAAAGCAAAGGTTTGGTTCACAGAACGACTCCAACCGAAAGCAAAGGTTCGGTTCTGAAATCAAAAGAGATCATACCTCTAAGGTCCATCCCACCAATGATCAAAAGCAAAAGGGTCACCTAGAGTCTCCAGCCACGAAGTCATCTCAATCCAAGCCCTCTCCTTCTCACTCATCTAATCCTTCTAATTCTTCCAATTCATCTCCATCTCGCTCTAAAGTTCACTCAGTTCATTCTCAAAAATCTCATTCGTCAGCTGAACAAAAGGGCAAACAGAAGGTTTCTGCATCCAAACCAGAGTCTAAACCGAACGCACCTAATCCTAATAAAATCAAAGTCTTTACAATCAAAAAGAAAGATGAAACAACACTAATAAAACGAACATATCTTGTTGACATTTCTCTTACTATTCCTGTTCCTGTGAAAGGCTCACTAGGACCCAAGAAACTTTGGGTTCCTAAATCTGCTTAATTTTTGCAGGTTATAAGTGACGAGCAGTTTGACGAAGAATGGTACATCGATAGTGGCTGCTCGCGTCACATGACAGGGAGGAAAGAAGAGCTCAGGGAATACAGGTCTCTTTGAAATGGTGGCAGCGTCAAGTTTGGAAATAACTCCTTCGGCACCATAAAGGGATACGGAATGATTACTAATGGTGATTTCACTATAAGGAAGGTGGCATACGTGGAAGGACTATAACACAACCTCATCAGTGTATCTCAGCTTGTTGGAGGTACAGGTCTCAAAGTCTCATTCGACGATGAAGGTTCTGAAATCATTGAGAAGAAGACGAAGAAAGTAATTCTCAAATCAGAGCGTAAGGGTGAAATGTTTCCTCTAAACCTCAAACCCATCAAAGGAAACCCAACTATATGCCTGTTATCAAAAGCACAATCTGACGAAAGCTGGTTGTGGCACCGAAGACTCTCTCATCTCAACTTTAAAGATATCAACAAACTTGTCACTGGAGGTCATGTTCGTGGTCTTCCATTGCTCAAGTTCGATAGAGATCATTTGTGTGCTGCATGCGAAATGGGGAAGCAGAGTCGTCAAAGTCATCCATCTATAATTAACACGAAAGTTGTTGAACCACTTGAATTACTTCATATTGATTTGTGTGGTCCATCATCTATCGAAAGCATCGGTGGTAGCAAGTATATTCTTGTTATTGTTGATGACTTTTCGCGATTTACATGGGTGTTCTTTCTAAAGCTCAAATCTGAAGCGACTCATAAGCTGAAAGTGTTCATCAAGCAGATTGAAGTACAGCTCAAGAAGGTCGTTCGCAACATCAGAAGCGACAATGGTCTGGAATTCAAAAACAGAGAATTTGAAGAATTTCTGGCAGAAAAGGGAATAAGTCACAACTTCTCAGCTCCCTACACACCTCAACAGAACGGGATTGTCGAAAGACGAAACCGATCTCTGTGTGAAGCTGCCCGAACAATGCTAAGTTTCGCTTCCTTACCTCTTTATTTTTGGGCTGATGCTATTTCTGCTGCTTGTTTTACACAGAACAGGTCATATCTCAACAAGCGATTCACGCTCACACCATATGAGATTCTCAACAACAGGAAGCCCAATGTGAAATTTTTCCACGTGTTCGGCTCACGGTGTTTCATCTTTAACTCTAAAGAACACCGCAACAAGTTCGATGTCAAAGCCGACGAAGGAATCTTTCTGGGCTACTCTCTCACTTCCAAAGCATACAAAGTTCTAAACAAGTGTTCGAGGAAAATCGAAGAGACCTATTACGTGACTTTCGACGATAGCTATGTCAAAAAGCTGCAGGCCAAAGAAGACACAGTTGGGGAAATCTTTCCTCAAACTGGCCAAGTCATAGTCTCGATCACTAATCTATTCGAGAAGTTTATGGAGCTATTTGACGAACCAGAGAAAGCCACTCTCTCAGAAGCAGGCGCAGCAGACAACAAGGTAGACCATATGAAACAAATTGTCGAAGAAGCTGCCAGGAGAATGAACGAAGGAGGATCGAATTCTGATGAACCTCCATCCAACGATGCTTCAGTCGAGGGGGGGCCAAGCTCACATGTTGAGGGGGAGCCAAGCTCTCCAACTGCAACCGAAAGTACTTCTTCAACCGAAAGTGCTTCACCATCCGAAGGTGCATCAACGCCTGAACATCCAGCACCACAAGAAACCTCTGAACCTCAAGTTTCTCAAAACATTCCAGAAAGCTCATCTATCGAGGGGGAGCATGCTGATATGTCACTCGACTACGAAAGCCAATCCGAGCCAGAAGAAATGATCAATGCTGAACTGGACCCCACCTTTGATCCAAACTACCCTCCTCTCACCAAATGGACCAAAGATCATCCTGTCTCTCAAGTGGTTGGTGATGTCTCCGAAAAGGTTCTGACCCAATCACAACTGAAGGCAAAACAGACATCCTTATTTTCCAAAGTTGAGTTTTGTATGTTCAACTCATTCGTATCAAAAGTTGAACCGAAGACAGTTAACACTGCTCTCGATCACTCCGATTGGGTTCAAGCGATGCAAGACGAACTGAACGAATTCGAAAGGAACAAAGTCTGGCGCCTCATTCCAACTCCTCCAGATGCCTCGGTTGTTGGTCTCAAATGGGTCTTTAGGAATAAAATGGACAAGGAAGGGAACGTTATAAGGAACAAAGCTCGTCTGGTAGTAAAAGGATATTGTCAGGAGGAAGGGATTGATTATGAAGAGGCTTTCGCTCCTGTAGCTAGGCTGGAATCTGTAAGAATATTTCTTGCTTATGCTGCCCACAAAAACTTTGAGGTTTTCCAAATGGACGTCAAGTGTGCCTTTCTTAATGGAGAGCTTGAAGAAATAGTGTATGTGGAGCAACCTCCTGGGTTCGTGAACGAAAAATATCCAAATCATTGCTACCACCATCCCTAAAACCTCTTTCCCTATACCACCACCCATTTTCACAGATACAACTACAACAACTGCAAAGGTTACAACCAATGTATCTGATACGGGGGTTCATACCGATGCAACCGAAACACCACCTCTAACCGAACCACCTCAAACCGAAACCCAGCATACAACCGAACCTACCCATACTCAACAACCACCCGAAACTACCCCCACCCACACTCAACCTGAACCTACACAAACCACCACACCCCCAGCTTCACCACCCCCAACATCTCCAGATTAAGCCTCTGATGGAGATAATCCTTTCCTTGGAGGGGAAAATATGACCTTCGATTCGGTCTACTTTAGTCCGTTTCAGGTTCAAAGCGACGATGAGGACGATGCTCCAGTAACAAAGAAGCATCTTAAAGAGCTAAACGAAAATGTTGATTTGCTTCTTGCGTCATCCACCAACACTCAGTCCTCTCTCTCTGAAGCCTCTCTTCAGAAGATTGTTGATGCCTTCTCCAGGGCTCAGCATGATTCTGTTGCTTCAGCCACTGCCGCCATAGACGCCTCCACAAAAGCTTGTGAGGCAGCGACCGCAAAAGTCGATAAACTATTCACTGACGCCTCTTCCCTGTTGAAGTCCTTACAGGAGAGTGCTGACGCCACAAAGACAACGTTGGAACCAATCGTTCAACAATTGGCCACGTTCGTCTCAACGGAGTTACAGTCGTTCGCTACCCTTCGCCAATCCATCAGCGACGACAACTCGGCCCTTCGTGCCTCCATTGACGAGCGCCTCGCTAAGCTTCAAGAGGATCTCGCTGCCGAAAACTCGTTAATGGACGTTCTGGCAAGCAAAACCACCGCCCTCAAGGTCAAGAGCACTCAGCTTTCAAACTATCAGCAACAGATTGAAGCTCTTCGATCCGAACGGGAGGTTATCAAAACTTGTGTTTCGGATGTACACGCTGCCCTATCCAACATCCTGGAAGCACACGATCCGATTCTCAATCATTCGGTGAGGCGAACCCTTGCTGAAAAACTTACTCCTGCCATGGACCTTCTCAGCAAAATCGAAGGCCTACCTAGTTTCATGTCCAATCCGAAACAAGGGGGAGAAGGGAAGTCCGGATCGAAACCACCTCCTTCCTCAAAAGCTGATCACACAACCGAACCACCTCCGACTGGTAAAACTTCGGGTTCGGTTGTGAAGGATAAAGGAAAGAACATAGCTGAGGAAGAAGATGAAGATGATAAAGAAACCATTGCTGACTTGCTTAAACGCAAAAACAGTCGCAATGTGGAAAATGACAATGTTCGTGTGGCGCGAGAAGCTGAAGAAGCTGAACGCAAGAAGAAAGAAGCCCACGATCTCCTCGAGAGCAGGAAGACTCTTTTCCCTGCTTGGACTCGGGAGAGAATGATTAAGGAGGCCATAGATACTCCTAGCATCCTATGGCTCGAACCGGTGATCTCCTTCGACTGCTATAATTATGTCGATTCGCAGTTCGATATGCCATTGACTCGAAAGGCGTTTATCATCCTAATCCTGAGGTCGATAGGGAGCTTATCGAATTCTATCTGAAGGCCACTCAACCACAGTATCAAACATGGAGCGCTCAGAAGATTGTTAATGTTCGGGTCTTAAAGCCTTATACCGAAGGGAGATTCATCAACGTTCGGTTCAGGGTGATAAGAGGATCTGCAAGAACTGAACATCTTATATCCTTGGCAGATCTACCGAATCTAAACCCTCATGATTGGATCGTTTTGCACAACATCCTTTTGACGAATGAAGCTGAATATGGTCCAATTATAGACCATCTCAAGAGGATGATTGTTTGTTACATCATGGAGGTTGCCTTGATGGACCAGGAGATAGCCACTGTCTTCAAGAAGAAACCGAAGATAGCTCCTGTGGGATCGGCCAGTGATCTCAATCAAATGAAGATGGGCAAGATTGACCCGAAGCGTAATTCGGTCATGTTCACTAGAGCAGAAGGACAGAAATGCCTCTTTGCTTTGGCGGATAAACATCTTTACACCAATGCTTGTCTTGAGCATGTACTGTCGATCATCCGTCGGTGTAAAGAGAATGCAGCAGACGATGTCAAATACTTCAACGACATGATCCAATGGTACATCATATTCAGACAGACGATACTTGCTCTTATCTCTCGTCTGTTTCAGACTGTCAAGAAGAAGGTACCTGGTGCTGCTGCTGGCCCAAGTAACAAGTGAAGATCTCGCTCTAATTGACGCAAAGGGGGAGATTGTTGGGTTGAAGATTCGTTTAAGTGTTGCGTCATTGGGCTCGGCTATTAGTCCAATTGTTTTGTGCTCCGGTTTGGGCCTGTCCAACCGTGAGCTTGTTAGGTTTACTATATAAGTATATGCTTGCATGCATATTAGGTTAACGATTTTAGAGAGAACAATAGAAAACGATAATTACAATAGCTTTGCAGATTTCTTTATCGTTCTTGTAAACCTCTAACCCTCTACAGTTGATGTTCTTGATCGAGCTCTTCTGAGGGTTATTTTATAATCATTCGACACGTTTGATTCATTCTTGAGTTGTTCTTTATTTTGCATTCGTTCTTGCTGTTTAATATTTATTTACCTGTTTAAGATCTAATCGATCTTCAAGATTAAGTTTTAATCTCATCACTACTAATCTTCATACCCACGAGAAATGGTGAGAAATGTAATATTTTTATAGACCTATGATAATTTTAAGAGACTCGTCATCATTTCAAATGGGTAGAAAAATAAATAAGCAGATATTTGATTTATCTTCTTTTAAACAATAACCACCACCAACCCTATTACCACAATTACTACCAAACTCCTTAGTCTTTTGCCTCTATCCCAACCCCTTAACAATAGGGCCTTCCTCACCCTCGTCATTGCCTATATCACCCAAAAACCACCACCATAATTCGAACCCCGTCTACTACTCACAAATTCTCTTTACTCTCACTCCTTATGTCGTTTACCATAGTGAACGACCATCCATCACACAGTCAGCCTCTCTATTTAATGAAGTATGCCTTAGAACCTCCTAGCCATACAACCAACTCTATTACTGACTTTCTCCTACCCTTCATCTGCGTTTATGTTGTGTTATCAAATTATTTCCGTATTTTATTGAATATTCTCTACAATGCAACCCAATTTCATGACTACTGAAATCTACTATATTTCATGGATAGTCATTGAATGTATTAATGAATCACTTTTTGAATGTATATCCTATCATCGATGTAAGGAGTTCTGACCATAAGTATTTTATATTTAATTTTGCAACTTACTTCTTGAATATTTGGTTGTAAGTAAGCCTTAATCATGCTTCAAAATCCCGCACATGCAATGGGAGTCGAAAATGAAACCATTAAATATATTGGGATGGTTTTCTATGCCTTATATCGTTGTTACATTTTTATTTTGATTTTTATGAAGTTTTAATGGTGTAAGATAATCCACTTCATATTCATCGTTTATTGTTGTATTTTTCGGTTTTCTAAAGATATACGTAAAATTTTAGTTGTAACTAAAAATGTTGTTTGGTACTTCGGATTTATTTTTACTTTTGTTGGTATTGAAACATTTTAAGCCTTTCAAGAGAATTCATAGCATCTGACTGATTTTTGGAAAATGATTTAGGACCAAAAATGATTTAGGAGCCAATATTTTTTATTTTTTGTTAAGCCACAGATGCAACTAAAAAGGTATAAGTTTGTAACATTACTAAGAACCACCACTGGCACCATACTAAATAACTATATTGCCATTGTATTCTCCTTCTCTTCGTATATGTTTTCATGATCAAGATCCCAAGACATAAAAGTTTGGACTTCGTTTTACCCAATTTACCCTTGATGAAGATATCCCATTTTTTACAGTTTGGTACATGTTTTCCTCATCTTTCCTAGAGGTTGTTGCACCATTGAATTTGAAAGCTTTAACAGTGTAAAATTGATATTTTTTTATTATTTTATTTTGTAATCTTGAAAGGTTAAATTACCAAATGACATAATCGACCAGTTTCATATTGTTCAGATGGAATGACATCAATGAATAACTTCCAGTAGCAAATAAGGTCTTAATTAGTACTCAAAGATGAAGCATCGTTTTACTGATCATTATGTACCTCATTATAGATCTTGAGAGTATAGAAAATTAGATATTTTGTTGTGATAGAATGTTAGGATATCACAATTTTATATCATATATGTCAATGTTTCTTGTAATTGGGATAAAAATTTTGACATAAAAAATTCACAAGTTTATTTTTTAATTATATTTTTGAAGCTCCATTATGGAGAGCATTTACTTCATTAATGGTTACGAAGAAACCATGTTCATTTGTACGTTTTGTGCAGTATAGTTATTATCGATATTCATGTTCCATTTTCTTTCTTTGTTACTCTGTTAAATTTTGGTATCGGTACGTATGAGTAACATGATTTTTATGTGTCTTGAGTTTGTTCTATGTATGTTTCTATTATTTGATTGTGTGTCTATGTGTGTGACATTGTGATTCTATTGAATGTATTAAGGGGCAATTTACTTTCATTTGTGTGACGGATATGGCATTTTACATTCATTTCTTTTTTTATAATTTATTTTAATTATTTTTCTTAAAAAACAATTTCACTGTGAATTTTAAATCCAAAAGGACTGGAAAATCAAAAGTGAAGCATGTGTATTTTTTGAATTCAACAAAGATGTCACTATTTCCTGCTATTAATCGAACAAATGAAAAAAAAAACATAGAATTATAGTATTATACTTTTAAATGGAAGTTTACTTTAATTTTTTTCCCAACAAAGGGATATTTTGGGAACAAACCAATTGAATATCAAAGAAAATAAAAATTAAAATTAAGCGATTTAAATTTCAAAATATTAATTAACTAGGCGTATTTGGTAATAGTTAACCTAAAATTATCTATATCTTCTTATAAATCGTATAAATCGAACAAATGAAACCAAACGTGCATTTATACTATTATACTTTTAAAGAAAGGTCATACATACAAGTTATATTTGAAGTTTTGGATTTTTGTGACCATGTTTAAATAAATATTTATCCTTTTATTGTAATGCCAGATTCTCGGGTATTGATTTAAATGAAAGTTTATTTGGTTTTAAAATCTACTCGACGAGTTGGTTGCCCTACTCGTCGAGTAGCAGCGGGGTGGGATCGCGTGTTTAGTAGCCTACTCGCCGAGTCCATGAAGAACTCGACGAGTAGGAGCTCGTAGAAGAAACCCTAGACCCCGGGGTTTTGCACCCTATTTATGGAACCATAAGCCTGCTTTGGCCTCTTTATAGTCCTTGAGAGCTCAAAAAAACCATAATTCGTGTGGTGCTTCATCCTTGTGTGTCTTAAGCTTTAGAAAGGAGGTTTTTGGAAAGGAAGAACTTGGAGGGCAAGAGACTAGGAGCAAGGAAGGCGTGGGAATCAGAAATCTACCTCAGTTAGCATCATTTGGTGGTATCAAGTTGTCACCTTTATTTCATTTTCCTTCTAGATCTCATTTGGTTGAGATTTAGGTTTTTTATGGTTTGATTGAGACGATACTGTGGGATATGAGCTAGATCTGAAGTTGTAAATTCAGATCTGGAGCCTTCTTGGGTTCTAGAGTAATAAAGCACCAAGCTTGGTCATGTATGAAGCCTCCTTGAGTATGAAACTCCCATTGTGAGCTTGGATTTGACATTAAGATCCTCTTTAGCCATGAATGCACATAAAGTTTGCAACTTTATAAGAGTCTGTATGGCTTAAGGACTGAAGGAACTTGGCGAGTCGCAAGGTCGACTTGGTGAGTCATATAAAGATAGGCCTGGACCCGACGAGTTGGATGAACAACTCGGCGAGTCCGACGAAGATTGCCATAGAACTCGACGAGTTGTATAAACAACTCGGCGAGTGGGTTGAGGTTTCCCCAATTTATGTATTCGTGTGTAACCATCAAGTTGCAAGAAGGAAACTCGACGAGTGGCCTTAGAGTTCAGTCATACACCAAAGGAAATCGACGAGTCTCTCCATGACTCGGCGAGTGGGCAAGTACTTCAAGGGACTCGGAGAGTAGCCGAGGGTACTCAGCGAGTTAGGGTCAACATGGACTGTTGACCTTGACTGATGACTTTGATTTTGACCAGGGTTGATTAGCTGGCTTTTGGGGTACCTTGAAAGGCTGGGAACTTATGGGTATAGATATATTATGGTAATAGGTGGTGGAGTTTTTGACAGTGATCCGAGAGTTGGAGTTCATCTACCGAGTCGATATCTACAAGGTGAGTTATCCTCACTATATCAATGGGTGCTACGGCACCAAGGTCGGCCCTTAAGTTGTTATTGTTATGATGTGCTACATATGGTTACGATCTGTTAGATCGGAATCAGGATAGACAATATATTATGCTCTTATGATCCGTAGGGATTGGTATGTTAGTGACCTGCTAGGTCGGTACTCTAGTTACGAGAGATTTCTATGATTGATGATTAGTGAGATAGATATGTTTGATGTTTGTATATGCCAATATATGATAGTTATGTGCACATGGTTATTTGCTCGTTGGTTGGGTTGAGGCGGTTCTGCTTTGTTCTGATGGCCAACATACCCTATAAGCAGTCCAGGGAGACTATAGGCCCATGTGGCGGTCCAGTCATGCCGAAGGCTCGGGATAGGATCAGATAGACTGAAGGCCTTGTAACGCGGTCCAGTCAGGCCGATGGCCCGATATGCATTTTATTGATTGTCTATTACTGATATTGTATTATCAGTGTGGTATTGGTATTTTGGGGGTAGCTCACTAAGCCGTCGGGCTTAAAGTTTTCATTTTATTGTTTCAGGGACTTCAGGAGATCATGGCAAGGCGAAGGCGTGACCGTACTGCTCCTAATCCTTTTGATTTAGCTATTGGGATACTCTGATGAATAATGATTCAAAAACATTTTTGTAAATAAATACTATTTGGTTTTATTTATGATTGAAAAAAGTTTAAATTTGGCGTAAAAGTTTTGGATGTTACATTTATACATAAAAGTCATCATTACGTACTGGCCAAAATCTTATCTTCTCATAAATATCTTAACAAAATATCATACTATCTCATATGTCACCCAAACATGGTCTTTTGATATTCACTTGTGACCCTTCGTTTCTTCCAACTCCTATCGATGCCTCTATTCAGAACAAACTCTTTTCTCTTGATTTCTTACAAGTGACATTAAGTATCCTCTTACTTTTCTTCCTACTTATCTTCATACCCACGAGAAATGGTGAGAAATTTCATATTTTGATAGTACTATGATTATTTTAAGAGACTCGTCATCATTTCAAATGGGAAGAAAAATAAATAGGAGGATATTTGATTTATCTTCTTTTAAACTACAACAACCACCAACCCTATTACTACAATTACTACCAAACCCCTTAGTCTTTTGCCTCTATCCCCACCACATAACAATAGCGCCTTCCTCACCCTCGTCATTACCTATGTCACCCAAAAACCACCACCATAGTTCGAACCCTGTCTACTACTGAAATCTACTATATTTCATGGGTAGTCATTGAATATATAAATGAATCTCTTTCTAAATGTATATCCTACCACCATTGTAAGGAGTTCTAACCATAAATTTTTCTATATTTAATTTTGCAACTTACTTTTTGAATATTTGGATTTTAAGTAAGCCTTAATCATGCTTCCAAATCCCACACATGCAATAGGAGTCGAAAATGAAACCATTAAATAGTTTGGGATGGATTTCTACGCATTAGATTGTTGTTAAATTTTTTCTTTTGAATTTTATGAGGCTTTAATGGTTTAAGACAATTCACTTCATATTCATCGTTTATTGATGTATTTTTCAGATATCTAAAGATATATGTAAGATTTTAGTTTTGACTGAAAATGTTGTTTGGTACTTTGGATTTATTTTTACTTTTGTTGGTATTGAAACATTTTAAGCCTTTCAAGAGAATTCATAGCATCTGACTAATATTTGGAAAAAGATTTAGGAGCTAATATTTTTTTTATTTTTGTTAAGCCACAGATGCACCTAAAAACTATCAGTTTGTAACATTACTTAAGAACCACCACTGGCACCATACTAAATAACTATATTGCCATTGTATTCTCCTTCTCTTCGTATATGTTTTCATGATCAAGATCCCAAGACATAAAAATTTGGACTTCGTTTTACCCAATTTACCCTTGATGAAGATATCCCTTTTTTACAGTTTGGTACATGTTTTCCTCATTTTTCCCAGAGGTTGTTGCACCATTGAATTTGCTAGCTTTAACTGCTTAAAATTGATATTTTTTATTTTTTATTTTTTAATCTTGAAAGGTTAAATTACCAAATGACCTAATCTATCGGTTTCTTATTATTCAGAGGGAAGGAGATCACTAAGCAACTTCTATTAGCAAAGAATGTATTAATTATTACTCAAAGATGAAGGAACGTTTTACCGATCATTATGTACCTTATTACAGATCATGAGAATATAGAAAATTAGATATTTTGTTGTGATAGAATCTTAGGATATCACACTTTTATATCATATATGTCAATGTTTCTTGTAATTGGGATAAAAATTTTGACATAAAAAATTCACAAGGTTATTTTTTAATTATATTTTTATACGTCCACTATGGAGAGTATTTGCTTCATTAATGGTTACGAAGAAACCATGTTCCTTTGTATGTTTTGTGTAGTATTGTTTTTATCAGGATTCATGTTACATTTTCTTTCTTTGTTACTCTGTTAAATTTTGGTATCGGTACATATGAGTAATATGATTTTTATGTGTCTTGTGTTATTTACTCTGTAAGTTCTTCAACTACGGGTGTAGTCAACTCATGGGAGCCATATAAAGTGTATATCATCGATTCAGAAATTCAAAATCTAATTGTTCATGTTCATTCAAAAGATAATGATCTTGGGAACCATACGATGACTATACGTGACACATTCCATTGGGAATTTCATATGAATTTTGGTGAATCAAACGAATTTAGCGGGAAATTTTATTGGATGTTGACTGATAATCAAGTCTACAGAGAGGTTGTGTTTCCTATTTTAAATAATCAAATTGCTGGAGAATGAGGTAACAAATTAGTGAAGACGAATAAGTGTTTTTGGTTAGTAAAGTCTGATGGTTTTTATTTGTCAAAAGGCAGCCCATCAGATGGGAGGTTAAAGTATTCATGGGGACATGGAAATATATAAGAAAACATTCAAACTTACACGTTTTATCTTTGATACGTACATTTTTAGTGTGATATAAACAAGTCAGCCACATATGGTTTTGTTTTGCAGAACGTAGTTTGAGTCACGTTGAAGGTTATGATATTCATGGGGACATAGAAGTATGTTATTTGCTATAATTATATAGTACTTCATTTCATCTCAGTTTTGTATTTTTTGAATCTAGAAAATATGTTTTTCATAACCAAGTAATAGACAATATATTTGAAATAAAAGCATCTTCATAATCTAATAAGAGGTCAATTAAGAGGTTGAATATGTAGAATCAACCTAAAATCTAACTCATCACCACTGGGGACTTTGTATCTTTTTTTGTCAAAGAACTAAACCATTCGATATGAACAAATTTTTTCTTTCAATTTCTCTTTAATACAACTAATTCCTTTTTTACTCAATGAACTTTCATTTTATAACATAACTATAAGTAAATGTTAAATATGTGTTATTTATTAACTAACTAGTTGTATGACCCGTATGTTATACGGGTTGGATAATACAAAAATATTATATATGAAGGGTTCACCAAAAATTTATTAAGATTTGAAATTTAGAATTTAAAATGAAACATATTAAATACTTTATGAGTAGTAATATTATAATTTATTGGTTATTTTTAATTAAGGCAATTATTAATTGAGATGTAAATATGATGTGTTAATTAAGAAAAAGATAAAAAGAAAATAAGAAAATGACAAATGGAAAAACATTTATTCAAAAATAACAAAAAAATGACATTTGTCCAAGTTAATGAGAAGTTGACATGTAGCAAAATTATTTTCATTTATTATGGAGGATTAATTTATTTTAATAAACATTAAATAACATTTCATTTAAAATTTTGATATTAAATGTTATATTTTATATATATATATATATATATATATATATATATATATATATATATATATATATATATATATATATAATTATCGTCTTGGTAATTTGAAAAAAAAAACATAAAAGTTATATTTGAAGTTTTAGATTTTTGTCACCATATTTCAATAGATACTTATCCTTTTATACATAAAATTCGTCATTATGTATTTGTAAATATCTCATCCTCTCATATATATATCTTGACAAAATATCATACTATCTCATATTTTTCGCTTTCAACAATGTTCAGAGATGAAGTAAATGAAGTCCATACTATGGCTAAAAACTGTCAATGTCGAAGATCAAGAAAATGAAGACCGTCCTATGAAAAAAAAAGAAATTAACAAGAAAACAACATAGGAGAAGAAACTACCTTTAATAGCAAAGTAATTGGTATGACAAATTTGATTAGTGAAAATAATGATGAATAATTGAAGATTGTGTAAGTTAGTTAATTATAGAAAATTACTTTTAAAAATGGTTAATGATAAAAAAATCATTTATGTTAATTGGTTTTGGTTAATAGTTAATGAAAACTAAACCATACATTAAATCAAAGACTTCATATGCTAAAAAACGACTTATAGTAATTAGTTTCGTACCAATTTATTTGAAACTTTATCATATAAATTTTTTTATGAAAAGAACATAGTGACTAATAATTCTATATTTAAAAGTGGATATTGGCAAAAAAAAATCAAAGGATAATAAATGTATAGATATATTGTAAAGACACACAAGGAAAAAAAATTAAATTTTAATAAAAATCAAGCTTCTGGTTTTATATATACCTTCTTAAAATGTACAAATAATGTACGCATACTTAAATGCACAAAATTCTTAATTTCAAGACAAGTACAAATCTCACTACATAATACCAAACATGGTCATTTGATATTCCGTTGTGACCCTTCGTTTCTTCCAACTCCTATAAATGTACTCACCATTCTAACTCTCCCCATCGATGCCTCTTTTCAGCACAAAGTCTTTTCTCTTGATTTCTTATAAGTGAAATCAAATATCCTCATATTTTTCTTCCTACTTATCTTCATACCCACGTGAAATGGTGACAAATGTCATATTCTGATAAAATTATGATTATTTTAAGAGAGTTGTCATCATTTCAAATGGGTTGGAATATAAGTAAGAGGAAAATTTATTTATCTTCTTTTAAACAACAACCACAACCAACCCCATTACCACAATTACTGCCAAACTCCTTAGTCTTTTTCATGTATCCCCATCCCTTAACACTAGCGCCTTCCTCATCCTCGTCATTGCCTATATCACCCAAAAACCACCACCATAATTCGAACCCCATCTACTACTCACAAAATCTCTTTATTCCCACTCCTTATGTCGTTTACCATAGTTAACAACCACCCATCAGACAGTCGGCCCATCCATTTCATGAAGTATGCCTTAGAATATACTAGTCATACAACCAACTCTATTACTGACTTTCTCCTACCCTTTATCTACGTTTATGTTGTGTTATCAAATTATTTCCGTATTCTATTGAATATTTGCTACAATGCAACCCATTTTCATGACTACTGAAATGTACTATATTTCATGGATAGTCATTGAATCTATTTATGAATCTCTTTATGAATGTATTTCCTACCCGCCTCTGTATGGAGTTCTCATTGTAATTTGTTTTAAATTAATTTTGCAACTTACTTCTTGAATTTGAGGTTTTAAGTAAGCCTTAATCATGCTTCAAAATCCCACACACACAATGAGAGTCGAAAATGATCTATGAAATAGATTGGGATGGTTTTCTATGTGCTAGATTGTTTTTACATTTTTTTCTTTTGATTTTTATGGGCTTTTAATTGTTTATGATTATTCACTTCATATTCATCGTTTATTGTTGTTATTAACCAGTTTTCTAAAGATACACGTAAGATTTTAGTTATGATTGAAAATATTGTTTGCTACTTTGGATTTATTTTTACTTTTGTTGGTATTGAAACTTTTTAAGCCTTTCAAGAGAATTCATAGCATTTTATTGATTTTTGGAAAAAAGATTTAAGAGCCAATGTTTTTTATTTTTGTGTAGCGACAGACACACCTAAGAAATTATAAGTTTGTAACATTACTTAAAAGCCACCACTGACACCATACTAAATAACCATATTGCCCTTGTATTCTCCATTTCGTCGTATCTTTTTTCATGATCAAGATCCCAACAGATAAAAGTTTGTTCTTCGTTTTGCCCAGTTTACACTGGATGAAGATGTTTCTTTTTTACAATTTGGTACATGTTTTGCTCATTTTTCCCTAAGGTTGTTGCACCTTTGAATTTGGAAGCTTTAAAAATGTAAATTTTTATTTATTTTGTAATCTTGAAAGGTTAAATTACCAAATGACCTAATCTATCTGTTTCTTATTGTTCAGAGAGAATGAGATCAATCAATAACTTGTTTTGGATTTCAAAGGAAGGAATATGGGTTGAATGAATCATGAAATTAGAGATTAACGAATGGATGGAGACCAATAGATGGTTTCTCCGGTATCAAAGGTCTTAAATATTACTCAAAGACGAGGCAACGTTTTACCGATCATTATGTACCTTATTATAGATCATGAGAGTATAGAAAATTAGATATTTTGCATTGATAAAATGTTTATATATCACACTTTTATATCATATAGGTCAATGTATATTGTATTTGAGATAAAAATTATGACATAAAAAATTCACAAATTTATTTGTTAGTTACGGTTATGAACCTCCGTTACGGAGAGCACTTTCTTCATTAATGGTTATGAAGAAACCATGTTCCTTTGTACGTTTTCTGCAGTAAAGTTTTTATCATGTGTCATGTTATATTTTCTTTCTTTTTTACTTTGTTAAATTTTGGTATTAGTATCTGATCAGTAATATGATTTTTATGTGTCTTGAATTTGTTCTATGTTTGTTACTTTTTTGCGATTGTGGGTCTATACGTGTGCCATTGTGATTACGCTGAATGCATTAAATGGAAATTGACATTCATATCTATGCCACATTTTACACTCATTTGTTTTTCTATAACTTTGTTTAATTATTATTTTTAAAACCATCTCAACTTGAAATTTTTATCCAAAAGGACTGGAAAATTAAAAGTGAAGCATGTGTATTTTCTTAATTCAACAAAGATATCACTATTTCATTTTATTAACCAAGCAAATGAAAAAACACATAGAATTATAGCATTATACTTTTTTTTATTGAAGTTTACTTTAATTTTTTTTCCCAAAAAAGGGATATTTTGGGAACTAATCAACTGAATATCAAGAAAAATAAAAATAAAAATTAAGCGAGTTAAATTTGAAAATATTAATTAATCAGACGCATTTTGGTAATAGTCAACTTAAAAGTGTCTATATCTTCTTATAAATCATATAAGTCGAACAAATGAAACCAAACGTGCATTTATACTATTATACTTTTAAAGAAAGGTTATACATAAAAAGTTAAATGAACATCAACCATTTAATTGAGGGATACATTTCCAATACAAACATATCTCATTATTAAAACCAAATAATTTTGCTATTAATTTTTCGGGATGTAAATAGCGAAGGAATAATATTGTAATTTAATGTATGTTTATTACACAAGATACATTGAGTTCGAGATTGTCTATATTAAGGAAAGACACTCTTAGGCTAATAATCGAAAAACGTTAAATCGTGTCACCAGGCAATTATTGTTCTTTGTTGATTTAATGTAATGTGTTATTTACTCCGTAAGTTCTTCAACTTTGAGTGTAGTCAACTTATGGGAGCCGTATACAATGTATATCATCGATTCAAAAATTCAAAATCTAATTGTTCATGCTCATTCAAAAGATAATGATCTTGGGAACCATACGATGACTATCCGTGACATGTTCCATTGGGAATTTCGTATGAATTTTGGTGAAACAATCGAATTTAGCGGGAAATTTTATTCGATGATGACGTACAATCAAGTTTACAGAGAGGTTGTGTTTCCAGTTTTCAATAATCAAATTGCTGAATTAGTGAAGAAGAATAAGTGTTTTTGGTTAGTAAAGTATGATGGTTTTTATTTGTCAAAAGGCAGCTCATCAGACGGGAGGTTAAAGTATTCATGGGGACATGAAAATATATAAGAAAATATTCAACCTTACACGTTTTATCTTTGATACGCAGATTTTTAGTGTGATATAAACAAGTCAGCCACATATGGCTTTTGTTTTGCAGAAGATAGTTTGAGTTAGGTTGAATGTTATGATATTTATGGGGACATTGAAATATGTTATTTGCTATAATTATATAGTACTTGATTTCATCTCAGTTTTCTATTTTATGAATACAGAAAATATGTTTTTCATATCGAAGTACTAAACAATATATTGAAATAAATGCATCTTCATACTCTAATAAGAAGACAATGAAGAGGTTGAATATGTTGAATCAACCTAAAATCTAACCTTTAACCATTGGGGAGTTTGTATTTTTTTTGGTCAAATAACTAAACCATTCGATATGAAGAAAAAAAATTATTTCAATTTGTCTTTAATACAATTAATTCTTTTTTTAGTCAATGAACTTTCATTTTATTCCTTTAATAAAGTTAAATGCTAAATCTTTGTTATTTATTAACAAGTTAATTTATTTTAATAAACATTAAATATAAAATTTTGATATTAAATTATATATTTTTAATTAAAATATAATTTTTCGGGGTTATATATATATATATATATATATATATATATATATATATATATATATATATATAAAGTTATTATCTTGTAATTTGAAAAAAAAAAACTTACAAGTTATATTTGAAGTTTTGGATTTTTGGGACCATGTTTCAATGAATACTTATCCTTTTATTGTAACTTCCCTTTTCTCAGGTATTGATTTAAATGAAAGTTTACTTGAAATGCATGCCTTAAAAGCATGGATCCATAATTTGGAGCCACAACATGACTTAAAAGAGTCTGTATTGATCAAGGACTAAAGGAACTCGGCGAGTCGGAAAGCCGACTCGGCGAGTCATATAAAGATAGGTCTGGACCCGACGAGTTGAATGAACAACTTGGCGAGTCCGATGAAGATTGCCATAGAACTCGTCGAGTTATATGAACAACTCGGCGATTCGGTTTAGGTTTCCCCAATTTATGTATGCGTGTGTAGACGTCGATTTGCAAGAAGGAAACTCGACGAGTGCCCATAGAGTTCAATCGTAAACCAAAGGAAATCGACGTGACTCTCTACGACTCGGCGACTGGGCAAGTACTTCAATGGTTGG
Organism: Lactuca serriola; assembly: GCF_051521515.1. Lineage (NCBI taxonomy): Eukaryota > Viridiplantae > Streptophyta > Magnoliopsida > Asterales > Asteraceae > Lactuca > Lactuca serriola. The sequence continues at coordinate 244,625,400 of NC_136415.1, read as the reverse complement.
GCTTTCAGCCGAGGGTACTCGGCGAGTTAGGGTCAACATGGACTGTTGACCTTGACTGATGACTTTGATTTTGAGCAGGGTTGATTAGCTGGATTTTAGGGTACCTTGAAAGCTTTGGAACTTATGGGTATAATTATACTATGGTAATACGTGGTGGAGTTTTTGACAATGATCCAAGAATTGGAGTTCATCTGCTGAGCCAACATTTGCAAGGTGAGTTATCCTCACTATATCAATGGGGTCTACGGCACCAAGGCCGACCCATAAGTTGTTATTGTTAAGATGTGCCACATGTGGTTATGATATGTTAGATCGGAATCAGGATAGACAATATAATATGCTCTTATGATCCGTAGGGATTGGTATGTTAGTGACCTGCTAGGTCGTTACTCTAGTTATGAGAGATTTCTAAGATTGATGATTAGTGAGGTACCTATGTTTGATGTTTGAATATGCTAGTATATGATAGTTATGCGCATATCGTTATTTGCTTGGAGGATTGGTTGAGGCGGTCCTGATTTGTGTTGAAGGGCAACATACCCTATGAGCGGTCCGGGGAGACTGTAGGCCCTTGTGGCATCCTATTCATGTTGAAGGCTCGGGATAGGATCAGATAAACTGAAGGCCCTGCAGGGCGGTCCAAGCCGATGGCCTAGTATGCATGTTATTGATTGTCTGTTATTGATATGGTATTATCAGCGTGGTATTGGTATTTTGGGGGTAGCTCAGTAAGCCCTTGGGGCCTACAATTTTCAGTTTATTGTTTCAGGTACTTCATGAGATAATGGCAACGCGAATGCGTGACCCTACCGCTCCTCATCCTTTAGATTTAGCTATTGGGACACTCTGATGAATAATGATTTGAAAACATTTTTGTAAAAAAAAATACTATTTGGTTCTATTTATAATTTAAAAAGTTTAAATTTGGCGTAAAATTTTTGAATGTGACATTTATACATAAAATTCATCATTTTTTATTGGCCAAAATCTTATCTTCTCATAAATATCTATACAAAATATCACACTATCTCATATTTTTCGCTTTCAACAATGTTCTGGGAGATTAAATTCATCTAGTTACATAGCATTATAGTATGCATAAAAATATGTCAATGTTGAAGATTAAGTAAATGAAGTTCATACTATGGAAAAAAAGAAACTAACAAGAAAACCAATAAGAAGAAGAAACTACGTTGAATAGCAAAGTAACTGGTATGACAAATTTGATTAATGAAAATAATGATGAATAATTGAAGATGGTGTAAGTTAGTTTGTTAATATTAGAAAATTGCTTTTAAAAATGGTTAATGATAAAAAAAAATCGTTTAAGTTAATTGGTTTTGGTTGATAAAGTTAATGAAACCTAATATCACAAAATAAAAAAACTATAAATGAAATCAAAGACTCGTCATCATTTCAAACGGGTAGAAAAATAAATAAGCGGATATTTGATTTATCTTCTATTAAACTACAACCACCACCAACCCTATTACCAAAATTACTACCAAACTCCTTAATCTTTTGCCTCTATCCCCACCCCTTAACAATAGCGCCTTCCTCACCCTCGTCATTGCCTATATCACCCAAAAACAACCACCGTAATTCGAACCCCGTCTACTACTCACACAATCCCTTTACTATCACTCCTTATGTCGTTTACCATAGTGAACAACCATCTGTCACACAATCAGCCTCTCCATTTAATGAAGTATGCCTTAGAACCTCCTAGCCATACAACCAACTCTATTACTGACTTTCTCCTACCCTTCATCTACGTTTATGTTGTGTTATCGAATTATTTCCGTATTCTATTGAATATTCTCTACGATGCAACCCAATTTCATGACTACTAAAATCTACTATATTTCATGGATAGTCATTGAATATATTAATGAATCTCTTTTCGAATGTACATCCTATCACCGCAGTAATGAGTTCTAACCATAAATTTTTTTATATTTAATTTTGCAACTTACTTCTTGAATATTTGGTTGTAAGTAAGCCTTAATCATGCTTCAAAATCCCACACATGCAATGGGAGTCGAAAATGAAACCATTAAATAGATTGGGATGGTTTTTCTATGCCTTAGATTGTTGTTACATTTTTTCTTTTGATTTTTATGAGGTTTTAATAGTTTAAGATAATTCACTTCATATTCATCGTTTATTGTTGTATTTTTCGGTTTTCAAAACATATACGTAAGATTTTTGTTGTGATTGAAAATGTTGTTTGGTACTTTGGATTTATTTTTACTTTTGTTGGTATTGAAACATTTTAAGCCTTTCAAGAGAATTCATAGCATCTGACTGATTTTTGGAAAAAGATTTAAGAGCCAACATGTTTTATTTTTGTTAAGCCACAGATGCACCTAAAAAGGTATCAGTTTGTAACATTACTTAAGAACCACCACTGGCACCATACTAAATAACTATATTGCCATTGTATTATCCTTCTCTTCGTATATGTCTTAATGATCAAGATCCCAAGACATAAAAGTTTGGACTTTGTTTTACCAAATTTACCCTTGATGAAGATATCCCTTTTTTTACAGTTTGTTACATGTTTTCCTCTTTTTTCCTAGAGGTTGTTGCACCATTGAATTTGAAAGCTTTAACTGCGTAAAATTGATATTTTGTATTTTTTATTTTTTAATCTTGAAAGGTTAAATTACCAAATGACCTAATCTATCTGTTTCTTCTTATTCAGAGGGAAGGAGATCAATGAGCAACTTCCAGTAACAAAGAATGTATTAATTATTACTCAAAGATGAAGCAACGTTTTACCGATCATTATGTACCTTATTACAGATCACGATAGTATAGAAAATTAGATATTTTGCTGTGATAGAATGTTAGGATATCACACTTTTATATCATGTATGTCAATGTTTCTTGTAATTGGGATACAAATTTTGACATAAAAAATTATAAAGTTTATTTTTTAATTATATTTTTAAACCTCCACTATGGAGAACATTTGCTTCATTAATGGTTACGAAGAAACCATGTTCCTTTGTACGTTTTGTGCAGTATTGTATTTATCAAGATTCATGTTATATTTTCTTTCTTTGTTACTCTGTTAAATTTTGGTATCGGTACGTATGAGTAATATGATTTTTATGTGTCTTGAGTTTGTTCTATGTATGTCTCTATTGTGTGATTGTGTGTCTATGTGTGTGCGATTGTGATTCCGCTGAATGTATTAAATGGCAATTTACTTTCATTTGTGTGACGAATATTGCATTTTACATTCATTTCTTTTTTCATAATTTATTTTAATTATTTTTCTTAAAAAACCATCTCATTTTGAATTTTAAATCCAAAAGGACTGGAAAATCAAAAGTGAAGCATGCGTATTTTGTGAATTCAACAAAGATATCTCTATTCCGTGCTGTTAATTGAACAAATGAAAAACCACGTAGAATTATAGTATTATACTTTTAAACGGAAGTTTACTTTATGTTTTTGCCCAACAAAGGAATATTTTGGGAACAAATCAATTGAATATCAAAGAAAGTAAAAATTAAAATTAAGCGAGTTAAATTTCAAAATATTAATTAACTAGGGGTATTTTGGTCATAGTCAACCTAAAAGTATCTATTTCTTTTTATAAATAGTATAAATCGAACAAATCAAACCAAAAGTGCATTTATACTATTATGCTTTTAAAGAAAGGTTATACATTAAAAGTTAAATGAACGTCAACCATTTAATTAAGAGATACATTTCCAATACAAACATATGTCGTTACTAAAACCGAATAATTATGCTATTACATTTACGGGATGTAAATAGCAAGGAATACTATTGTAATTTAATGTATGTTTATTACACAAGATACATTGAGTTCGAGAATGTCTATATTAAGGATAGACATTCTTAGGCAAATAATCGAAATACGTTAAATCTTTTCACCATGAGATTCTTGTTCTTTGTTGTTTTAATGTTATGTGTTATTTACTCTGTAAGTTCTTCAACTTCGGGTGTAGTCAACTCATGGGAGCCATATACAATGTATATCATTGATTCAGAAATTCAAAATCTAATTGTTCATGTTCATTCAAAAGATAATGATCTTGGGAACCATACGATGACTATACGTGACATGTTCCATTGGGAATTTCGTATGAATTTTGGTGAAACAACCGAATTTAGCGGGAAATTTTATTGGATGATGACTGACAATCAAGTCTACAGAGAGGTTGCGTTTCCAGTTTTCAATAATCAAATTGCTGCAGAATGTGGTAACAAATTAGTGAAGACGAATAAGTGTTTTTGGTTAGTAAAGTATGATGGTTTTTATTTGTCAAAAGGCAGCCCATCAGATGGGAGGTTAAAGTATTCATGGGGACCTGGAAATATATAAGATAATATTCAACCTTACACATTTTATCTTTGATACGTAGATTTTTAGTGTGATATAAACAAGTCAGCCACATATGGTTTTTGTTTTGAAGAACATAATGTTATGATATTTATAGGGACATTGAAATATGTTATTTGCTATAATTATATAGTACTTGATTTCATCTTAGTTTTCTATTTTTTGAATATAGAAAATATGTTTTTCATAACGAAGTACTAAACAATATATTGAAATAAAAGCATCTTCATACTCCAATAAGAAGTCAATGAAGAGGTTGAATATGTTGAATCAACTAAAATCTAACCTTTAACTATTGGGGACTTTGTATTTTTTTGGTCAATAAACTAAACCATTCGATATGAACAAATTTTTTCTTTCAATTTGTCTTTAATACAATTAATTCCTTTTTTAGTCAATAAACTTTCATTTTATTCCTTTACTAAAGTTAAATGCTAAATCTTTGTTATTTATTAAAAAGTTAATTTATTTTAATAAACATTAAATATAAAATTTTGATATTAAATTATATATTTTTAATTAAAATATAATTTTTGGAGTTATATATATATATATATATATATATATATATATATATAAAGTTATCATCTTGGTAATTTGAAAAAAAAAAACAGATAAGTTATATTTGAAGTTTTGGATATTTGTGACCACTTGTCAATGAATACTTATCCTTTTATTATAACTTCCCTTTTCTCAGGTATTGATTTAAATGAAAGTTTATTTGGTTTTAAGATCTACTCGGCCAGTTGGTTGCCCTCCTCGTCGAGTGGCAGCGAGGTGGGATCGCTTGTTTAGTGGCCTACTCGCCGAGTCCATGAAGAACTCGACAAGTAGGAGCTGTCAGACTCGTCATGTATGAAAGCTCCTTGAGTATGAAACCCCCATTGTGAGGTTGGATTTGACATTAAGAGCCTTTTTAGCCATGCATGCACGTAAAGTTTGCATCTTTATTTGAAATGCATGCCTTAGAAGCTTGGATCTTTAATTTGGAGAAACAGCATGGCTTAAAAGAGTCTTTATTGCTTAAGGACTAAAGGAACTCGGCGAGTCGGAAGACCGACTTAGCGAGTCATATAAAGATAGGCCTGGACCTATCTAGTTGAATAAACAACTCGGCGAGTCAGATGAAGATTGACATAGAACTCGACGAGTTATATGAAAAACTCGGCGACTGGGTTTAGGTTTCCCCAATTTATGTATGCGTGTGTAACCGTCGAGTTGCAAGAAGGAAACTCGACGAGTGCCCTTAGAGTTCAATCGTAAACCAAAGGAAATCAACGAGTCTCTCTAAGACTCGGCGACTGGGAAATTACTTCAATGGCTCGGCTTTCAGTTGAGGGTACTCGGCGAGTTTGGGTCAACATGGACTGTTGACCTTGACTGATGACTTTGATTTTGACCAGGGTTGATTAGCTGGACTTTAGAGTACCTTGAAAGCTTTGGAACTTATGGGTATAATTATACTATGGTAATAGGCGGTGGAGTTTTTTACAGTGATCCGAGAATTGGAGTTCGTCTACCGAGCCGACATCTTCAAGGTGAGTTATCCTCACTATATCAATGGGGTCTATGTCCCCAAGGCCGACCCTTAATTTGTTAATGTTATGATGTGCTACATGTAGTTATAATCTATTAGATCGGAATCAGGATAGACAATATATTATGCTCTTATGATCCATAGGGATTGGTATGTTAGTGACCTTTTAGGTCGTTACTCTAGTTACGAGAGATTTCTAAGATTGATGATTAGTGAGATATCTATGTTTGATGTTTGAATATGCTAGTGTATGATAGTTATGCGCACGTCGTTATTTGCTTGTTGGTTGGGTTGAGGTTGTCCTGCTTTGTGTTGAAGGCCAACATACCCTATGAGCGGTCCGGGAAGAATGTTGGCCCATGTGGCGGTCCATTCATGCTGAAGGCTCGGGATAGGATCAGATAAACTTAAGGCCCTGCAGGGCGGTCCAGTCAGGCCGTTGGCCCAGTATGCCTGTTATTGATTGTCTGTTATTGATACAGTATTATCAGCATGGTATTGGTATTTTGGGGATTGCTCAGTAAGCCCTTGGGGCCTACAATTTTCAGTTTATTGTTTCAGGTACTTCATGAGATAATGGCAACGCGAATGCGTGACCCTACCGCTCCTCATCCTTTAGATTTAGCTATTGGGACACTCTGATGAATAATGATTTGAAAACATTTTTGTAAAAAAAAAATACTATTTGGTTCTATTTATAATTTAAAAAGTTTAAATTTGGCGTAAAATTTTTGAATGTGACATTTATACATAAAATTCATCATTATGTATTGGCCAAAATCTTATCTTCTCATAAATATCTAGACAAAATATCACACTATCTCATATTTTTCGCTTTCAACAATGTTCTGGGAGATTAAATTCATCTAGTTACATAGCATTATAGTATGCATAAAAATATGTCAATGTTGAAGATTAAGTAAATGAAGTTCATACTATGGAAAAAAAAGAAACTAACAAGAAAACCACTAAGGAGAAGAAACTACCTAGAATAGCAAAGTAATTGGTATGACAAATTTGATTAATGAAAATAATGATGAATAATTGAAGATGGTGTAAGTTAGTTAGTTAATAATAGAAAATTGCTTTTAAAAATGATTAATGATAAAAAAATCGTTTAAGTTAATTGGTTTTGGTTGATAAAGTTAATGAAACCTAATATCACAAAAAAAAACTATACATGAAATCAAAGACTCGTCATTATTTCAAACGGATAGAAAAATAAATAAGCGGATATTTGATTTATCTTCTTTTAAACTACAACCACCACCAACCCTATTACCACAATTACTACCAAACTCCTTAATCTTTTGCCTCTATCCCCACCCCTTAACAATAGCGCCTTCCTCACCCTCGTCATTGCCTATATCACCCAAAAACCACCACCGTAATTCGAACCCCGTCTACTACTCACACAATCTCTTTACTCTCACTCCTTATGTCGTTTACCATAGTGAACAACCATCTGTCACACAATCAGCCTCTCCATTTAAGGAAGTATGCCTTAGAACCTCCTAGCCATACAACCAACTCTATTACCGACTTTCTCCTACCCTTCATCTACGTTTATGTTGTGTTATCGAATTATTTCCGTATTCTATTGAATATTCTCTACGATGCAACCCAATTTCATGACTACTAAAATCTACTATATTTCATGGATAGTCATTGAATATATTAATGAATCTCTTTTCGAATGTACATCCTATCACCGCAGTAATGAGTTCTAACCATAATTTTTTTATATTTAATTTTGCAACTTACTTCTTGAATATTTGGTTGTAAGTAAGCCTTAATCATGCTTCAAAATCCCACACATGCAATGGGAGTCGAAAATGAAACCATTAAATAGATTGGGATGGTTTTTCTATGCCTTAGATTGTTGTTACATTTTTTCTTTTGATTTTTATGAGGTTTTAATAGTTTAAGATAATTCACTTCATATTCATCGTTTATTGTTGTATTTTTCGGTTTTCAAAAGATATACGTAAGATTTTTGTTGTGATTGAAAATGTTGTTTGGTACTTTGGATTTATTTTTACTTTTGTTGGTATTGAAACATTTTAAGCCTTTCAAGAGAATTCATAGCATCTAACTGATTTTTGGAAAAAGATATAAGAGCCAACATGTTTTATTTTTGTTAAGCCACAGATGCACCTAAATAGGTATCAGTTTGTAACATTACTTAAGAACTACCACTGGCACCATACTAAATAACTATATTGCCATTGTATTCTCCTTATCTTCGTATATGTTTTAATGATCAAGATCCCAAGACATAAAAGTTTGGACTTCGTTTTACCCAATTTACCCTTGATGAAGATATCCCTTTTTTACAGTTTGGTACATGTTTTCCTCATTTTTCCTAGAGGTTGTTGCACCATTGAATTTGAAAGCTTTAACTGCGTAAAATTGATATTTTTATTTTTTATTTTTTAATCTTGAAAGGTTAAATTACCAAATGACCTAATCTATCGGTTTCTTATTATTCAGAGGGAAGGAGATCAATGAGCAACTTCCAGTAGCAAAGAATGTCTTAATTATTACTCAAAGATGAAGCAACGTTTTACCGATCATTATGTACCTTATTACAGATCATGACAGTATAGAAAATTAGATATTTTGCTGTGATAGAATGTTAGGATATCACACTTTTATATCATGTATGTCAATGTTTCTTGTAATTGGGATACAAATTTTGACATAAAAAATTCTAAAGTTTATTTTTTAATTATATTTTTAAACCTCCACTATGGAGAGCATTTGCTTCATTAATGGTTACGAAGAAACCATATTCCTTTGTACGTTTTGTGCAGTATTGTATTTATCAAGATTCATGTTATAGTTTCTTTCTTTTTTACTCTGTTAAATTTTGCTATCGGTACGTATGAGTAATATGATTTTTATGTGTCTTGAGTTTGTTCTATGTATGTCTCTATTGTGTGATTGTGTGTCTATGTGTGTGCGATTGTGATTCCGCTGAATGTATTAAATGGCAATTTACTTTCATTTGTGTGACGAATATTGCATTTTACATTCATTTCTTTTTTCATAATTTATTTTAATTATTTTTCTTAAAAAAACCATCTCATTTTGAATTTTAAATCCAAAAGGACTGGAAAATCAAAAGTGAAGCATGCGTATTTTCTGAATTCAACAAAGATATCTCTATTTCGTGCTATTAATCGAACAAATGAAAAAACACGTAGAATTATAGTATTATACTTTTAAACGTAAGTTTACTTTATTTTTTTGCCCAACAAATGAGTATTTTGGGAACAAATCAATTGAATATCAAAGAAAGTAAAAATTAAAATTAAGCGAGTTAAATTTCAAAATATTAATTAACTAGGCGTATTTTGGTCATAGTCAACCTAAAAGTATCTATTTCTTTTTATAAATAGTATAAATCGAACAAATCAAACCAAAAGTGCATTTATACTATTATACTTTTAAAGAAAGGTTATACATTAAAAGTTAAATGAACGTCAACCATTTAATTAAGGGATACATTTCCAATACAAGCATATGTCGTTACTAAAACCGAATAATTATGCTATTACATTTTCAGGATGTAAATAGCAAGGAATACTATTGTAATTTAATGTATGTTTATTACACAAGATACATTAAGTTCGAGATTGTCTATATTAAGGATAGACACTCTTAGGCAAATAATCGAAATACGTTAAATCTTTTCACCATGAGATTCTTGTTCTTTGTTGTTTTAATGTTATGTGTTATTTACTCTGTAAGTTCTTCAACTTCGGGTGTAGTCAACTCATGGGAGCCATATACAATGTATATCATCGATTCAGAAATTCAAAATCTAATTGTTCATGTTCATTCAAAAGATAATGATCTTGGGAACCATACGATGACCATACGTGACACGTTCCATTGGGAATTTCGTATGAATTTTGGTGAAACAACCGAATTTAGCGGGAAATTTTATTGGATGATGACTGACAATCAAGTCTACAGAGAGGTTGCGTTTCCAGTTTTCAATAATCAAATTGCTGCAGAATGTGGTAACAAATTAGTGAAGACGAATAAGTGTTTTTGGTTAGTAAAGTATGATGGTTTTTATTTGTCAAAAGGCAGCCCATCAGATGGGAGGTTAAAGTATTCATGGGGACCTGGAAATATATAAGATAATATTCAACCTTACACGTTTTATCTTTGATACGTAGATTTTTAGTGTGATATAAACAAGTCAGCCACATATGGTTTTTGTTTTGCAGAACATAGTTTGAGTCAGGTTGAATGTTATGATATTTATGGGGACATTGAAATATGTTATTTGCTATAATTATATAGTACTTGATTTCATCTCAGTTTTCTTTTTTTTGAATACAGAAAATATGTTTTTCATAACGAAGTACTAAACAATATATTGAAATAAAAGCATGTTCATACTCTAATTAGAAGTCAATGAAGAGGTTGAATATGTTGAATCAACCTAAAAACTAACCTTTAACCATTGGGGACTTTGTATTTTTTTTGATCAAATAACTAAACCATTCGATATGAACAAATTTTTTCTTTTAATTTGTCTTTAATACAATTAATTCCTTTTTTAGTCAATGAACTTTCATTTTATTCCTTTACTAAAGTTAAATGCTAAATCTTTGTTATTTATTAAAAAGTTAATTTATTTTAATAAACATTAAATATAAAATTTTGATATTAAATTATATATTTTTAATTAAAATATAATTTTTCGGAGTTATATATATATATATATATATATATATATATATATATATATATATATATAAAGTTATCATCTTGGTAATTTGAAAAAAAACCATACAAATTATATTTGAAGTGTTGGATTTTTGTGACCATGTTTCAATGAATACTTATCCATTTATTATAACTTCCCTTTTATCAGGTATTGATTTAAATGAAAGTTGATTTGGTTTCAAGATCTACTCGGCCAGTTGGTTGCCCTCCTCGTCGAGTGGCAGCGGGGTGGGTTCGCATGTTTAGTGGCCTACTCGCCGAGTCCATGAAGAACTCGACAAGTAGGAGCTGGCCTACCCGGCATTTATGAAATCTCCTTGCGTATGAAACCCGCATTGTGTGCTTGGATTTCACATTAAGAGCCTTTTTAGCCATGCATGCACGTAAAGTGTGCATCTTTACTTGAAATGCATGCCTTAGAAGCTTGGATCTATAATTTGGAGCCATAACATGGCTTAAAAGAGTCTGTATTGCTTAAGGACCGACAGAACTCAACGAGTCGGAAGGCCGACTAAGCCAGTCATATAAAGATAGGCCCTGACCCGACGAGGTTAATGAACAACTCGGCGAGTCCGATGAAGATTGCCATAGAACTCGACGAGTCGGTTTAGGTTTCCCCAATTTATGTATGCGTGTGTAACCGTTGAGTTGCAAGAAGGAAACTCGACGAGTGCCCTTAGATTTCAATCGTAAACCAAAGGAAATCGACGAGTCTCTCTGTGACTCGGCGACTGGGAAAGTACTTCAATGGCTCAGCTTTCAGCCGAGGGTACTCGGCGAGTTAGGGTCAACATGGACTGTTGACCTTGACTGATGACTTTGATTTTGACCAGGGTTGATTAGCTGGACTTTAGGTTACCTTGAAAGCTTGGGAACTTGTGGGTATAGTTATACTATGGTAATAGGCGGTGGAATTTTTTACAGTGATCCGAGAATTAGAGTTCGTCTATCGAGCCGACCTCTGCAAGGTGAGTTATCCTCACTATATCAATGGGTTCTATGTCCCCAAGGCCGACCCTTAAGTTGTTATTGTTATGATGTGCTACATCTAGTTATGATCTGTTAGATCGGAATCAGGATAGAAAATATATTATGCTCTTATGATCCACAGGGATTGGTATATTAGTGAACTTCTAGGTCGTTACTCTAGTTACGAGAGATATCTACGATTGATGATTAGTGAGATATCTATGTTTGATGTTTGAATATGCTAGTATATGATAGTTATGCGCACGTCGTTATTTGCTTGTTGTTTGGGTTGAGGCGGTCCTGCTTTGTGTTGAAGGCCAACATACCCTATAAGCGGTCCGGGGAGACTGTAGGTCCATGTGGCGGTCCATTCATGCTGAAGGCTCGGGATAGGATCTGATAAACTGAAGGCCCTACAGGGCGGTCCAGTCAGGCCGATGGCCCAGTATGCCTGTTATTGATTGTCTGTTATTGATACGGTATTATCAGCATGGTATTGGTATTTTGGGGGTAGCTCAGTAAGCCCTTGGGGCTTCCAAATTTCAGTTTATTGTTTCAGGTACTTCAGGAGACAATGGCAACGCGAATGCATGACCCTACCGCTCCTCATCCTTTTGATTTAGCTATTGGTACACTCTGATGAATAATGATTTGAAAACATTTTGGTAAAAAAAAATACTATTTGGTTTTATTTATAATTTAAAAAGTTTAAATTTGGCGTAAAATTTTTGAATGTGACATTTATACATAAAATTCATCATTATGTATTGGCCAATATCTTATCTTCTCATAAATATCTAGACAAAATATCACACTATCTCATATTTTTCACTTTCAACAATGTTCTGGGACATTAAATTCATCTAGTTACATAACATTACAGTATGCAACAAAAAATTTCAATGTTGAAGATTAAGTAAATGAAGTTCATACTATGGAAAAAAAAGAAACTAACAAGAAAACCACTAAGGAGAAGAAACTACCTAGAATAGCAAAGTAATTGGTATGACAAATTTGATTAATGAAAATAATGATGAATAATTAAAGATGGTGTAAGTTAGTTAGTTAATAATAGAAAATTGCTTTTAAAAATGGTTAATGATAAAAACATCGTTTAAGTTAATTGGTTTTGGTTGATAAAGTTAATGAAACGTAATATCACAAAATAAAAAAACTATACATGAAATCAAAGTCTCGTCATCATTTCAAACGGGTAGTAAAATAAATAAGCGGATATTTGATTTATCTTCTTTTAAACTACAACCACCACCAACCCTATTACCACAATTACTACCAAACTCCTTAATCTTTTGCCTCTATCCCCACCCTTAACAATAGCGCCTTCCTCACCCTCGTCATTGCCTATATCACCCAAAAACCACCACCATAATTCGAACCCCGTCTACTACTCACACAATCTCTTTACTCTCACTCCTTATGTCGTTTACCATAGTGCACAACCATCTGTCACACAATCAGCCTCTCCATTTAATGAAGTATGCCTTAGAACCTCCTAGCCATACAACCAACTCTATTACTGACTTTCTCCTACCCTTCATCTACGTTTATGTTGTGTTATCGAATTATTTCCGTATTCTATTGAATATTCTCTACAATGCAACCTGATTTCATGACTACTAAAATCTACTATATTTCATGGATAGTCATTGAATATATTAATGAATCTCTTTTCGAATGTACATCCTATCACCGCTGTAAGGAGTTCTAACCATAAATATTTTTATATTTAATTTTGCAACTTACTTCTTGAATATTTGGTTGTAAGTAAGCCTCAATCATGCTTCAAAATCCCACACATGCAATGGGAGTCGAAAATGAAACCATTAAATAGATTGGGATGGTTTTCTATGCCTTAGATTGTTGTTACATTTTTTCTTTTGATTTTTATGAGGTTTTAATAGTTTAAGATAATTCACTTCATATTCATCGTTTATTGTTGTATTTTTCGGTTTTCAAAAGATATACGTAAGATTTTAGGTGTGATTGAAAATGTTGTTTGGTACTTTGGATTTATTGTTACTTTTGTTGGTATTGAAACATTTTAGGCCTTTCAAGAGAATTCATAGCATCTGACTGATTTTTGGAAAAAGATTTATGAGCCAATATTTTTTATTTTTGTTAAGCCACTGATGCACCTAAAATGGTATCAGTTTGTAACATTACTTAAGAACCACCACTGGCACCATACTAAATAACTATATTGTCATTGTATTCTCCTTCTCTTCTTATATGTTTTCATGATCAAGATCCCAAGACATAAAAGATTCATGTTATATTTTCTGTCTTTGTTACTCTGTTAAACTTTGGTATCGGTACGTATGAGTAATATGATTTTTATGTGTCTTGAGTTTGTTCTATGTATGTCTCTATTGTGTGATTGTGTGTCTATGTGTGTGCGATTGTGATTCCGCTGAATGTATTAAATGGCAATTTACTTTCATTTGTGTGACGAATATTGCATTTTACATTCATTTCTTTTTTCATAATTTATTTTAATTATTTTTCTTAAAAAACCATCTCATTTTGAATTTTAAATCCAAAAGGACTGGAAAATCAAAAGTGAAGCATGCGTATTTTCTGAATTCAACAAAGATATCTCTATTTCTTGCTATTAATCGAGCAAATGAAAAGACACGTAGAATTATAGTATTATACTTTTAAACGGAAGTTTACTTTATTTTTTGGCCCAACAAAGGAATATTTTGGGAACAAATCAATTGAATATCAAAGACAGTAAAAATTAAAATTAAGCGAGTTAAATATCAAAATATTAATTAACTAGGCGTATTTTGGTCATAGTCAACCTAAAAGTATCTATTTCTTTTTATAAATAGTATAAATCGAACAAATCAAACCAAAAGTGCATTTATACTATTATACTTTTAAAGAAAGGTTATACATTAAAAGTTAAATGAACGTCAAACATTTAATTAAGGGATACATTTCCAATACAAGCATATGTCGTTACTAAAATCGAATAATTATGCTATTACATTTTCAGGATGTAAATAGCAAGGAATACTATTGTAATTTAATGTATGTTTATTACACAAGATACATTGAGTTCGAGATTGTCTATATTAAGGATAGACACTCTTAGGCAAATAATCGAAATACGTTAAATCTTTTCACCCTGAGATTCTTGTTCTTTGTTGTTTTAATGTTATGTGTTATTTACTCTGTAAGTTCTTCAGCTTCGGGTATAGTCAACTCATGGGAGCCATATACAATGTATATCATCGATTCAGAAATTCAAAATCTAATTGTTCATGTTCATTCAAAAGATAATGATCTTGGGAACCATACGATGACCATACGTGACACGTTCCATTGGGAATTTCGTATGAATTTTGGTGAAACAACCGAATTTAGCGGGAAATTTTATTGGATGATGACTGACAATCAAGTCTACAGAGAGGTTGCGTTTCCAGTTTTCAATAATCAAATTGCTGCAGAATGTGGTAACAAATTAGTGAAGACGAATAAGTGTTTTTGGTTAGTAAAGTATGATGGTTTTTATTTGTCAAAAGGCAGCCCATCAGATGGGAGGTTAAAGTATTCTTGGTGACTTGGAAATATATAAGAAAATATTCAACCTTACACGTTTTATCTTTGATACGTAGATTTTTAGTGTGATATAAACAAGTCAGCCACATATGGTTTTTGTTTTGCAGAAAATAGTTTGAGTCAGGTTGAATGTTATGATATTTATGGGGACATTGAAATTGTTATTTGCTATAATTATATAGTACTTCATTTCATCTCAGTTTTTTATTTTTTTGAATACAGAAAATATGTTTTTCATAACGAAATACTAAACAATATATTGAAATAAAAGCATGTTCATACTCTAATAAGAAGTCAATGAAGAGGTTGAATATGTTGAATCAACCTAAAATCTAACCTTTAACCATTGGGGACATTGTATTTTTTTCGGTCAAATAACTAAACCATTCGATATGAACAAATTTTTTTCTTCAATTTGTCTTTAATACAATTAATTCCATTTTTAGTCAATGAACTTTCATTTTGTTCCTTTACTAAAGATAAATTCTAAATCTTTGTTATTTATTAACAAGTTAATTTATTTTAATAAACATTAAATGTAAAATTTTGATATTAAATTATATATTTTTAATTAAAATATAATTTTTTGGAGTTATATATATATATATGTATATATATATATATATGTGTGTGTGTGTGTGTGTGTGTATCTATATATATATATATATATATATATATATATATATATAAAGTTATCATCTTGGTAATTTGAAAAAAAACCATACAAGTTATATTTGAAGTTTTGGATTTTTGTGACCATGTTTCAATGAATACTTATCCTTTTATTATAACTTCCGTTTTCTCAGATATTGATTTAAATGAAAGTTGATTTGGTTTTAAGATCTACTCGGCCAGTTGGATGCCCTCTTCGTCGAGTGGCAGCGGGGTGGGTTCGCATGTTAAGTGGCCTACTCGCCGAGTCCATGAAGAACTCGACAAGTAGGAGCTGGCCTACTCATCATGTATGAAACCTCCTTGAATATGAAACCCCCATTGTGAGCTTGGATTTGACATTAAGATCCTTTTTAGCCATGCATGCACGTAAAGTTTGCATCTTTACTTGAAATGCATGCCTTAGAAGCTTGGATCTATAATTTGGAGCCACAACATGGCTTAAAAGGGTCTGTATTGCTTAAGGACTAAAGGAACTCAGCGAGTCGGAAGGCCGACTCAGCCAGTCATATATAGATAGGCATGGACCCGACGAGTTGAATGAACAACTCTGCGAGTCCGATGAAGATTGCCATAGAACTCGACGAGTTATACGAACAACTCGACGAGTTGGTTTAGGTTTCCCCAATTCATGTATGCGTGTATAACCGTTCAGTTGTAAGAAGGAAACACGACGAGTGCCCTTAGAGTTCAATCGTAAACCAAAGGAAATCGACGAGTCTCTCTATAACTCGGCGACTGGGAAAGTACTTCAATGGCTCAGCTTTCAGCCGAGGGTACTCGGCGAGTTAGGGTCAACATGGACTGTTGACCTTGACTGATGACTTTGATTTTGACCAGGGTTGATTAGCTGGACTTTAGGGTACCTTGTAAGCTTGGGAACTTATGGGTTTAATTATACCATGGTAATAGGCGGTGGAGTTTTTTTACAGTGATCCGAGAATTGGAGTTCGTCTACCGAGCCGACATCTGCAAGGTGAGTTATCCTCACTATATCAATAGGGTCTACGTCCACAAGGCCGACCCGTAAGTTGTTATTGTTATGATGTGCTACCTGTAGTTATGATCTGTTAGATCGGAATCAGGATAGACAATATATTATGCTCTTATGATCCATAGGGATTGGTATGTTAGTGACCTTCTAGGTCGTTACTCTAGTTACGAGAGATTTCTAAGATTGATGATTAGTGAGATATCTATTATTGATGTTTGAAAACGCTAGTATATGATAGTTATGCGCACGCCGTTATTTGCTTGTTGATTGGGTTGAGGCGGTCCTGCTTTGTGTTGAAGGCCAACATACCCTATGAGCGGTCCGGGGAGACTATAGACCCATGTGGCGGTCCATTCATGCTGAAGGCTCGAGATAGGATCAGATAAACTGAAGGCCCTGCAGGGCGGTCCAGTCAGGCCGATGGCCCAGTATGCCTGTTATTGATTGTCTGTTATTGATACGGTATTATCAGCGTGGTATTGGTATTTTGGGGGTAGCTCAGTAAGCCCTTGGGGCTTACAATTTTCAGTTTATTGTTTCAGGTACCTCAGGAGACAATGGCAACACGAATGCGTGACCCTACCGCTCCTCATCCTTTTGATTTAGCTATTGGGACACTCTGATGAATAATGATTTGAAAACGTTTTTGTAAAAAAAAAAATACTATTTGGTTTTATTTATAATTTAAAAAGTTTAAATTTGGCGTAAAATTTTTGAATGTGACATTTATACATAAAATTCATGATTATGTATTGGCCAATATCTTATCTTCTCATAAATATCTAGACAAAATATCACACTATCTCAAATTTCTCGGTTTCAACAATGA